>NC_081171.1:7098894-7428894 GCF_012432095.1 Onychostoma macrolepis
CTGGATCGCTGTTAAGTCTGCAGGATCTCAATATGCAGGTTGTAGACTTATGGCTGACATACCTTTGTGCGACATCCAGCTTTGTACAATCCTGTTGAATATTTGTTTATTTGCAAATGCAACAAAAAGCATAGCATTTCAACAAGTAACATGCTACATATTTGTATTATTCCCAGCCGTTCCTAGATTCAAATTTTGATACAAAGCTTTTTGCACAATAGAGATGCTTATTACGTTAAAATCTCTGGGAACATTTTAACACAAAGTAACCTACTGTTATGGCCTTTGAGCTTTGGCAGGTCTCTGATCTGATGAAAAGAAAATGAGAATGTCCCAAAGACAGAGGAGCAATACAAATTATTTAGCGAGACAGATTTTCACCTGGATTAAATCAATGTCCCAAATGAAGGGGAGAGGAGAGATCTACAATTGACAGATCCCATATCAATGACCGCTTAGGAATTATTTAACACTCATTCAGTCCCCTGGGCGAAAAGCAGGGCCCTAAAAACAGACGGATAGTTGGGGGGTCCAGCGAGACTTATCGTAGTGTCTTGTGAGCTCTGAGAGAGGCAGAAGATCGATAGAAAATCAGTACTGAACCAGAACTGCAGACAGGGACGAATGAGATTCCTCTTTCAGCAGAGCAAAGACTCACAACTACAGATGACCACAGACCTACACCACATTCATCTCATCATATGTGTTATTGGTAAAGCTTTATAGTTTGTATTTACATGTTAAAATCTTAAAATCTGATGAATTTGTCTTGCTTCTACCAAGTGACATTTGCATACCACTGGGTATGCCAAAAATGAAATATTCTATAAGATTCTCTTTCAGTTCATGAGAATGATTTTATCTATCTATCTATCTATCTATCTATCTATCTATCTATCTATCTATCTATCTATCTATCTATCTATCTATCTATCTATCTATCTATCTATCTATCTATCATCGTTCTATCGTTCTATCGTTCTATTGTTCTCTTTCAGTTCATGAGTTGGAATTTGAAATGAGTTGAATTTTGAAACCTCTTTGAAATCTTTCTCTTGTTCTCGTTTCTCTAACTGTTGTTCTATGGTTCTTTGTTTTTCTATTTAAAAATTAGTTCATATCTATTCATTTTAATTCTAATTTCTTTACATTTCTTACATTCAAACTGCAATTCTGAATCCCGTTTTACTACCTTAACTAAAATTCAATTCAGTTTCATAAATTGAATTGGAATTTAAAATGCATTTACTATTCAGCAAAACCCAGTTCATTCAAGTTCATCTACCCATCTTATTCATTATTTTTGGGGTTATGCTTTCATATATTGTGGTGTTTTGTTTACACGATTCAGATTCTACCGAACACTGAGTCAGACCACAGTATTTAGCATTGTGAAGTAATGTCCTTATCTTACCTTCTGAATTGTGCTTCCTGTGCTTTTGCACATTTGTCATTTTATTCCATCACATATATACACACTAGTATTTTGTGATTCATGAAACATTAATGAGGGAACATTGTATTTTATTCATGTTCTGGTGGTTGAAAACAAGCTGATTTTTCATAATAGATGTGGTTCAGTAAATAAGAGGAAATTTGCTCCCTGAACAAGATATCACCAATTTAGAGAAACATTCTGAATCACTGAACACAGGTGAGGCGGATTTAGAAAGATGACTTCAGATTTTTCCAATGTCCTGTTGTTTTGTTAATGTAAACTTGAAAGGAAATTTAGAATGTAATAAGTATTTTATTTATTTTTTTATTTTTTGTGTGTGTAGTATGTGGTGGTTTTTCGTAGGTAACTATTACTATTGCTCATGTTTAGGGCATGATTTAGAGATTTAAAAATTTTGAAAAGTAGTGATTGAATTGAATTAAATCAAGCTCAAACCATGCAGCTTGTTGAGACTTTTCAATCAATAATACATCTAACTAGATTTTACATTTTCAAAATCACTGCCATGGTGCTGGAGTGTTGTGGTTGGTAGCCAGGACAGTCATATAGTGGTGCTAAGGTGTTGTGATTGGTTGCCAATGTATTGCTATGAAGTTGGTAAGGTGTTCTGAATTGGTTTTAGCATATGGCTTTGTGGTTGTTAGCTTGTTGTTAGGGCATTCCTATAATATTAGGTGCTTGCAGTTATTGTGTGTTTTAGCACATTTGAATGTTTCAGTGCAAGTTACTGCATTCAGAGTAAATTATATCTTATTGCTAGGCAGTTGCTAATGACTTCTGGGTAGTTATTTTGTGACTGTTTAAAAGGCCAAGCCATAATAGCCCACCTTTAAGTCTCTATGATATTCTGATCTCTAAATATTGCTCTGCTCCCTTCTGTTTTGTACCCTGTTGGGGGAAAAAACTAAAACCAGCCTAAGCTTAAGTCTTAGCTGGTTTAAAGGGTCATGCGATGTGATTGAAGTTTTCATGTACTGAAGTTTTTCTTTGTCTTTGGAGTGTTACAAGCTATTTGTACGTATATAAGATCTGTAAAGTTGCAACGACTAATATCTCAAACCTAAAGAGATGTTCTTTATAATAGTTAAGACTCATCCACGCCTTCCTAAAACTCCTCATTTAAACATGCTCCCACAATGCACCCAAATGCATAACATTTATTCTCGCTGTAGTATTGTTGCCGTCGCCGCCATGTCGTGGAGGTATTGTGTATTTCCAAATATGGTAAGGGCTGTAACATTTGCGTCACACACTTGAGGTATTCAGCCAATCACAACGCACTGGTTGCTGGCCAATCAGAACACACTGTGCTTTTCAGAATGATGAGTTTTGTTAAAATGGATACATTTCAGAAAGGCAGGGCAGAAGGGAGCAACAATACACTACACTCTTAAAAATAAAGGTGCTTCACACTGCCATAGATTAGAAGAACCTTTTTTTTTTTTTTTGTCTAAATGGTTCCATAAAGAACCTTTAACATCTGAAGAACCTTTCTGTTTCACAAAAGGTTCTTTGTGGCAAAAGAAGGTTCTTCAGATTATGAAAAGGTAAGAAAGAGATGGTTCTTTAAAGAACCTTTGACTAAATGGTTCTTCTATGGCATCGCTGTGAAGAACCTTTTAAGCACCTTTATTTTTAAGAGCGTATGTGGAAAATAATGTGTCTTTTGAACCGTAAACCGCATAAACACATTGCATTACACCAAATACACAAAATAATGTTATTTTTAGCATCGTCATATGACCCCTTTAAGGTGGAAGTAGCTGGTTTTAGCTGGTCTCCCAGCCTGAACAGCTAAAGAAGTGGTCAAAAGCCCTCTAAAACAAGCCTGCAAATCAGCTATGACCAGGTTGGAAGACCAGCTAAAACCAGAGTCAACTATCTTAGTCTGATTTTAGCTGTTTCTGTGAGATATTTTATTAGTAGGATATTGCTTGAAGCAATAGTTTACCCCAAAAAGAATTTTTTTTTTTCATAATTTACTTCCAAAATTGTTGACTTGTATTCTTTTGCGGAACATAAAAGAATGTCTGAAGAAGTTATTATTATTATTATTTATTTAATGAAAGCAATGTTGTTTGAATCTAAACTTTCTTAAAAATACTGTATCTTCTTTTGTGCACTTTTGAAGAAAGTAATATAGGTTTGGAACGAAATGAGGGTAGAAATGAGCAAATTACAGAATTTTCATTATTAGGTGAATTATCCCTTTAATTATAAACTCATTTTAAATCAAAGCAGTAGAGTTTTGCTGACAAAGGGCACTGCATGAGCATCTCCGATTATAACTGCAGAAGTGACCGTTCCTCTTTCTTAAGCGATTCATTTCGGTCCCCTCGGTCGATCGCCCTGGTGACTCACATCCTCTCTTGCTCTTTTTCTCTGTCCTTTCCACCTGGCCTCTCTCCTTCTCTTTCCTGTCATTCTTGATGTGCCCATGTAGCCAGTCTCCAAAATGCCTCTCTTTAGAACCCAATATTATCTGAGCAGAAAGGCGGCTAATAGAAAAGCTCTCTCTCTATCAGTCCTGTAGATGTGCAGCACAATGAAGCTGTGGTGGAACATGAATATTTATGAATTCTCACTGCCATTTCTAAAAGTGTCAGAGGGAAGTAGAGCATTTCACGAGCGGCACCAGCCTCTGCTTTATCCGAAAACAGCGAGGAACAGAGTAAGTGTGAGAAAGAGAGCGAGAGAGAGTGAGCGAGCGAGCAAGAGGAGATAGAGTGAGGTGAAAAGTGAGGGCAAAGTCATGTCACACATCCTAAGAGATCTTAAATTTAATCAGACACACTAAGAAAATCTCCCAAAAGCGACTGCAATCACAGAATAATAGCATTCTCTTTCGGAAAACTGCAATGTATACCAATTTCGCAGAACATGTTTGACATTTCTGAAGTTATTTCCGATACGTTCAATAGTTGCACTAAAAATAAATTAGATACCGGCTTGCCACTAGTGGGATTTTTGTACATTGTGTTGTTATGTACTGTAATTCGTTAAATGCTGTGAACGTAATACCAACATCAAGTCCATTTGGTTTTGTTGAAACCCCTCAGACTGGGCTTTGAGACATCTTCTTTAAAGAAGTATCAATCAAGCATAAGCTCTGTCCCCGAGGAGCCGATATGATGAGGGAGAAAGGTAAGATGAATGGAAGCTGACATTGAGCTCTAACTGAGTATTATGTGAACTCACCATGATACATTCCTATTGCAGCTTTGTGTTTTCATTCATGGACGTAGCACCGATCTGGAATGGAAGGAACATATGTTAACCCTTATCAACCCATCTGATGAATATAAATCACGCAGTAGTCCTAAGTAATTTGTTGAAAGCATGTGGGTGCTATTCATATTACATGTTCCTGTATTCAAAGAGAGCTAGATGCAGTGCTGTCCAGTTTTAAACTACTTTTAAGTTGACTGCTAAGGCATTTGCATTTTTTTATTTATTTAATTGTTTCAATCTTCAGTCTTTCTCATGTAAGTCTCTGTCTCTCAAGCACTATGTTAGTGCTTGCTGTAAATCACAGTGTACATGTTACATTGCTTTTTTTTTTTTCTTTCTTCAATATAATGATTCAATCCCAAAATGGGAGGGGGTGACATGTCCCCCAGGTTAAAATGGTTGCTACTCCCCTCTTTTGATCCATTTGCAAGCAGTACCCTTTAGCACCGCATCTATTATATCATGGGTGATTTTTCTGAAGTTTCAGTGAAGGGCAGGTGAATGATTACAATCAAAAGCACTAGTCAAGGACGATGTGTGCCGATAAAGCCTTAAGTCCAACTCATTTATTATTAATGCCTAACCTTTTTAAAGATGCGCAGAGCACACAAACTCATTAATGTGATAGTTTGCGTGCCTTTAACTGGTTATAGACAGCAGGCACAAAGTGGTGGAAGAAACGACCTTGGTTTTTGTTCCTGTTTGTGGTTGTCCCGTGTTATTTGAGGACTGTACGTTGTAGCTTAGAAACAAACATTAAGATGTGGCAAAGCAAATGTAAAAGCAAGGCACTGTCACACATAATGCATGTTGCTCTTGATGTGATCAAAAATAGGTTAGCAAGCATATAGGGCGGGTTTCGACAGAAATATTGTGCAAGTACCGGTGCAAATTTGTGAAATGTGTTCTTAACAAGCCTGTCTTGAAGGCCACATGCCTTTATTATTTCATTTCATGACTTGTAGTTCTCACATATTGTCACCGGCAGATGCAGATGAGAGTTGAGAGTGTGCGGCAAGGACCTTCAGGTTTAATTTTATGAATATCCGCAGCATTGTTTTGAAGATGGAATTGGAAGGCGAGAAACCAAATGCAACATTTCCATGAGGAAGGTACGTGTCTCTGCTCACTTTTCAAATTATTCATGGTGTGTATTAAAACATACCTTGCTGAAAATGAATTTCCTGGATGGTCCAAGCTGGTTTATGCTGGTCTGGCTTGTGCACCAGCATAGATATGCTATTCCAGCAGAATTAACTGTTGAAGGTTGTTGACGACAAGAACATCTTGCTGGTTAATCTAGTTAGGGAGCCTGATGGGGACACAAGAACACCAGGGGCCTGTTCCATAAAACAAGATTAGAGTACAAGCCAGGCTTATTTTGGTTAGTCAGGCTTATTGTTGGTGGATTCGGTTTCACAAATCAAACTTAAAAAAGTTCAAACTCAGTTACTCTGGCAACTTATGCTGGGAAATTAACCTGGTCCGGGGCAGGCTAACTGTCAGGCTAAGTCTTAGTTCATGCTTAACCAGAATACCGTTAATACTCACCTGCTGGTAATTTAATGCTATTTTATTTCACTTAACCACTATTAATAAAATAAATAAATAAATAAGGAAATGTACTTTACTAATAAATGTAAGAAATTATAAGGTACAAAAACACTAAGAAATGTAAAGAAGTTACGTGTTTAGTTGGTGAGTTTGGTTGATGAGTTTGGTAATTAATTAATTAATTAAAAGTGTATAAATTGGGAGCTGAACTCTTTCCAAACTTAACCATGGCGTGTCCTTTCATTGATGAGGTGGTGGATGAGGGAGCTATTATCGTGCGAAGGGCATTTCAAAGAGAGCAAACTTTCAGGGACAGGTCAGACCCATTGGCTTTTCATGACAGCTACCTGTATGAGCGGTATAGGTTCTCAAGAGATGGGATTGTGTATATTTGTAGATTGCTGAGCCCACACATTGCAAATAACACATGCCGCAAAACAGCGTTCACAGTCCCGCAGACGGTGTGCATTGCACTTCACTTTTTTGCCAGTGGAACATTTTTGTACACAGTTGGAGATGCAGAGAATATCAGCAAAGCATCGGTTTGCCGCTCTGTACGAACTGTGTACCTTTCTTTAAAAAGACTCCTCAATGTGTTCATCACATACCCTGGCCACAGAGCAATTCGTACCATTAAACATGCCTTTTATGGAATAGCTGGTAAGTTCAAATAACTGTATAAAACGTGGAAACATTTCTTGACTGTTGATGTTACACAGGACACATTTTAAACCAAACAAATTATTTTCCTAGGTTTACCAAATGTTATCGGTGCACTGGACTGCACCCATGTGCGTATTAAGTGTCCGTCTGGTCCACATGAAGCAGACTTTGTAAATAGGAAATCAGTACACAGCATCAATGTACAGGTATGGTCCCACTGAGATGATATTGAAGGCTATACTGTAGCACTGATTGTTCTGTACTAAGCTGGGCACCAGTGTTCGGTTCATTGCAATTAAATGTAGTTATGATACTCATGTTTTATATTTCTTATATAATTACAGTGTAGTGACCTACGTGTTTAATTTTATTTTAGATGATCTGTGATGTAGATTGCATCATCACAAATGTAGAGGCCAAATGGCCAGGATTCAAGCAACTCCAGAATCTTTCGAGCCTCATCTGTCTACCAGCAACTGGCAAGAGGTATGCACTTAACGAATGGCAAAAAGTCTTCAATTTAATTTCTACCAAAATAAAAAATAAAAAATAAAATAAATCTTTCTATGCAGGTGAATTCTCAGGAGTTTTGCTGGGAGACAAGGGGTACGTATGCCTGCCTTACCTCTTGACTCCCTATCAGGAGCCCCAGACAGAGGCACAGCACAGCTACAACATTGCCCATGCACGCAAAAGAGGTTGTATAGAGATGGCATTTAGACTCATAAAGTCAAGGTTCCAGTGCCTGAAGCACCTCAGAGTGACTCCACCTAGGGCATGTGACATTGTAGTTGTCTGTGTAGTGCTCCATAACATTGCCTGTCTGAGGAGAGAGAAGCAACCAAGAATTGTTGCAGAGGAAGACAGGGGCATTGAAGCAGTATTTGAAGAAAATGAAACAGGCAGAGTTATACGAGACACATATGCCAATAATTATTTTGCTTAATATGGTCCAAACCATGTGTAGCCTTTAAAATTTTTCACTGGCCCCTCAACTTTCCCCTTAATTTAACAGACACACAGAAGTCAAAATCTTTAATCTGTCATTTTCCTTTATTCAGAGTGAAGCTGCCTGTTAAGGGTGAAAACATACAAATAAATGTGGTGGAAAATGATCAAAAAGGTCATGTGTCTTTTTTTTTTTTTTTTTTAATGGCAGTTCTACTTGCATTTTTCTGTAGTTGTTGAATTTCCAGCTCCAACTTTCTCATCTTCAGTTTTTTAGACTGGATGTCAGTATCAATTGCTTCCATTTGTTTAAGGAGGTAGCGTTTATATACTCCTTTTATGTTTTCTGGGTTCTGTAGCAACATATATTCAAGCTATTTCATTGAATGCTCTTGGCACATTGTTTTCATTTCTTAATACTCACTTTGTCACATGTGGTCCCAGACCGAGAGGGCTCTAGAACTGTCAGCATTCTGCAGCCAATAATATTTTAAAACACATTATGATCACCTTATCACACAAGTACACTTTTAAATATACAATACAGTATCACGTGGAACCTGTGACTACTCTCCTCATCCTCCTCAACTGTGGATGGGCCTTCACCCTGTAACCACTACTTAAACTCAGTTAAACTCATTATTTTTCATGTTTTAAAAGCGGTCATACTCACAGGCAGCATGATGTCTGGTGGATCCATCAAGCACACAGAATCTTTCGTCACTATGAAACCAAACATGATAGAATAAAATATTTTTTTACCAAAAAGCATCATCAGCACAAGTACCTCTACATGACATTACTCCTATGATCTACTTAGGCTTACAATGCCTATGGAAGGATAGAATAATGATAATAATAAAACACACACCTTTTATATAGTCACTCCTTATACTAGGTGGTATAATTTCAGATGACGTCCCCCCCTCTATTCCCTCAAGGACTGGCCTCCCTTTGTTAATTTCCAATGCCAGCTCCTCTGCAGGAGTGAAGTTGGCTGGTGGTGGCCCTCCCCCAGTGCCAGCAACCTCAGTCTTCTTTTTGGCAGCTGCAATTAAAAAAACCTTATGAGACTGAACAGTTGTAACTTCAAGCTGGCTATGATTACATATTTACATACCATTAGATTTACTTACCATTCTGAACAATATTTTTTTATGCTATTGTATAATGTTTGTGCTCTTCGACAAGCCCAATCCTCCTTCAGTTTATATATTCAAAAAGTAGTCTTAAAATTGTTCACTTTTTGTTTTCCACAGAAGACGTCAAATGAATTTGAAACATTAGGGTGAGTAAATAAATATATAAGCTGGTTGAAAATGTGCGAACTTATCCTGTAAATCAATAGTTTACCCAAAATGGAAAATTATGTGATTATTTACTCCCTAATGTGGATTCAAACCTGTATGACTTTTGCTTTCTTATGTGGCAGACATAAAGTCAAATTTTTGACTGCTTCTTGAATATAATGAAATTACAGGAGGATTGGGCCTGTTAAACATCACTAAAAGAATCATAAAATATCATAAAAATAGTCATACAAATGTGTGCTTTATCTTTCTTTTGAATGATTTAATTTCATTATACTCTATGTCTTTGAATATGACTTATAATATAGTGCAAAATGTATTTTTATGACCGCTTGTCATAAAAATGTGCACTATTTCTCTGTGTTACCCGCACCCAGATATCCCTTTATTTATTTGTATTTTGTCTTATATTAATGTGACATTTTTCTTCATCTTGCTCTGGAGGACTTTTGATATCTGTATATATATATACACACACACATATATATATACCATCTTGCCAGCAGTGAATTCCACCTTAAACTTGCATAACAAGTTTTTAATCTGTCTACCACTTTAAACAGAAAGACAACATTAGACTAGCGCCAGTCCTAACCGGTCTTTATATCAGGAACACTGTTAACCCAGCTCCGCCTAGAAAGGAAATAATTCTTGGGGAAGAGCTTTTCCCATTTATCAACGTCATCAAATCTTTATACCAGTGCTGAACAAACCGATATAACTGAGACAGATTGTGTAATTTCTGTCCTGTGTGCTAAAATGAGAGTCCAGATAGCAAGGCTGCTCTAACCTGCAACCTCAATAGCCGGCAAGCTCATGACCCCATTATTATCAGAGACCTGCCAACCCCATATTCACATATGCATGTCCATCCACACATCCTCCTCAGCCAGCTCCGTTCTCTCTATTCCCATTCCAGACAGCGTGTGATACTCATATCAGCATCATTGCCATGCAGCTCGAGTTTGTCCTCATCCTTGCCTGTGTCAGACCTCTGCCTCAGACACCTGGAATACTCTAGAGGATTTTCCTCTCAACTGAGCTCATGCGAGAGAGTATTTCATGGAAGGCACATGGACTGTAGCTTCCTTTGTTCCGCCTGCCCTCTCTCTTTTTCTCTCACTTCCTCACTCATTCGCTGGCTGTGCAAACACGAGTCCTGCCGAGACAGGACATTAATCCTAAAAACAAACAGAGTGTGTCTGCATTGCAGCTTCTCCACTCACTCACATGCCCAACACACGGCCTTGGTGCATCCCTAGAGTGCCAACTAGCCCTGCCACTTCGATTTTCACACGCCCAATAGCAGCTGAAAAAGCCTGGACTTGGCGGAGCTTCCACCACCCATCTTGATGTCCGTGGAAAGCTGGGTTAACTACCGTTCACATGCACAGTATTTATTTTTCCTTTAAAGATACAGTGGATCATGTAAAAAAATCAATCAAAACCAACGATTTGCCAATTTAAGCATGCACTGCATTTTAGGTCTTTGTTTTTATAGTGAATATGTTGTTCATTTTTTCCTTTACGATATATTTTTTAGTGTAGTTATATAAATTATTGTCTGTTACTTTTACAAATATATATATATATATATGTGTGTGTGTGTGTGTATATATATATATATATATATTATTTATTTTAAAGTTTTTAGTCTTTTGTGTAGTTTTAAGTTTAATGCTGTGAAAAAAAAGCATTTTTAAAATAATAATTAAAAAAAAGAACTGTTAATTTAAGTGTAATTAGCTGTGATGTGATTTAGTTAAATAGCTTTTTTTAGTGTTTTGTGTAGTTTTAAGTTGAATGCTTTGGCTCTTATTGAGATTCATTCAAAAACCCTTTTTTGTGCTAAATATCTGTAATGAAATTCTAAATTGTATCATCATTAAAGCTACAACATTCTGCAATATGTAATAGATGCAATATTTTTAATTACTTATGGGATTGTATTTTTTATGTATTATTTTTTTTAAATAAATGAACTGTTAATTTGTTTCAGTGTAATTAGCTGTGATGTGATTTAGTTAAATAGCTTTTTTTCTTAAAAGAGTAGCTCGACTGTAGTTTAATTATTTTGAAGTTATTTAGCAAAAGTTATTACCAAGCTATTTTTTATCTGGACACAGGCTGGACTTGAACCTGCATCATCCACACCACATGAGCATCAAATAAATGCAAGTATGTAATTGATTAGCTGCTTTAAAGGCATAATTGAACTGTATGTCTTTTTTTTTTTCTTTCTTTTAAGGATGTAATGTATACCTGTATATGGCTGTACTATGGATGTAATGTAACATGTTACTGTATTTATAAAATATACAGTCATTTGTCAAAGTATCTTCTTTTGTGTTCCACAGAAGAAAGAATATCAGAAATATTACTGTCATAAGATACTGTATGGAGATGACTATTTACACTATACAGAATACAAAATATAAAAGAAGGAAAAAAGAAAGCAAAACAACAACAATAAAGACAGAATTTTCCATATATCCCAGACTGCTAGTTGCAGACAAAAGAAAAAAAAAAGACTTTGGCAGGAATGTCAGAAGTCATTACAGATAGCTTTCTTCTGACATGACATGAGCAACAGATAGTTCACTTTCTGCTCGTCAGGTTTCTGCACGAGTCTCCGCTGAAAAGATACAGGAGGTTCATAACACATAAAATGTTCACCTCATTATTATTTTTTTATGCGGATTGATTATTTTGAAGCTTCTGGAGGGAGGATGGAATTGAAGGTTGCGTGCTTGTTCTATAAAGTCTCATGCTGACTTTGTGCTAGGTATATTTACCATCCCTAGTGTGCATCTATATTTTTATATTTATTCATGGAAATAAAATATGTACCACTATATTCAAAATCTAGACCAAACATTGTGATTTTCAGGGATCATTTGGTGATGCACCTTGGAAAATTGTAGTCTGTTATTTTTTTCAAGGACTTTGTAATGGTTGATTTATACATACAAATACATTCTGTGCATCTGCAAAAAACCTCTCAAACTATATACGTAATCTTTCATCTTTGAAAATTATGTTATTTATTTACTCACCTTCATGTCATTCTGAACTTGAATGCTGGTACAGTTTTCTTTAGATCACAAAAAAGAGGATTAATTTATTGTTATACAGTGTTTACGGTTGTAGAACTGTCCATTTTATAATATAATTTAGATGTTGAGTGTTTTGTTTTCAACTCCAGTGATATCTAATGTGAAGCGAGACCAGGTAGGTTTTTGCACTGATGCCAGACTCATTTGTTATGAATATTTGGTTTTACATTCATTAAGTTCCAAAAAAGAGAGAAAATTCTCATATGAAGTACTGCTCGGTTTTTATGAAAACCATGATACATTTTTAAATGATTTTTGTCTTATAAATAAAAAGTTCAAAAGAACAGTATTTATTTGAAACAAAGTATTTTGTAACATTATAAATGTCCTTACTGTTACTTTAGATCAATTGAATGCATCCTTGCTGAAGTATTAATTTTTTTCTGAAAAAAAAAATGATACTAACCCCAGGCTTTTGAACGGTATTGTATGTAACATGAGATACAAAAGAGCTGAAATAACATAGATTTCTGTTGCCATGTTTTCCAGGAGACCTCAGGGGAAGGAGATCTCTGGATCTGATTATGCTGGGCTTCTACTGTCCATGCGCTGGCCATGCAGCTCCTCTCTGGCCAGTGTTCGTGTGGATGGGGTAAGGTCAGCATAGCATGGAAGATTACAGTATGTGACAGGAACAGATGCTGCAGAGAAGAGTAGCCCGTGGCCACAGCTGAACACAGAGCGGCCAGATTTACTGGAAACCCTCAAACAACCAACAAGCTGTGTCCTTTCAGACATCACACACTACACACACACAGATAAGATATGAACGGACTGTAAATCTATACAAAAGATTCATTGTATTATACGTTAATGTTAAGTAATGTCAAATGATGTCAAGTAATTTCAGAGGTGGGGCAAATTATTATATATTTTTTTTTTACATAAAAAGATTATGAGTATTGTACAAACACAGTGACCTTTTTTTCTTCTTCTTTGGAATAGCACAGGAAAAATGTGTATTAAAGGGATAGTTCACCCAAAAATGCAAATTTGCTGAAAATGTATTCACCCTCAGGTCAAAATGTAGATGAGTTTTGTTTCTTTATTGAAACAGATTTGGAGAAATTTCACATTACATCACTTGCTCAACAATGGATCCTCTTCAGTGAATGGGTGCCATCAGAGTCCAAACAGCTTATAAAAACATCACAATAATCCACAAGTAATCACCACAACAGTCAATGAATTAATGTCTTCAAGGTTAAAGTAAAAATCTGTGTGTTTGTAAAAAAAAAAAAAAAAAAAGCCATCAAGATGTTTTAACTTCAAAATGTTGCTTTTGGCCAAAGCATTATCCATAATCCATTATAATGCTTCCTCTAGTCAAAAAGTCCATCCAGTGTTGTCCTTTCACATCAAAATCCATTTCCATATTTGTTTAGGACTGTTTTCGTTGTAAACAGTGCTTGATCTGTGCATATTTCTCTCCCGATTCAGGCCAGATGGATTTTTCACTGAAGAAAGCAACATTATGGACTCATATTTTAGCCGGAAGCAACAGTCTTTATTATGATTAAAAACGTCTTTGCGATGAATCTGTTAATTACAAACAAGCAGCTTTTCACTTCAAATGACGTTAATTGGTGGACTGGAGTCGTTTGGATAATTTGTGGATTATTATGATGTTTTTATCATCTTTTTGGGCTCTCATTCTGACGGCACCCATTCACTGCATAAGATCCATAAGTGAGCAAATAATGCACAGTACAGAAACATTTCTCCAAATCTGTTCTGATGAAGAAATTCATTCGCATCTTAGATGGCCTGAAGATAAGTACATTTTCATTTAATTTTTGGTGAACTATTGCTTTAAGAAATCCAGTAGAGTGTATTTTAACTTCATGATTTAAAGACTTGATTTTGTGCATATTGACATTCAATGTGTTTGTTTATTGAACATCCGTTTCAGTCATATTGATGGGTCATCATGTTGTTGATTTGTGCCTTTTTGGATTCTGTAAAAGCAATAAGGCATCTGCTGCAGTGCTTTTTCCATGGTTAAGGAGGTAAATCCTCTTCATATTGGGCCTAACAACACACCTTAACAGAGGTGAATCACTGTCTCTCATGGTTTATTGCTTTTATAGCATCCAGAAAGTCACAAATCAACAACTACTGTCTAATGAAGTCTTGGAGGTCATATGCGAGGGTGCGGAGAGTTGTGGAAGTCAAAGCATTGAATGAGAAAATCAAAGTGAGCTGCAGTACATAAAGAACATGAGCACTTGTTTGTATCATGAGCCTTAAAAAATCCCTTTGTAATTGGCAGATTGTCTCAGAGACCAAGAAAGCTGTTTAGCGCAGCCTAAACCCTGTCACCTTTAAATAAAATGTTTTCATCTTCTCGAAGACAACCTGTAAACACTAGAACCAGCTGATGCGTCCAGTTATTAGCAGTCTTTTGAAACCTAGTTAGTTTTATTGTAATACTTGCTTTTTTTGTTTATTGCACTGTAATTGTCATATAATCACATGATCAGTGAAATTTTCTCATTATTGTTAAAAAAAAGGAACTGTGAAAAAAAAAACTGTTCTGGATTTCTGTTGTGCATCAGTATAATTTACCAAAAATGCATGTACCCACTCTATCTGAAGTCTAATGTGAAACTGCGCATTATTTGAAGTGCTTGAACTGAAAGCTTAAGACTGACGCAGCAGAGTATTATGAAGCATATACATGTGCTGCGTCAGTCCTGGCACTGTAAAATGTGCAACGTTTACTGTATTGACACTCTGTGCTGCAAAATGTTCTATTTATAACATACACTACCAATAAGTAAGATAAAAAACAAAAAAAACATGCAGGCCTACTATTATTCAGCAAGGACACATTAAATTGATTAAAAGGTATTTATAAAAATAAAATTATAATGTTACAAAATACTTCTATTTCAAATTAATGCTATTCTTTTGAACTTTTATGTATAAAAAAATAACTACTTTGTACTGTAATAAAGTTTCATAATATTACCATTGCATTGATGAGCATAAAATAATTCTTTTGAAAACAGTTTGACCACAAACTTTGAAAGATAATGTATTGTCCATTATCGGAAATACATTTGTATTTA
Organism: Onychostoma macrolepis; assembly: GCF_012432095.1. Classification (NCBI taxonomy): domain Eukaryota; kingdom Metazoa; phylum Chordata; class Actinopteri; order Cypriniformes; family Cyprinidae; genus Onychostoma; species Onychostoma macrolepis. The sequence goes on from NC_081171.1 coordinate 7,114,250, forward strand.
TTGTACTTTTGTAATATTTGTTGTAAATTATGGATTTGCAATTGAAAGGAATTATCTTTTGATCCTCGGGTGCATGTGGGTGAACAATATTAAGCAATATAATTTTTGGCTACTTTTTACAATCTAATCAAGAAAAAAAAAAAATAATAATAAGTATGGAATTTTCTGTTTTGCTACATCACATTATATGTAGAGGTTAAATGCAATGCAAATGCCCGTTCTCAGTAAATCCTGTTTTGCATTAAAGGCCAGTTTCAACCTCTCTGTTCACGAATGCTAAAGGTCATAAGTTCATGATAATATGTAGAGGCAGCTTTCACATTAAATTGTCAGTAATGATGCATTAGGTGAGCAGACACAATGTTAAGCATTGCTGAGTCATAGCTCTGAGAGGCTGAACACCAGCAATGACTGAATCTCCGCTTCTGTTCTTACATACATCACAGTGCACATGGACAGTGGTTGGACAAAATAATGTGAACATCCATCATTTTGGAGAAAAGAGTGAGAAGCAGATTCCCTGATGTTCTGGTACAACATTCAACTGAAGGCTATACAAAAGTTGTCTGAATGTCTATGAATTCTAAGAAGGTTAGAAGATGGTAAAACATCTTAATAAAGAAATATTCACTATTTTCCCCAGGTGTTCTCATTATTTTGACCAACTCCTGTGTATTTCCCTTGACTCATGCTTGTTCACTCACTGAGACCTGACCGTAAACCTTGAGGTGCCCTAATGTGTATAGTGCACCTGCCCATTCATCTGAACGTCTGAGAGAGCTAATCAGTGTTTTGACAGCTAAATGTCCTGGGCACGGCACCCAGTTTTAGGTAAAGTTATCTGGCGTGCAGAAAAGCAGGGCACTCTCTGCTTCAGCAACTGCCAGGGTCATTCGTCAGCACCTGGACTGGAGGACGAGAGAGAATATGTGGACTAGGGTGAATGCGAACGATTCTTCCCAGTGCTCCCGCTTTGCGATTTACAATCTTCAAAAGTGGGTTGTAAAATTCCTCTCTCTGTCTGACACGTGCACTCGAGCTTTCTCTTCACTCTGGCTGTTCGTCCGTATCTTAAATTTTCTTTAATCCCCATGGGACGCCATATTACAAAATCCCATAATCGCGCGGCCAGCGTGCAGCGTTTAGGACATGTCATCTCAAGCTCAACAGGAACAGGCTTTGACTGAAAACAAAAGGAAAAAAAAAAAAAACCTTCTAAAAGTAATCATTGTGATAAATCTTAAATGCTGTTTCATATGGTACGGTCCATATTATACATCCGGAGAATTGCATGTAATTCTTAAGTACATTGTATTAAATTCCAAACGGAAGAACAATATGTACAGTATGAAGAGATTTAAAAGGAATGTGTCATGCAAAACATGATTTCCCTTGTAATTTTGAAATGAAAGAGTTCAATCAACAATGTAGATGAAGACAATTAAAATGATTACCTCCCTATGGAGTCCAACCAGAATGGTTACAGGAATCTAAGCAGCAAAACGTATTCATTATGATATACATATACATATAATACAGTATTATATTGTTTACTGTCACATTTCAATATGTTCATGTTTGGTGTATCATGGTCGTATAAATATGAGCATATTAACATATGCCACATTAACATGTCATTTTTATATACAAGTCTTATACTGTAGGTCCACTACCATTCAAACAGTTTGGGGTCAGTAAGCTTATTTTATGCTTATTCTGTCCATCAAGGCATCATTTATTTGATCAAAAATGCAAAATGCTAAATGTAAAAAAAGTAATATTGTGAATCTTATTCATTATTTTTTTTTAGTATTTTAAAATGTAATTCATTGCTGAATTTTCAGCAGCCAGCCATCTTCAGTGTCACATGATTCTTCAGAAATAATTGTAATATGTTGATTTGGTGCTCAATAAACATTTCTTATTTTCATCAGTGCTAAAAACAGGTTTGCAGATACGGTTTAAAAAAAAAAAAAAGTGAAAGTGATGTGACATGTGGCCAAGTATGGTGACCCATACTTGGAATTTGTGCTCTGCATTTAACCGATCCAAAGTGCACACACACCTGGAGCAGTTGGGGGTTCAGTGCCTTGCTCAAGGGCACCTCAGTCATGGTATTGAGGGTAGAGAGAGTGCTGTACATTCATTCCTCCCACATACAATTCCTGCCGGACTTGATACTTGAACTCACAACCTTTGGATTACGAGTCCAACTCTCTAACCATTAGGCCACAACTTCCACTTTTAAGACTCTAATGAATAGGAAGTTAAAAAACAAAAAAACATTTAACAAACAATTTTTACTACACAAAACATTATTTTCGTCAATTCAATGCATCATTGCTGAATAAAAGCACTAATTTCTTTCAGTAAAGAAAGAGGATGGATAATGGAAGATATTTGTTGAACGCGACTAGTTTCAGTCAGGTGGAAATCAGAACCGGGGCTCCCCGATGTGCTTGGTCACATGGACTGTTATTTATGCCTGTATGATAAAGAACAACTACTGATATCCTGTCTGTGCTCCCCTGTCGTGTGTTTTACCATCACACAAGGGCATGCATTTTTTTCTTTTCTGCTTGGTTTCACAAGTTTACGAATGAGTGCCAGAGTCTCTCAGCAGGTGATACGGCAGCTGTTTCGCACCTCACTCTGCCAAAAACACATCGTGTTGGAGCCATACACACATATGCACCTAGACACACATAAACATAACCCACCGAAAGCCAGAATGCATACAGAAGAGTCAGCATAGCTGGACCTCCTGCCAGAATAAATCTGGATATCTGAGACATTTGGAGGTGATAATAATACACCTGGTACAATGGGAGAAATACAAGTGTAAAAAATTAAATCATAGCACAGTGTAAAGATAATGTCAGCAAACTTATATTTAGTTTTGTCTATCATGTAACTGACTCAAGGCTTTCATAATGAATGGTTTTCTGTCTTTGAAGGCTTAAAGTGCTGTGCTTGTGTTTTAGTAGTGGTTGCTGTTTTTCATGAGCAGGAAAGCACAGATTTCACTTGTCTTAGTATTTTATTTTTTTAATCACAATTAATCAAATCTTATATATAATTTTTAAAGATTTTTAAAAACTGTATATAATTTTAAAAGATTAAAAAAAAAAAAAAAAAAGATTTGTTCACTCTTTCATTCATTGGGTCTTTTTGCAGTTTACGACATTATGCCAGTCGGAGACATAGAGCATCCTTATGTGTTTTGAGTTAGTCACTGAATTATTTACTTAACCAAGTCATTTACAGCTATACTGTCTTACTATACTTCAGTATTATCTATTATTTTATACAGTCATTTTCACGCACCATTCAAACACTTCCTTCGTACTATTTCGTGGCTGTGTCCTGGGCTGAGAGGGTTCACGGGAGGGCTGGGACTGTCACTGCTGTTCAGTCAGTGTGTTTATCAGGCTACAAGAGCATGACAGCTTGTATGCTTCATTACGGCTTCAACCGCAGCATCGAGTGGCAGGTGGCTGTGTGTGCTTCCTGCCTGCTCTCTCATTCACACATACGTGACAGTACACATACGCAGTCTGTCTCTATTTCTGACTCGCTCTGTCTCTCCTGTCACCTGTGCTGCTCATTAGCGGGAGGTCTTTTGTTTTTCCTCCAGAGGTGAGCGAGTGAGGACTGGTGCTGAGAGCTCTGCCATTCTGTGGGTGCCAGACTGTGTCATCCTGAGATAACCTACACGCTCTGATTCCTGCTCATTTTGTACAGTGGTCATGTTCCCTCACCTTTGAATGAAATTTCACATACATTCAGGAAGGTGTGAACTAAGAGGTTGACTACATTGTTTTCATTAATATGCGTTGAGGATTGTGTTACTTTTACACCGTGAAATGGAAGATGGATTATTAACTTGACCAGACAGACAGACAGACATATAGATAGATAGATAGATAGATAGATAGATAGATAGATAGATAGATAGATAGATAGATAGATAGATAGATAGATGACATACAGACAGATAGGCAGGAAAACGGATATACAAACATATCCTTGCCTGAACACGACTGCAGTGGATTGTGGGTGTATAATGTACTGCTTCATTTGAGTAGGCTTAGCATGCTCTTTTTTTGGACTCTATTTGCTAGTATATTGTACATTTAAAACTGTGTGCTCAAGTACTCGTAGATGTCCCTGTTTTGATCCAGATAAATCCATCTGTGAAACTGCTGCACACTGGCTTAGCATAAAGCAGAATACCGTGCATAAATAGAGTTCTTGACTCCTTATTCTTGCATGGAGATGAAACCGGAATAAACTACTAGTTTATAGACCGTTGGAGGATGTTTGCAAAAACAGGAAAAAAAGAAAATCAGCAGGCAATAAAAGAAAGCTGTTGACTGAACTCATTAGAGGATATGTCTTCTAAGGTGAAAGCTAATAGTTGGCGGTTTGGTCCTATTTGCATTAGAGGATGAGTTTGTGTGTGCCTGAGCTTGTGTGTGTGTTTATTCACTGGCGTTCGGCTGGAGTCGATCACTGGATTAATCAGGCATTTATTCCAAGGAGAATAGCAAACGGATCTGTTCTGTAAACACTTTAGGCAAGTGTCAGAGAGGCAGGCTAAGCCATGCCTGACAGATTGGGCATGTCAAGGCCCCATCACACACATTCTTTACTTGCTTTGGACTAATAATGAGTGTGCCCGTCACATGAACCTCCTTTCCACCGTGTCGCATTATCAGATGGTCTCCTTCTGCTATATGTTGGCTCAGCCATTTAAATAATCAACAGGATCTCATTAATATTCATAGGTATTCATACAAAAGTGTGGCTCTAGCACACATACGGTTTTCACAACTAGATAAACACTGATTGCATTGGATAGATCAGACAGACAGACAGACAGACAGACAGACAGATAGACAGATAGATAGATAGATAGATAGATAGATAGATAGATAGATAGAGCTAATATTTAATTTTTTCAGAGCTTAATGTTGAGATATCAACATTTGGATGTTATGGCTCTATTAAGGTTCATGGAATTAATAAGTTGGTTTTATTGTATTTTTAGTCAATTTATTAAGTTAAATACATTTCATTTTTTTTCAGAGCTTAAAGGTGCCATAGAATGCATTGATACAATATTTTAAATTGTTCTCTGATATCTACATAGAAGGTATGTGGCTTAGTTAAGGGCAAAAAATCTCCAGAAACAGTTTTACATGTCCATTTACAACCCTAGGATTTCTCCCTAGAATGAAACAGTCTGTTATTGGCTTATTTGGAAGGGTCATGAATAATAATGTTGAGCTCTGCTCTGATTGGCTGTTTCACAGTGCGGCTCATTTTAGTAGCTTACAGGAAGGAAACACAGGGAAAATATACATTTCAATACTTTCTCGCGCAGTTATAACGTTGGGTAATTATACTGTAAATAAGATGCAGGCATCAGGGAGCTGCTATTAATATGCGGGGCATTGAAACTGCTTTGGAATGCACAGTCACTTTTTAGTTTCACTTTCACTTTGGAGATTCGCTATGCACGAACTCTGTTTATATTATGGAGCAGCAGTACTTACCACACATTTTACAAGATCAGATGCTTGTCAGTGGTGCTCAGGATCTGTAAATCATTCAACATCATCCTCAGTCATCTCTCTCTGTTTATGTGGTAAGTGAAATCTTATGTAATTTAACAGGCTACTGCTAGCAAGGAGCTAACCATGTCCCTTTAGTGCAGGGGTCGGCAACCTAAGGCACACGTGCCAACAGTGGCACGCAGAGGGATAATCGCTGGCATGCAAGCAATAGGGAAAACTACATACTGATGTACATTTTGATGTAATAACTTCTCATAGTCCCACAGCCTGTTAGGAGCTATAAATAACATTAAAGTGTGAGAATTAACTTGCACTAGTCTATGGATGCGCGCGACGGCTGCACATACTAGGCACTTCATATCAAATCCTCAGCGGTCTAAAAGCGCTGGTCAATGTCAAAATGACTGAGATGGCCAATCAAATCAAAGTAGGCTGGGTTTACCATTCACAGATGCTGAGCGCGAAGAGAGTGAGGTAAGATGAAGCTGCAAATCATTTAATATTAGTCAACTGTTTTAGATAGAAATGTTAAATTACCAACAGCTATATCCAGTGATGCAAACTTGATTTTTTTTTTCTTCTCAAATATGGCCATTTTGAGAGTGAGAGAGAGAGAGCGATGTGAGAATTGTCTGGTCTGTGTCTCTCTCTACAAACAATGAAGCTGAGTGGCACAGTGGTTAACCAGAAAAATTAAAAATGGCACATCATGCCGAAAAGGTTGCCCACCCCTGCTTTAGTGGCTCGCGTTATTTTATTAGAATGCGTTATTTGCTTTCCGTGCCTTTCTGAATACACACAAACCCATCTCTGCACTTCACATCCCCTGCACAGCCTGAAACATAACATTTATTTCCATGATCTGCCATTTCCCCTGTTGTCCTCGCTTGTTTCTTCACAATACCTGCAGAGCTTCTTATGGTTCGGCTGGTATACGTTATGCAAATGTTGGGGGCGTAACTATTAGTGATCCCGATTTTTACGTCACAGTCGGTGTTATGTTCTGGTTTGCCTATTTTTCAGTGGTCTTTTTTATTCATGAGATTTACATAAGAAGGAGGAAACAATGGTGTTTGAGGCTCACGGTATGTCATTTCCATGTACAGAACTGTTATTATTCAACTATTCCAAGGTAAATAGTTTTCCATTCTATGGCACCTTTAATGTTGAGATATATATCGATATTTGGATGTTTCCGGATCTATTGAGGTTAATGGAATTATTAAGGTGGTTTTATTGTTTTTCTAATAAATGAATTTATTTAAATATATATATATATATATATTCAGAGCTTTGATGATAATTAACTTCAAAAACAAAGACTGCAAATTACTTATTAATCCCATTCGGATCAAGTAAATTTGCCATTGATTTGTCTTTCTCAGACAGTTTATCCATTATATTGATAAAAGTCTCGCTATGGGATTTTTTTATTCTTTATTTCTTTTCTTAACATGGCAGTAATGATTCCAGGTCTGACCAGACTCAGATTCATAAACATTTTTACATCTCAAAAATTTTTACATGTGTACACTGTAAAATAAATAAATAAATAAAAATCTGTATAAAAATGGATAATTACCTGGCAGAAAATTACCGGAACATTTTCCATTAAGTTTATGTACATTTCCTTCAATGTTAAAACACAGCACACTGCAATGCATAAAAATATCTAAATAAATAAATAAGTGTAAAACACCTGTGAAAAAATACTATACATTTTTTTATTGACTTTTCTTAGTGTACATAGGGTTTATTTTTATTTGTTGATTTTGTACATTTTAGTGACTCTGAGTGCTTATGTGTGCACAATTCATGTATGACTTCCTGAAAAAAGAGAGACATTATCCTAAAATAACACTGCAACATTTAAATGAGTCATTTTCAGTGTGCTCTAATGCTCATTTTTTCACTGTGTTGAGTATCTAAACGCTTCTACAAAGTAGAACTGACCTGCTGTGCCAGCTTATCCATGATATCATTGCATCACAAAACCTCTTTACTATTACGCCCCCCGCTAATGCTTTATTCCCCACTCCACACCTCACATGGCACCAAGCCACAATCCCTCATCTGTTCAGTCTCAGCTTCGTGGAGATTCAGGAAGGTTACCTTCACAATTTAATCCTTGACTCCATTCTTCTCAAAGGGGGGTTAGATGTTTAGCGAGGTGGAGGAGGAGGGCTACACTTTGAGCTACTGTGCTCAGACTCCCTTCAATCCAAAGCCATAATATGACACTTTTCATTGGGGAAACTAAATGTTCTCTCTTCCTGTTCTTATTTCCACAGTGTAGCTGCAAGATCTGCTCCATAAGCTCCTAAAAATATTATCTTCCATTATCCATCTCAGAAGGATTACTATCCAAGGAGTTCCGTATAATAGCTATTCCCTTTCATCTCAGCTGGCATAGAAGGTACAGTATGTGGTTTGACATTTGCCATATATTTCTATGTTTCAGACATTTCAAAACCCGGAATTCTCAGACTCGAAAATAATCACAGGAATGGCGCTCTTAGACATCGAACTTGTTTAACATCAAATTCAGTGACAAGTGTATTTTCCAGTGGAAGTGGGAGAATTTTGACTATAATTGTGTTATAACTGGAATTTTTTTGAGATCACAACGTACTATATACTTCTAAACACTCCTAAAAATAAAGGTTCTTTATTGCCATTGATGGTTCCATGTAGAACCTTTAACATCCATAGAACTTTTCCATTCCACAAAAGAGTCTTTAAAGTGGAAACAAAAGTTTCTGAAGACTATTAAAATGTTATTCAAGCTAAGAAAAACATGGTTCTTTTCAGACCTGTTCATTGAAAGGTTCTTTGGAGAACCTCAAATGGTACTTCTATGGCATTGTTTCAAAAACACCCATTTGAAACCTTTATTTTTAGGAGTGTATTGTCATTTTTGGTTCCATGAAGAACCTTTAATGTTCATGGAACATTTCCATTGCACAAACATGTTCTTTGTACTGGAAAAGTGTTCTTTAGATCGGTTTCACAACCCTGTCCTCAGAAGCCCACCAACATAAAACATTTTTCTAATTAAACACCGCTGATTCAACTCATCAGCTTGTTAGTAGATAATCCAAAACCTAAAATGAATGGGTCAGATAAGGGAATGTGCAAAACGTGTATTGTTGGTGTACCTCCAGGAACAGGGTTGGGAAACACTGCTTTAGATTATTAAAAAGTTCTTCACGCTACAGTCTTAAAAATTAAGGTTCTTGGCATTGATGGTTCCATGAAGAACCTTTAACATCCACATACCTTTCCAATGCAAGCAAGGTTCTTTAAAGTGGAAAAGGGTTCTCCAGATTATTAAATTATTCCTCACACTAAGAAAAAAGGGTTTTTGGGAACCCAAAATGTTTTTTTTTTCTATGACATTGCTGTGAAAACCCACTTTTTGAACCTTTATTTTTTGAGTCACTGAACGGTTCTTTTAGGAACCCATATGGTTTTAAACCTTTATTTTTGATTGTAGTAGTGGATGACTGAGCCAAGCCTTGATTCGTTGTAACTACCTATGAGCATTGTGTTTGAAACATGCATGGTGCACTAGTCAAAGTAATTTTTCTTTTTCGGAGATGAACTGGGACATTGGCCGGGACTCCTGAAACTGCAGGAAACTGTTGTGGCTTTTTATAGTGAACGTGACAGCTTGATATATAGTTTTTGTTTATTCATATAAACAGAACAGCAGAAAGATGCAGTCGTGACCTTAAAAATCACCACAGATGCATCCTCCCCTGCAATGTTGTGCATCAATAGATTGCTGCCTGACTTATCTAGCGGCCTCAGTAGGCACGCTCATTGCCTTTGTTATATAGACGGCTTTAGAACCAAGGCTTACGTTTCTTCACCAAATGCCTCTGCATGCATTCTGTGGTTCCAATCCAATATAGGATTGAGTTTAAGCTTTTTGCTGGACAGGGAATTGGAAGTTGCAAAACTGTGTCACGGTCAGCTGTGGTAAATCAGCAACGCAGTATGGGACTGTTTAATTCTGTGCAGCAGTTCTAAGTCCTTGCTTTTGAATTACATCTGGGACTTAAGATAATGTCATCATCATATATTAAAATGTTATTCTAGTATAAGGTCTAGTCCACAACGCAGCTTGTATACATACAGTATAGACCAATGCCACAGTTTGTTCTGTTTGTAAGTTGTTTAGGGTGAGATTATGTGAAATAGATTCATAATTGAACTGAAAATGCATTTTAACTTCCAAGCAAGTTCTTGAATTTGAATTATATTTGAATTGAAGTAGCAAACAGGATGCCATATTGCAGTATGAAAGTATAAGTACAATTAATTGAAGTTTAAAGAAATGTAACTGTGCAAGAAAAGTAAAATTTGCCTAAAATTTTAATGTTGGCTTGACAAACAGATAGATTGAATTTTTAGATATAGAATAGATAGATATTTTTGAAATTTAGTTTATATATATTTTATCATAATTAATAAAACATCTTCATACAATTATAAGAGTGTCTTACCTGTGTTGAATTTCTTTGAATTTTAATTCAGTACATTTCTCTTCTTGTCATTCAAATTCAAATTCAGACTCAACTTCCTGGCAAATGTTATTTATTTATTTATTTAAACTAGCTGGATCAAATTTGAATCTTGGCTTGATAAGGCTTTGTTTACAAGTTTTTAATTTTTTCAAGCTAGATAGACAGAAAATATAGGTAAAAAAAGAAAAAAAAAGAAAAGAAAAGAAAAACAGAAAAAGGTTTGCACGGTATTTAGTTTATAAATTTCACCATATTTAATAAAATAGCTTTTGTAGAACAGGATGGAAGAACACTTAATTATCTATGCTGATTTTCTTGAATTACATTTCAGTAAATTTCTCTTTTTTCCATTCCAATGTAGCAAATTAGCTTAAAAGGGAATTGTATATAAATAATTACAATTAATTATGATTAATCAAAATTATTTATATCGGCTGACAGTAATAACTGTAGCAGAATTAAATTGCCATCAACTGATCTGTTCGTCCAGCGACCATTCAGTGTAAGTTCATATCAACTCTAAGAAAGGATATTTTCGTGGCCACAGAAAATACTTTCCTAAGTATTAATGCATTAGAGCATGTAGTAAGGATCGAAAATCGTAAAGGGACATTAATTTGCAAGGCAGAACCAGAAACTCATGTAATTTGTGCACACAACTTTTATTAACTAAACGCTAACACACATAACTAATCTAAACCATCAAACAAACATACATACACTCGTGCGTATATACAAAAGGGGAGCTAAAGTGGATGAATGAAGCCATTAGAGAAAACAGAATGCAGTTATGGAAAGAGTCAGTTAACCACCTGAGTAAAACCATCAGCGTCGTTTATAATGGGGTCTATAGTTTATACTAAACCTCTGTTTAGTTTAGTTAGATGTACCATACTTGCACTTCCTTGGCTGTTGGCGAGTGTCCAGAATGCAGTCTCAGATGAAAGTCTTAATGGTTTCAAGGTTTTGGACTCCCGATCACGTTCTTCCGGGTTGAAGAGTGATGAATTCCACAGATGTTCTGAGATAGAAAGTGAAAAAGAGCTGAGGTCCGAGGAACTTTGGTTGAATGGAAAGTCAAGGCCGCAAGGCCTGGCACAAGACTTAAGGGTCTAGAAGAGTTCTAGCTCACATCCTTCTAGGATCTAACAGAACCGCAGACTGAGATATGTTGGAGCCCACTGGGCACGCCGGTACTGGCTCAGGCACTCCACACGGGCAGCAATCCGAAGATTTAGCAGAAGAGCTTTTTCAGAAGAGAGAGAGAGGCGGAACTGTGCGTGAGCCCTTTAAGGTCTGCGAAGAGTCATGCCTCTCAGGATGGGCTTGACCAATGAGAAAGGCTGAATTTCCAAGCGGGACTTTGGAAATACTTGGGGCTTGTATGACCCTTTGTCTGAGAGCATGGTAATTTGCAAAGGGGTTGGATTAGAAGTTGATATACAAACTATTAAAGATTCTTAGGACACTAATATGTTGCATAGGTATCAACATGTAATATGCACTCTCAATTAGATAATCCGAAGATGAATTGATAGAGACCAGACATGGTATGAGCTAGTGATATTAACAAGTGATCTATCATAAGCATGCATAAAACAGTATACAATACACAAAAACATATACAGGGATAGTAATAATATACACAATAACCTGAATGATATGTGTGTTCGTTCAAAGAAAGGTTTTTCTATGAATTAATTAGAGAAGAGTCAATTTTTATGGCATAATGTCTTTCCTATATGAAAAAGGTGGTAAGAGTTGCTCTGCATTTGCATTCCTTTGAGCAATAAAACTAGTGTTATCTGATGGGTTGCCATGGAACCGGGGGCCTGAAGTCATTGACAGACCTACTGGCACCGAGTATGTGTATTGGGTTAGGGGTCTGTGACTATTTGTTAATCTAATAACTAATTGATTTGTTAAATCAAATGCAAAATTGTGTGTCTGATTGGTCCAAATGCTACATCAATTTAGATTCCAGTTCAACCTCCTGACCAACTGAATTCAATTTAGATATGATTATATCTATCGGGCAATGTGTTTTATTTCCAGACAGACTGTTGCAAAAAGTCAGCCAATCAGATTTGAGCTTACCAAACCGAGAAAGCGATCGCCAGTTTTGTGTGCAGTATACATCATACGGTTGTCATGCCCCGTCTGAGTCTGAGACTAATGTCCACCCACCTGAAGCAACATAAACAGTCCCAGAAGAACCTGTCCAGACAGCAGAGACACTCACTACATGATCCTTAAAGCCCCACGGGAATCGTTCTACCACAACCAGATGCCTGTCTCTTTATTTCTTAAGAACTACTGAGCTTGCTCTCTTTACACAAATCCCTCCAGTACACCCCGCAAGGGAAGACTCAGAGAATGGGAAATACAGAGCCTGAAAGAACATCTCATTTTTCTCTTGTACTTTCCAACCGGTAAATTCTTTTTACATTTTTTCACACAGCTCCTACAAAATAATGGTTGCAGGGGGAGAAAGTTACAGAGCAAGATCCAATTATAAAGGGGCGGTGAAGAACCCCAGACATGACACGCAGCAAACAGCAGATAGGGAGGAGGAGCAGGAAACTCAAGCAGGTGTTGAGATTCCTCTTTGACTGAGGGCGAACAGATTGCCTCCATCCTGCCAGTGCTCATCTGCATGGTAATATCAGCTGCCCCCTGCTAACCAGACAAAATGATAAGACCTTCTGCCACAAGCGGTATGTGAATACATGCAACACATTGTTCTGATGGTTGCTTATGGATATACAGCACTTGAAGTTACAACCCCGGGCAGCTCCTAATCTACGAAACTGTTTGAAAAGATTGTGCCATTCCAGTTACTGTGTATGCAAATTCTGGAACAAATATATATCCCCCCCCCCCTTATGTCTCTCAGACCATATTTGATTTACCAAACAAAGACAAATCTGTGAGGGATAGAAGTACAGTTTGTTCAGTGAGTTATATTGTTTTGGATCTTTATGTCGATCAATTCGCAGACAAAACATTGAAAATAGTCTTTCCATAAAAATGTAATTGGTCAACAAGTTCTGGAAAAGATGATCTAGGACCTCTAGGAGTCTTGTTTTCATTCATATCAAATTAAAATGTGACTGACTAATTTACATAAAATAGAGTTATTTGCTAATCTTGTAATAACTTCTAACTCAGTTTTTGCATTAACATATTTATCTATGATAATTAAACACTTTTCCCCCCTCCAGACTTCCAGTTAGCAATGCATATGAGGAATGCTAAAAGTATAAGGAACAAAATTACTATATATTTTCACATTCTTGTGATAGGCACTGTTTTGCTGAAAGACAAAGACAAACTCATCTTGTATATAGTAAATGAAACTATGACCTGTGCGCTGTTTGCTTTGTTAATGGACACACACACACACACACACACACACATTATGGATATACAGCTGTATATATATATACAGGTGCATCTCAATAAATTAGAATGTCATGTTTTTGTTAAATGTGAGCCAAGATCATCACAATTAAAAGAACCAAAGACTTAAACTACTTCAGTCTGTGTGCACTGAATTTATTTAATACACGAGTTTCACAATTTGAGTTGAATTACTGAAATAAATGAACTTTTCCACGACATTCTAATTTACTGAGATGCACCTGTATATATACAGTATATGATTTGAATCAGTGAAGCCTGTTTCACCCATCTGCTATGGTGGGAGTGGCAAAATGTAAATTTTGGATACTGTATCACTGCTTTGGTATCTATTGTTAGATAGATAGATAGATAGATAGAAAGATAGATACTTTGTCTTTCTATTCAAACTTTTAATTCAATGTGTTTGGAGCTATTTGTTAAATTTACTTGCAATTTCTGAGTGAAAAATGTTTTTACACCATTTTTTTTTCAGTGTGCAGTTGTCCATAAAGATTGTTATTGTTGGACAAGTACACCCATAAAATCATTGCTAAAATCATTTTGGCTCTTTAGTTGGCTTGGCTGAGATTCTTTATCTCTATGTTCTCTCTTTTTTTCAGTTCACAGCAATTTAATGATGAGTGTAGAATCAATTTTTTTATTCCAGACAATTTGGCTTTTATTTGCTGTTCATTCTGGGAGTGAAATGATATGTAGTCGACTACCTTAACAGAAGCACATTATTTTCTGCTTCTTTTCCAATTAGTAATACTGCTGCTAATGTTCAAATGTGTATGTGCGTGTGTCACATTCGCTTACTCATCAGTATGCAAATACCTGCCATACTTTACCACTTGTGGCCAATAATTAGACTGTGCTGAATACGTTTGGTCTGCAGGACACAATCAACATGACACAGCGCAGAGTATAAATGAGACTGCTGCCAAAAAAAAATCAATCCCCAGGTCCTTACTCGTTTTGCCTGAGCTCTTTTTTCTGCTTGTCTAGGACAGTGGCTGTGCCGGAGGGCTGAGGAGGAGATGATGCGACTCAGGGAGATTTCTCCCTGGTTGCTCTCTGCAGGCTGCGTGAAGGGGAAGGTAACCAGCAGGTGGGCCGAGGCTTGAAGGAATTTTCCAGCACATGAAGGAAATAGAACAAAATAGTTTCTGTGTCACAGTGAGCAAATAGCACCCTCAATCAGAAAGCACATGACCTGTCACACACACTGAACTTGAACATACACAGCCACGCACACACTCCCAATGCATCTGTACTTATGATATAAAACCCCTTCTTAGCCCTGCAGCTGATGCTATAGTGATGCAGTGATACTTGTGACATTTCATGCCCAGCAATACCCCTTTCCATAAGCATAGGATAGATAGATAGATAGATAGATCTATCTATCTATAGATCTATGCGTATAAATAGTACGCCAAATAAAAACGAAAACTCATGGTGTTGATACGCAAAAATGGACTTTGGCGTATATATGATTCAAACGTGTTTGACGTGCAAGCTGTGCATACAAAACGCAGTTTTCGTGTGCATATGATACCAAATTTGTTGGTGTGCACATGATACTTAGTTTTCGCGTAGATATGATACGCATCTACCCCACAACCGTTCATTTTTATTTGGTGTACTATTTATATGCACTTTCATGAGATTGGGTTGGTTATAACATTATTCGATGTTATTACTTACTCACACTAATGGCTTCCCAGTTCTCTGTGGTGTTTTCCCCTGTTTTCTAGATTGCTCTTTGGAAATCAGTATGACATTTAAAAAAAAAAAAAAAAAAAAAACTGTTTGAAGACTCATCAAAAATTAGCATATAGTTTTGGAATAACATGAGGGTGGAAAAAATGACAGGGAAAACCTTTAAATCCAGGAGCAATGTATCTACAGGATAAGAATCTCTAACACGTAAATAAAGAAAAACTCATCTCAGGCTGTGTACTTTTTTTGTTCTATTCATACTGCATAAAATTACAGCTAGTTACACTCCATCAGAGTCATTAGCATCCTCTCCCTGTCTTTCTAAAAACAGAATATTGTACTGTGCAGACGCATAGCATGATTACAAGAGAGGCAGTCTCAAGAGAACAGAAGCTCAAATCAGCAGTGTGAAAGTGTCCCTCAGGGCCTACAGCAAAGGTGTTTCATTCCCTCTGTTGATGTGACAAGATATAGCACAAAAGAGTGCAGGTCATGCGTGTGTGAGCACAAGCACAGGGGTGTTGCGTAGGGGATGTCTCACATCTGTTTTTGGATGAAGGGGGGAAAAGAGAGAGTGTTTTAATTATCATATTAGTCATTAAAAAAGAGACATTGCCTTGAGGGAAATCAAACAGTTACTGATTCTTTCCCTTCTAGTGAAGGCGGCCATACACAACTTTTTTCTGTCCACTAGGTCTGTCTGATATGTCTTTTGCATCAATTACCGTAGTTTGGTTCTGACAGATGACAGATTCCCAGCAGAAGACACCTGGGATTATGGGAAAAATGTTTATCAGTATGTTTGCATTCTGTAGAGAGCTGATAATTAAATGAGAATAGTGTTTTCACCATTACATGAAAAGGTGACATATTAACCCTTGTACTGTGCTGAAAATCCTTTACTTAATCTGGTAATAGTGGTCAGAAATGGCTTGCTTGTAAAACTATTGTTATGCTATATCATCAGCAAATCTTGGATTCAACTTTTTATCAACTTGTTTTCTTTCAATTAGCATGGGTCTTGTATGTCTTTTTGGAACTGATTGATCATAGGCCTCATTGATCTGAGCTTATGCACCTCGGTTTTTGCATGAACATTACCAAAAATTATCCACAAATAATTTTTTCTTCAGTGTAAAATGGATGTGCATAAGCAAAAAAAAAAAACAATTGAAAGAAAACAAATTCATGAAAAGATTGAATCCACTGTTTGCTAATAATGTAGCATTATTGGAAATTTCAAAGCATTTTTTTGCAGGCTGGTCATTTTTGACAGGTGTAAACAAGGTAGGGAAAAAATCCTAAAATAGTACAATTATTCAGTTTTTCTTTCGCAGTTGTTATACCCTGTGTAAGCAATGTTACTTTCAGTGGGTTTTAGTCCAATCCTGAAAATCCACTCCAGGTCAAAAGGACCAGAACACAATAAGAGGGTTAATAAATCCTTATCATTATACAAATTCATAGCTTGTCACGGTGTGTTAGGCAGGGAAACGCAGGAGACTCAGGAATCTTCAATAGGAACATTTAATAGTCAAACTTGGAAACATGGAGAACACACACACAGACTAAACATAACTAAGACCAGACACCAAATGAATGTAGGCGACAGGCTTATAGACGGTTTCAACGGCAACAACATAAACAAACGTTACTGCGCATTCGCGCTTTTGTGGCCCTAACTTAACTTCCGGTAGACATCCAAATACAATCAGTAACAACAGCTAAGTCCCTCTAGAGTACATTATGTTTTGATAACAAGCAAAATATGCTTGCTGCATAAATCAGACGGACTGAGATGCAGCGATAACTACTTGGACGGACTTTTTAAAAATGTGAATTTATTCTCTACCAGGAGGAGTTCTGGAGACTCGGGCGGCAACGGTGGGTCAGGAGACTTGGGCGGCCATAGCATATGCCCCCCCCCCAAATAAACAATTTCCAGGGGGAAACAGGACCAGGAAAATGACAAAATGGGAACATACATGTGACATAGCTATCCAATGCCATATTTAAAATAGCTTGAAATGAAATCTTATAATAGCTCTTATAATTTAAATGTTTTAAATAATCTGCGAACATGCCTTACATTGGCAAATCAGAATCCTCATAATGGCTTTCAGAGCGAAATAAAGTAAGTGCTAATTCAGCTAAACTAGAGCTTGATTATGGGATGATCAGCAAGGGGCGCATTTTATTTTGCAGGGCGGATGCTGATGGGCTGGTTAATGCTGAGTGGAAGTGTTTACACTAGAAGGAGAACACCCACAATGAGAGGTAATAAAAAGAGTACAAATAAGGAGATTTCATAGCCATTTTGTAATTCACCCTGTAGAGAAAGCATAACGTGTTTCGCCTTGCTTCAAGTAAATGACTGTACTGGAAGTGCTGGACTGAATAATCCATAGCAATAGAGTGTTCGGTGCAACAGCTCCCCCATCTTAACAGACCTCTTGCACGCATGCTGTGCTTCGAAAATAAATTGATCCAGCCCATAAAGTCATTTTAATATGTTCTACTTGCATGCAGTTACACTGAAAGGAAACAACTGGTTGTTATTTAATGGAGCGAGCTGACAACAAAATGAACAGTAAATTGCCCAGGTAATCAACAGATTGAAAAAGTCAAATACTTGCCAAACTCTTTTCAAGCATGTACAAATAGTTTTAATGAACGCTTGGTGGTCTTATGTAAAAGAAGTGTGGATCAATCATAGACTGTTCCACAAGAACCTCAGTGTGAGATTACTTTGAACTGTGGCGTCAAAGGAAAAGTTCAAACACTGAAGACAACTCTTTGTGGGTGGGGGTGGGGATTTCCGGTTACATCAGTGTCATGTAGTTTGTGATGCATATACACACAAGTAGGCTATTTATTCCTTTGCTACTGGACTATCCTAATTGTGCCTAGTAAATATTTAAACTGAAATTTTGCATTTTCCCCCCTATATAACACCGTTGATCTGTGACATCTGACATCTTTATATATTAAAACATTCTTTTTACTTTTATCCCTGTATTTTATTTTGTTATTATTTAAATATATATTATAGTATTGTCTGTGCACCGTGCACAAACAAAAAATACTATAATACACACACACACACACACACACAATTATATAATGAATAATTAAAATATAAATTAGATATAATTTATATTTATATATCATATAAATTATAAATATTATTTAAATACTAATAAATAAAAATATTAAATGTTCATTTTTCCTACCCAAAATATTACATCAACTCTTATAAAATGTATAATTACATTTAATATAATTATTATTATTATTATTATTATTATAGATATTATTCTTTGTTTTAATATTTTTTATGTTTTAATATATTTTGTTATTATAACCTCAAATATTACTTTAAGACTTAAAATAGTCGTGGACTATATGGTCTCAAGATATGAACAAAAACTGCCGAAATCGCTATCCATGGTGCTGAATCACCACAATAACCCTTCACCACACAAACCCGCATTAAGTGGTTTGTGGAGAGTATTTATGTTTGTAGCAGCAGTTAGACCTGTACGTAAACTCGCCTGTAGGAAACCTGGTAATAGTCATGATGACATAGGTTTTGATGGCCATTAACTCAGAGTGTTTTAAATTACGGCATAGAACGCAAGAGTTGCATCTATATCGACAGCTGAAATGTCAAGCAATATGTAATGAGTGAACTCTTGACGCAGAGGTAAATACAGCGTTGACGCTTTTATTGGTATGATCGTAAGTAATCGATCTCCTGCCCCACACAACACAAAACGAGTGTGGATGGAAACGGTATTTCAGCGGCAGCACCTCAAAGCTTTATAGTTTAATCAGCTGCAGCGCCATTCACTGGCGTCACTGCATTCACTGCGTGGAACATTCCTGCACGCGGACCACGTAAGGTTCGTTCTTAATCCCGACCATCTGCTGGGTTTCGGTGGACGGGACTGAGAGTTTTGCGTTGAACGGTGGTCAGTGACAGACAGTAAACTGTCCATGTATGGCAAGCCGGATGAACGTTTATTCCTTTAAACTGATTATTCTCATTTTCTAGTTTTATTAAAGTAGTCAGTAAAAAGCTTCTTTTTGCAACTGATCTGTCAAGTAACTCTTTCTACTGAATTTTTTTTTCTCGTATAATGCTGTTGATTTGTGATATCAACTACTTAAAGTATGTGTTCTAGTTTTACTGGTACCTGCTATTTAGGAACTTACTTTAAGTAACTGTCCCAAGCCTCACCAGAATGCATATGTCTAGCTTTACTGGTGTTCTACTGTAGTCATTATACCAGTAACTTACAGTTAAAAAAATGTACCACTTTCATGCAAAGAGGTCACTACAGTGGACAGCTATTCAGAAAGCCATTTTTATGCATATGCATGAGTTTTACGTCATATTTGTACATCAGCCACTAGAGTGGTCACTAGGCATCATCCTATAAACTGCCACCTAGTGGTAAGCCGTTATTTGTGATTTTTTTTTCTCTCCAAACCAAGATGTCTGACGACCAGTCAGAAATGCCAAGTTGCTTCAAAATATCCATCCATTCCTTCTGTCCTAGGAAACTCTTGCTGATTAAAATAAATAAATAAATTAAAAAAAAAAAAAATGTTGTAACATCAAGCAACATCAGTCATATTATTGTTACATTTTCCAATTATTGATTTTAGAATGTGAGGAAAATCTAATTAATCATCTGTCCACTCTCATCTGTCCTTATATATTTTTTGTATATATTTTACAATTTTCACATGATTTCTATATAATTTTATTATTTGATTTGTTAAACACACAGTATTACTGTGTCAGTGCTTTATTAGAATTAAATATGTGTGAAATAAAATAAAAGTTCAAATCTTGTTTTTCATGGCCTAAGAGCAATAAAAGCAAAAAAGGAAAAAAAAAAAATAAATAATAATTCATGCATGAAAGGTTTAAAACAATAATACTTTTTTATGCACAAAGAAAACAAAAATAACATAATTTATTAAACAATTCTTCTCCCCGAGTTATCGTCTTCTGTCATTTTGGAGAGTACCACAATGGCATATGCGCTGTCCTCAGAATGTAATCAAAGTAATCAGCGTTGTTTAAGTTAAGCATGCACGTGTTTTCTCCTGAAAGTAAGTAACGCTGATTACCTTGATTGCATTCTGGGGAAAGCCCACATATGGCGATGTCCTTGCTACATTTCTGGGACTGAGAACATTGCAGTTGGTTACTGTCTATGCAGGGTCTGAGAACGCTCAGATTTCATAAAAAATATCTTAATTTGTGCTCCGAAGATAAACGAAGGTCTCACGAGTTTGGAAAGATATGATGAGGGTGAGTAATTAATGACATAATTTTCATTTTTGGGTGAACTAACCCTTGGAATAATATTATCTAATGAAAAGTTTTAGAACTTCTAGATTTCAAATTAGAAATCTAATGAAATTAAAAAGCCTTAGTCGTAATACTGAACAATTTATTAGTTAAAAAAAGTAATAATCGATACTACTTTTTTCTAAGCAATAAACGCTAAAGCAGCTTGCCATGGTAGTTCCGTGGTTTTCTTACCTTTTCCGTCGTCTTCGAGCACTAAATCAGCAACACTTCTCACTGAGAGGCGCAGAGTGACACACGTATCAAGTATTGCGAGCGTCAGTCTGAGCCAATCCGTGATGACGTCCTGCTTTCTCTCTCCCAATCCAAACAGCAGGGGAGAGAGAACAGCCGTTATACGGATGATCCCATTCAGCGGCTGGTGCAAAACTAGTTTGTTTAAACAGCTCGACCGTTATGATGAGGATTTTGCTCCCTCTTCCCGCTTCATGGGCAATTAATTAGACCTTACTTTAAATTTCCAGCATCCTATGTGTGTTATAGCGACTTATCGGAGACATTTCGAGTTATTAATCCATCTCCAGTCGCGTGTGGAGAGCGTACGCTGTCTGAGGAGAAGACACTTTTGGTACCTTTTGGATGGAGGGTTGGCGCGGAAGGCAGTCGGTCAGTGATTGTGTGGATTAAGCGGGGAGGAAGTAACGTTACTTGTAAAGGTGCGGTGGTGAGAAGGTCTCTCTGTTGAGATTTGATTTGACTTCCCGGGTTTAATGCGGACGAAAGCTCGCGCTCGAGCGAGGTGCGTCGACGGGCGGGAGGAGAATGGCACGAGCTTCCGCGCTTCTGAGGGGAAAACAAGTACTTGGCTTTCTTGAGGGGCGTCGGGCACATTGCGCAGGAATCTGACTGTCCCTCAGAGTACGTTTTTGGGGATATCTATCCATTACGTCGAAAGGAAAAAAAAAAAACCATTGGATTTTAGTGGCTTTGGATATGGGCTTTGGGGAGTTGGATGCCTTCATATCGCACGCACCTTTGAATTTAGTGTGAATCCAGTGGAACACAACATGGGAAAATATGACAAGTGAGAAGATTCGGTTCCTCTGACCCTCGGTGCTTCAAGCCGGACTGGCGTTCCTTCTACTAGGTAAACTTTTCAGTCTGAATATTGAATGGCTTTTCACATTGAACTGTCCCTTCTCGACCTCCCTGAAGAATCGGTGCCGAGAGTCCGGATCTCTTTTCAGAGTATCTGGAGGGGCTTTGGTTTTTAGGCAAGGTCAATATGCATCTTAAGGAGTAGGACACATTATTTTGCTCTCGGAAATGAGAAATAAGTGCATTGAAATGCTTCATAATAGCTTATTGTAGAACATCAGCTTCATGCATAAAATATATAGCCATGGTTTGGTCTGAGTGCTTGTATAGGCTAGTTGAGATAATGGGATGGATGGGTTTGTGTGTGTGTTTGTGTGGTTGTTGGGCGGTGGAGGGGGTTGTGTTGAAAGACTAGATTGAAATCAATTCTTTCATATGCATCCACATCTGTAATCTGCTCTGTTATAAGTAATGGTGACATTAAGAGTGTCATTCTCTGTGTCATGAGGGTTTATTTGTGAGATATTGACTTGTAGAAGCAATGAAGTAATAGTCTTCAGAATTGGAACAGATCCAGTCGATGATATAGGAGGCGTATCCCAGTCATATGTGCATTCGGATTTCGTGCAATTTTTCCGATAAAAGTCATATTTGCATTCACTGCAGCGTTGGAAGTTGCATTTCATATTGTGACTTTTCCGTAAAAATGTATTTTGTGCGTGATTAAATAGGCAGGAGTTGTATTCGTAGTTTCATCTTTTAGCAAATGGTTTTGATAATTAATTTCAAGCATGCTGGGTTAATATTAAGGGCTGTGGGAGAGAAGAAATTAAAGAGCATTTTGCAGTGGTCTTTGGGATATTTAGGTGATGTGTGCAGCTATTTGATTATTCTGAACACCTACATTGAGATTTAGGGCTTTTGAGACAGATTCTTGTCATTGCTGTTTAGGTTTTATCATCGTTTGCCATACACCTGAAACATGTACAACAATATGAAATGTCTTCATCAGTCTTATCTTAATTAACCTTTCTATTTTCAAAAAAAAAAAAAAAAGTTAAATTAACAAAACAAAACAGTAATGTATATCCTTGCATGCTTTATATTGTGATGCACTTGAGCATTTATAATTTTTTTAAGCCAATATATTTAATTACTTTAGAATGTTTAAAGTATCAATTATATATAATTTATTTTCTAAAATTATATTATTTCTAAATTCAAAATAATATACCATAAAGATTTATTTTATTTTAAGCTGAGTGAAATTCCATCAGTTACTTTGACAAAAAATCCCCAATTTATCTTGAATTACTTTAAATGAAATGCAATTTACTATTGTATATTGTTGTCCCTAAGTTTATAAAACACCAACATACGAAATGTATTGTTTGATGTGAAGCTGCTTTATATTTTTGGCCACAATGTTTGAATTTTCACAGGGAGTAGATGGGTAACTGAACTGCAGCACCTCTTCCACTGGCTGGTGGTGCTATAATTCAATTTATGGCTCACACAGCAGCTCTGAGGGCCGAGTGCACTGTGTTTCTGGATAGGGGTGTGGGAAACTATGGTTTTATCATGCTGATAAGTCAATATATAAGTAACGAGGGTTGTATACTTTATAATAGGGTATTCATGTTAAGTTATGTCTAACAAACTGCATATTTAATTTGTAATAGTTTTGTGGAACTGCTTGTATGTAGACCTTATGGTTAACTGTACACAATTATTTTAACACGTAAAATGTGCAGCATTGATTGCCCTTCTTTACATAACATTGAAATTAGCATGTTTTCCAACACTGTGGACCGATCCTAAAACTCCTGTGGCTGTCTGTTGAATGTGGTGCCAGGATGCCAGAAAGTCCTTCAGACTTGTTTAATTACTCTTGCTGAGCTTAGACCCATGATATGATGAGATGGAGCCAAGAAGCCAGCACGAGTGCAATGATTCCCACAGCTTGCGTGATTGTTTGAGTAAGGAATTGGAAAGGGTAAAAAGGATTATCACACTCATTGAGTTATTTTGCAGTTCAGAGTAAAACTGAGCTTTCTTTGGAATGATGCAACTAACAGGCCGGAATCACAGCAGACCTTGAGTGCGTTTCCCAAAAACAACTATGGTCGCAAGTTCGCTAAAAATAGAGTTCAGTGGAACTAACAACCATAGTTAGCTAACAATGCTTTTGGGAAACACACTCCTGATAAGTTGTAGGTGATTTATAGTGGTACAGTAAGCTGTAAGCTGCATGTTTGGGACAGATGTTAAGATCGTTTCAGTCATACAGTTGCTCTTTGCATGTGAGTAATTAGGAGACATGTTAACTGTGCTGAGATGGTGAAACCTAATATGCTGCTGTTTACGGATGTCTGGAGAAGCAGCCATGTCTCTGGTTTGTTCCTCTTCATTTCTTGCTCCAAATATAGAAATTGAGAGAAACCTGGGAAGCTACATACAATACTAGTCAAAAGATTGGAATAATTAAGGATTTTTTAAAGGCTGCATTTATTTGATCAAAAATACAATAAAAAAGGAATATTGTGAAATATAATTTTCTATGAAAAAAAATAAATAAAAAAAAATAAAAAACTTAAAAGGAATTTATTCCTCTGATGGCAAAGATGAATTTTCAGTAGCCATTACTCCAGTCTTCAGTGTCACATGATCTTTCAAAAATAATATTTGGAATTTGGAAACATTTCTTATTGTCATATTATTTTGAAAATATTGCTGCTTAATATAATTGTGGACACTGTAATACCATTCAGAAGTATTGGAATTTTTTTCTTTTGAGAAAAAAAAAAAAACTCGCAAGGACGAAGTTACAGTAAATACATTTTTAATATTAGAAAAATATATTTCTAATAAATGCAGTTCTATTGCAGCAATAATAACTGATAATAATTGAGTACCAAATCAGCATATTAGAAGGATCATGCGACACTGAAGACTGGAGAAATGGCTGCTGAAAATTCAGCTTTGCCATCTTAGAAGATTTACAAATAGAAAACCGTTAATATTTTATAATATTACTGTTTTTACTGCATTTTTATCAAATAAATGTAGCCTTGGTGAGTATAAAACACTTCTTCAAAAACATTTTTTAAAAACAGTATTTTATTCCAAACGTTTGACTGGTAGTGTATGTGTGTTTGGTTGAGTAAATAATTATTTATTTAGCTTTTGTGACTTTGTTTGATGTCATAGACTACAAGGTTAAATCATTTCTGTCAGTCAATAATCCATGTTGTTTTCTGTGGAAGATTTGTACAGTGTATCTGCTCTGACTGGTATGGAGTATTTGCAGGCCTGGGTGGCCAGCTGTTGTGCATGAGTTATGTCAGCTAAAACAATAAAATTAAACCCAATAGATCTGTGTCCCAAACAGATGAATGTAAACATGTCAAAATAGATTAGATATTGGATATGAGGTCAAAACTCAACCTTTAGTTCACATTATGACCTTATATCCAACTTTGAGATACACAGCAGATGACCATTCAAGATGCCAATACTAAAAAGTTACATCTCAGACCCCCTAGGTTATTCTTTTATTACAGGTCCGCACAGGTTAAAACAACCCTGCAGTGTTTCTGCAGATGCTGTGAGGCACCACCTGAATCTTCTGGAAGCTATTTTTGAGTCGCAGAAGACAGAGTCACTGGGATGTAAAAAGCTTTCAGGCAGCCGTTCAGAAAACATTTGGCGAGAGACGTAAACTGAAACAATTCCAGTCAAAACAGCCAGATTTTGAAGCTGCATAAAATCACAACACAGCCACGGTGAGGTCATGATCAGCTCTAAACGTTCTGAATGCCGGATTCAGGAGTGCTGGCGTTCGGAGATGGGGAGAGTGTGGTTGTTGTCAGAGTGACAGGAGAGGCGGCGAGGTAAAATGGCAGAGGTTCGAGTGGGAGTCACTTTAGGGGGTGTTTGTCTGTGATAATGAGCTGTCACTGAGGCACCGGTGCCTTGTTTTGATCTTGCCACCCTGCTGCTTTAAGCAAGAGAAAACTGACAGCTGTGAATAGAAATAGTTTCTGTGTACAAAGGCCAATGAGGCTATAATGCTTTTAGTTATGTGTATGTGTTGGGGAATGGAGGCTTTCTTCTGTGAATGTGTGTTCACCTGTGTCATTCACAGTGAATGCGTGTTGCTCTTTGTCTGCAGCACTGTTGTACTGGATGGTGGTTGATGTGGTCCACTGAGACATGAACGTAGAAAAAAATATCATGAATTAGAGGCCATCAAGGGTAAAAATAGGGAATAAATCACTAGAAGGAAGAGGAAGTGACAAAAGATGAGTTATCTAATCTAATAATATCATAATAGCATTATCAATACTCTAGTGGATTCCCTACCATTTCCAAGTGCTCCAGTTCAAATGTAACACATGGACTTTATCAAAGCATAATTTTAATGATGTTCAAAAGTGTTTGGTAGTATATTCAATATTACAATTGTGTGCCATATCTACGTATGTGAGAAAATTGTGTCATATTTCATAAGTATTGAACACATCACCGTTTTTCTCAGTAAATACAGTATATCTCTTAAGGTGCTGTTGACTTGAAATTTTCACCAGATGTTTTTCACCATACACACAAAGAAAACAAAACAAATAAGATCAGAAATTAAGTTATGTGTAATAAAGTAGAATGTTTTACCTACTGTACAGTACAGTACATATATTATACTTTAGATTAGGAAACTTTGCTATTTTTAGGAATATTAAAGGGGTAGTTTAACGGAGAAAAAAAATAGTATTTATTCATCAATTACAAACCTGTAGCTTTTATTATTTTCCACAGAAAGAAAGTGATGCAGGGTTGAAGCTATTTGAGGATGAGAAAACGATGACCAAATGTAAATTTTTGGGAGGCACTTGAAGATTTATTGCACTGTGACATTCAAATTCCATTACTGTAATAAAATAAAATAAAATACAAAAATATATTTACCATATGCTTCCATAAATTAAGAAATCATTCCATCGTTGTTTGAGCTAAATCATGAAGCATTCCCATGACTTATTTAGTTCCCTCATTTTAATAAATTGTGGCTATTTTGACAAATTTGTTGAATTAATTAAAATGAAGCAACAAAGTACAATGTTGCCACAATTTACAAAAACAAGGGAACAAATTGTCACTATTTAGAAAAAAAGAAAACAAATTCTTAATTTGTGGCCACAATATATATTTTTCTTTCCCACATGCCATCCGTATAAAATAACATTAGGCCTATTTAAAAATAAATAAATGAAATACAAAAATGCTATAATGTATCATTATTTTTCACAATACATTTATGAGTGTGGTGGGTTTAATTGCTTTGAAAATATCTGTTTCACTACATGTCTTAAAATAGAATCATTAAAAAATGTATGCAAATATTAGTGTTATTTTTGTTTTTATATGGGAGTGTAATATTCAGATTTTTATAAAGGATTGTAATATCCAGATTTTCTTTAAAAAAAACTTTGGGCATATTCTTGAGAAATGTGATTTTCGCCCACATTTGTGTACTCAGTTAACATTGACTTCTAATAAATGTGGTGGAGTAGACCATAAACTGAGGAGTGTGATCCAAAGCACTGATGGAGTCATAGAAGATTATAGGAGTGTTGATATTCTGCGCAGTTGTTTGTTGTTGCAGTGCCACTGAAAGTCTTTGGTGACTGAAGCTTCATCAGGCCTCTCTGATCTAGAAATAAATCATCAACGTGCATTAGCTGTCATCTGCATTAGCATATCACCGCTACCTTCTGCTTTCCTCTGTATGGAGCAAAGCCTGTGTCATCCATAACAAGATTAATAGAGCTTAGCTAACCAAAGCTATCTCTTTAAAGTAGCCCATGCATCCATACTGCACTTATTTAAGCCTCATCATCTAAACAGAACTGGCTTGGAATGATTTATATACACATGCACATAAAAACATTTCATATTTGTTTCCTCTGATCTCTATTATAGGGCCTTTCAGCAATGCCAATCCCCTGTCTAATCTGTTTGCAAATATTAGTCTTGTATTTGCAAGGTGAAAATGGGATAAATATTTGTGTTGTATTCTGAGAAAGGAAGTGTTTTGTGTTGGCGAGTACATCAGAGCGTTGGACCTGATTTTATCTGAACTGATCAGATTACAGACATAGAGGAAGAGCCTCAACAACATGGATGGCCTTAATCTGGTCCAGGGTGCCGTATGCTTGTGCAATCTATCAAATGAATGCTTAGGTTCACATGACAAAGTGGCGTAAGACCTATACTATCACATCGTAGTTGTTTACTCGGGCCTGAGCAAAATAGAAATGTTAATCAGTATCAGTGAATATCCAACAAGTGAACTGATAATCATGATTGTTTTACTCAAAAATTATAATCACGATAGCCAATCGTGATTATTGTCATTTTTAAATATATATACATATATATATATATATATATATATATATATATATATATATATATATATATATTAGATTTCATGAGAATTATTGCACTTTTACATAAGCACAAATCATAAGCACAAGTCAACTCACATTATTTTACCTAATTTAGTTTCCTAATGTATTATATTTATTATATAAATAAACTCTTTTCATGAAAAGTGTTATAATAAGATGCTTCACTCAAAAGCTATACCAGTGAATTTGGTATTAACACCAACAATTCCAAATTATGTTCATATTTTTCCCTTAAAAGAACAGCGTAAGGACATTTATTCAGCAATTATAATTGCAAACAATATAGTCCAGAATAATATTCAGATTTATTACAATTCAGGTTAGCAAACAGCATAAACGGCCACATGAAAGAAAACAATTTAGTTTGAGCATAATATTGCAGTAGAGATCACTAAGCTCCGACTTGTTTGCTGGAGTTTTTATATCATCAGCAATTTGTTCTTGGTGCAGAGAGGGAGTAAGTCACATTGTTGCCAGGTTGGGAAGATTATGTAAACACAGGGCAGATGAATATCCATTAATAGGGGATTTAACCACTTGATATCTGGCAACCACTTGTATGATAGCTTGTGAAGGCTTGTTACTAATAACACATTTTCAGGATAAATAATTAGTGGGCAAAACCACAGACAATTATGCTTAATTAATTCAGAGAAGCATAAATCGGAATTGCGATTAAAATATGATTTATCATGCACTACTTAGTGATGGGAGAAATAAATATTTTCAGAACTTTGAATCCATTGAACCAGTTGCTTTTCGAAACACTCGTAACACCACGTGCTGGTGATGTTTGCTGGTCAGAATGGTAAATAAAAACTCAGCTCAAACATGCCTAAAAACACAGCAAATGTTTTATTGAAAGACTAATCTAGTAAATGCAATTAACAAATCATCTAATACCATTAAATATGAAATATAATGTGCATTTTTTAAATTTTGTGGAGAACTTGGTTAATCAAGTCAGTAAGAGACTAATCACTACAAGTCTTCATTTTTAGTATACAAATGTGGCATTAATGTATAAAATGGATAAGAGATAAGGTAAAAACCATAGACTGGTTCACCACTGAAACTTTGAAACATTTTGAAATAGTTTGAAACAAATGATTTGCAAAGGTTTCAGAGCTTCACGAAGCAGTGTTTGAAAAGCGCCCATTGCTAGCCCTACTACTCTCATTCCAGTTTATTTCTGTTCGTGCTCACTGCCTGATAAAGTTTTCCTTCCTTTTGAAACTGCAGACCACTTCATTGTCTTTGATGAGCTGATCTGAGGGAGTAAAGCCGAGAAAACCTTCAGATACAGTAGGTGGCATCTGATACAGCTCCCCCCTGCTGCAAACATGGCTGGCCAGGTTTGGCTTGCAGTAAGCAGATCTTACTAAAGTAAGCAGATATTGAGTCATAAAAGAGGTCTGCAGCAGCTATAAAATGAGACAGTGCCACCCGGCATGCTTGATATACTCACTTAAGTGGTAAAGAGCGCATTAAAGCTCTTGCTGTATCCTTGCACCAGTTTTTGGTAATGGAAATGGCTGCTTATCTACAGCCGTACACAAGCAGAAACTGTAAAGAGCAGCTAGGCGATGTGTCCTACGCCAGGAGACCCTAATTGCACTTCACTTGGCCCGGCTGATGAAGATAAAGATTTGGTAGGTGCGTTTATTGCATATATGATTACCTCCTCTGGCCTCTGTCTCCTGCGCATATTGACACTAAATGATGGACTGAAATGGCTGTATGCACATCTGTATTCAGGGTGAGCGGCAGACTATAATGGCTTAATGCAGTCTCTCTCCCTCCCTCTATGGCCATGAGAGACTCAAAGCAGATAGAAGTCTGCCAACAGCTGGGCGGAATACAAATGCACCACCACCCTGCTCTCTCTCATTAGCCAGTGATTTATCACACACCACAAACTATTTCAGGCTCGTATTTAATGGGGACGACAGCACTGTTGTTGTGACCTGTGTGGTTCAGGGATTTTTAGTTACTTGTTTATCTGAAAAAATACTAACTTTTGTCACTTTCTGGAAAGTGCAAGTTAGGGAAAAGTAACCATGGGATGGCATGATATAACAGCTAATGGTATATGTTGGCTAAATGTCTCGGTTGATTTTATAGCATCCTTTACAAGAAAAGACCTACAGATGAACTCTGCCTAAGGTCTTGAAATTCTTCTGAAGCTGTCAGTTGTTTGCTCTGTCAAACTGGATTTTAGTACAAGGTAAAGGTTTTTCTTTGAGAACTGAGTGTAATTAACAAAGTCAGGTTGTGTTCCATCTATTGAGAGGAAAAATGTGTTTTTAAGAGGGTTTTTGTGATGTAACGGGGTGGTAAAATCAGTCCTTGCTTTTTATAATATTATTCGAGGGAATAATTCAACCAAAATGATTTGTTTAAAAGTGAATTCTAAGATTTTGAGTGATTAACTCACAGATATATTGCTTTGTCATACTTTTTGAAGCTTGAAAGCTTTGGTTCGGTTCATTGTAATAACATTGTAAAAATTCACCTTTTTCATTTCAACAAACTTAAACCAACTTAAACCTACTTAAAATGATATATAATAAAGCTGTTGTAAAAAAAAAAAAATAAATAAAAATAAATTGAACATCGAGGTTTTATATTTTTATAATTTAGAACTTAGAATTTAACAGAAAGTGAGAATTTAACAGAAATAAATCAAAACACTGTAAAGGTATCAATCTATCCACATTTAGAAGCCCAGAATTTTATGATCAAACACTCATGAGTTAAGTTGAGTTTTGGAAAACAACATAATTTAATGATTGCATGTTTAGTGTGTGTGTGTGTGTGTTTTATTTTTAGTTAAAGTAGATTGAGAAATAAAATTCAAGCTACTTTGCGTTATTGCGCAACAACAATTTCTCACAGCGCCACCTACCGGTGGTATTAGCAGTATAGTCATTTTGAACATGAATACTGCAGTGGTGTGAAAAATGTTGTGACAAGTCTAATAATGCTTATTTAAAATATGTTTAGGTGAAGTATAACATATTGCACTGCAGGACACTTGAAATGCCAACTACACAAAACACAATAAAGAGTGTATAGCTTGCATTGTGTGACATTCTTTCCCACTGTACTGCAAAAAGAGAGAATCATTTAGAGAAAGACAGGAAGCAGGAGTTTAGAAAGGCTTTGATGCTTTGTTGATTCTCATTAAGAAGCTGAAAGGTTGAATAGCTGTTTTAGAGGAGACACCTGGGAGGCCTGAATGGAGGCTGTCACCGTGAGTTTATGTCCCAGCGCAGGCAGACTCATGAGCTGAGCAAAGGCCGTCTGTCACTCCAGAGGTGCCACTCACCGTCTCTAGAGATGCCACAGAGCACAATGAGCACCTGGGAGGATTTAGAGATCCGAAAATGTGTCTGTCAAAGCACTACCAGAGGTTAGCCAGGCTCTGTTAGAGGATAAAATAGCTATCACATGCTAACGAGCAGTGCTTAATTTGTAAATGATGAGGTTGTTGAACAAAGACCGCTGATGGATCTGCCATTAAAACCCAACTGACACTGCAAGCGATTGGCAGTAGACAAAACTTGATGTTTTTTAACATGCAGTAGTTGCATACCTTTTTTTTTTCCAGAGAAATCCACTAAAAAAGGTGCCAGATCCAAACCCGGCTTGTTCTGGCACAAATTAAACCCTGCTAACGAGGCTCTTTGTTAGGGCTCAGGGAATATGAGTGAGGAGGAATTTCTAATCAACCAGGCAGGTGTGAATTAAAAGACCCTACAGCACTTATAGATTGCAGACCAAATTTTTCCCATCAGCACCTTGATCGCTAATGACAATTGATTAGACAGTAACTGAGTAATAATTGATCGTACCGAGACCAATTTCTGACTATAGGCATAAAGTCTGGTTCTGTTTGCAACTTCTTTTGGAAGAGAACAATACAGTGCATTTAAATTGAGTGACAAGTCATAGCTCGTTTTTCATGCGGAAAATCTGAACTTGATTCTATGCTAGTATATCAGCTGGCTACTTGTGGAAAAGTTTAACTTTGTGTTTGGAACTCAGATCATGTCGGAAATAATGTATTTATGTGTTGAACGCTCATGAATGCTACTATAAAGTCGTAATTATGACTTGGAAACTCTGAACTGACTCCTTTGAGTTGCGTGCATGTCGATGATAAATCATATCTGTATTCATGATAAATTTGTTGAAATTATTAATATTTTTTTATTTACAGTAAGTTGCTGAAGTTGCATCTACATAATACGATACTATTATAAAAAATAAATAAATAAATAAATAAAAAAAAAAAAAAAATATATATATATATATATATATATATTCAATTACAGTAACTACAGTAACTTCATGAATTTAATAAAAATGTAAAAAAAAAAAAAAAGGTACATCGCCATCTTGCTCCGATCAAAGTGACTTGAACCCATTTGATGACAGAATTATGACTTCACAACTCATAAATGTGAACTTCCCTGGAGGACTTGAACGTACCATAAGTATTTCTCTCTTTTTTTTTTAATTATTTTCTTCTAACAACGTGGCACCTTTTAAAACACTAATTTGTTTCCTTTGATTACCTGAAATTGCATAAAGCCAGCCAATCAGATCAGATCTTGCTATTGTTTGCATATCTCGCCATTATTTGTGAGCAATATGCATTAGACACACTGTAGGCGGTCCTGAGACTGAGACTAGTGATTAATCTTGGTCCAGTAACTGTGAAATAACAATTAAAAAGATGTGAAAGGAATTCAAAGCGTCGTAATTACTTTCATGCATGAAGATCTACTGTTTATTATGCATGAATCATACAAGAAACCACTGAGGTGGAGAGTTGTGAGTGGCATCTGTGTGTTGCAGTTTATTTCTCCCCCTAGAGCAAAAAAACATTTCATTTCATTTGCTCGGTTTCCGCATTTAGCTAAACACATGTGAAATGTCTTGGTGCAATATGGCAGCGAGGTACTGAAGTGTTTACTTTTGATTGCTGTGTTTTCTGGTGGTATGTGACAGAGATCGCATGTGACCGTCTCATTACTTTGAGCTGTTTATGAAAATTAGCATAGCTTTGATGTCACACTTCCCGTCGGAGGTGAGCCATAATGTATGCATTGTCTTAAGGCTTCAGGTTCTTTTCTCATCTCCTCTCAGGCTTTCTTTCTCTCATATATTACTCTCTGCATTTTTATTCTCTCTTTGATCCACTTTCTACAACGCTCAACTGATTACCTTATTTCTTGATTGCTTTATTATAGTGCTTGTATTGCCTCATAGGCTTATACAACTTTTTCTTTTCCTTCAGCTTCAGATTTTTACATACAGATTTTACGCTGTTTTATAGCTAATTTAGATAAGTTATAGATAAAGATAGTGGACTGCTCTGTGACTTCACCTTTGGAGAATACAATCAAGGTTAGAACGATTCTGTTGTAATAGAAGCAGCAAAAACTTTCATCCGTGCAAAAGCAGTGTTAAGTTTCATTGAAATCCACTCAAGGTTTTGCTCTTCATGGCTACTGCCTTGGTTACTGTGGAAACTGTCTTGAAAATCTCAAAACGTCTGCCCACTTCAGATGTTTCAGTAAAACACATGCACAATCACACATGCCTGTTTATCTAAATGGAGACGTATGTTATTGTTAAATTAAGCAAATTAAAATGCATTTGGATTGCATGAAATGGATTAATTGCATCTTAACTTTTTTTTTTTTATCTGTGAATCAAAACTTATTTTATTCATAATGAATAGTATACCATTTTTCTTTAAACAAATGGCTCTTATTTTATTAATTTTTTGTTTTTTTAAATGCTATAGCTACTTTTGTCCTTAACTTTTTATCTTTTAAGACCTATTAATCTTTTTGTGAAATTTTAAAATTGTTCTATTTTTCCTAAAAATACAATTTCCATTTATTTATTTATTTTACCATTTTTTCTATTGGAAACTGTACTGTTCTATAAAATAAATACATACTTTTTCCACATTTTGTTTATTCATTTTCGTACATGTAAATTTTTATTTGGTTTGTTTGTTTTGTTATCATTTTTAATACCATTTTTTAAGGTTTTATAACATCCAACAAACGTATTTTTTGCGTTTTATTTTTCTTTAAAATAAATGCCCCTTTCTCATATTTAGTTATGTTATGCAATAATATTCATACTTTTTTAAAGCTTTGGGATCAATGTACATCCATAAAGCTTAAATCAAACCCTACAAAACAACTTTTGGCATTTTATCTGGCTTAAAATATTATTTGTATTATATATGAATAGTTTAGATGCAAAAGCCTGTAAGTGCCATCTGAAATTGTCTTCTAAAATTAGCATTTTTATCAGGCTCCTATATTTATGTTCAGTTATTTCACTTTAATCGCATGGAAAAGGACCTATACATTGCCATTAGAACACATTTCCTGAACCTAAACATAGGAGTCTGATAAAAATGCTCATTTTAGATGAAAATTTCAGATGGCACTTAGAGCCAAATTTTCATCTGAACTCTTCATATATTGTTTGTAATAAACTTGATTGATTGCCACCAAAAGTGTTCCTAGGTCAGAGATACACCCCAGTGTCATCTTTCCTAGCCCCATGTGTTTTATACCGCACGAGAACAGGCGAAATCATCGGTATCATTAAATACTAATGACCCTGTAATTATCTCCTTGCATTTACCAGATAAACCTAGAGTGCATTCATCTCCATCCACTCTCCATATTGTGCTTTGTTGGCTCGATCACCCCTAATTTGCAGCTTTGTTGTCTTGACCTTCAGAGGAAGCAAATCATTAGGATGCTGCAGAGTATTGATGATTAAGGCTTTTCTTTGTTCTGTGTCCTCTGATGCCCATCCCTTGTTCCACATATGTGCGCATATATGTATGTGTGATGATTCGAAACTAGAACGCTTGGACATGTTATGATGGAAAACATCACAGTGGGAGCAGAATGCTTTTAGCTCTTCCTGTCTGTCAGACTGTTATGCATGACTTACCAGAGTGACATAGCTTTTCTTCAGATGGGACACCCACACAAGACACACACACACACACACACCTACACCAGTACATATAATTACTGAGATGTGTCTACCCTGTAAGCCGTCAGCTATTACACAGGAAACACAGAGACTGTGATAATCAAGAAGCCGCAATGCACAAAGTGACAGGAGGAAGCCCCTTAAGGGGGCCGGCATTTGTTTGTTTTGTCTTCTTGAAAACATACCTCTGTGATTTGTTCCCTGTCTAATGATTCTAGCTTTTTGGTCGTCAGCATTTCCACACACAGGAAATGCAGGACCCACAGGACCTATTCTTTTTGAAATACAGCTGCAATACTGTCCACGGTCAGCATACATAGCATAATCTATGTTTTATAGGATTTACAAAGGGGCGGATTGTTGTATTCCCGCAGACAGGCATCCCAGTGTGTATTGCATTTGGGAAAGGTAAAGCGTCATTAAATTTTATGGTTTTCATACATATTCAGGGTCGGTAAGTGAGCTGAATGTGGATCGTTCATCATCTCAGACCAATGGCTATTTAATAGTTTCAATATTAATCATGGGCAGCACTTCATAGCAGAGTGGCCTATTCAGAGTCAAAAATACGACCGTAGAAAGGCTGAGAACAGTGCTTAGATGAATGAGCTATGAGCTTGATCAATACGTTGTATGATTTTTGAGCTCCTTGTGCTGGTTTTTCCTCTGTAGTCACTATTTGAGATGGGTTTTGAGGTGCTAGGGTTAGTAGTCATTGAAGCAACACATGAATGCAACAAATCGTCATTCACATAGCAGTGTAATTAGCTACTGTATTGTTACTAAAGTGGTCTAACTCTTCAATGAAAACATCAAAACCAGGGGTTTTCAAACTGGGCTCTGCAAGAAGGTGGTAGAGTGCTGGTGGAAAATTTTTAGAGAAAAAAATGGTTCAATGCTTCGATAGGAGGAGCCTGATTTGACTACCAATCTCACAGTCGAATATATTCACAGCATCATGCCATTTTGGCTATATGGGGGTGTTCAAATGTCTGATTTCACATAGAACTACCGTTTTTCTCCCAATAAGTTAATGTACAGTCTATTAAGATAATGCTGTAAATATGAATCTGAAAAGAAAGAAGCTTTAAATAAATATTTCATCATGCGTGAATAAATCCAACCACCCTTATAGATTTAAGTTTCACTTTCCATAATCCGTGACCGACAGAGGAGCATCTTGGCGGCAGGGATTTAAAACTTTAACAAGACTCAAATTGACACAGGCAGAGTGAATTTTATTTATTTTTTCGATCAGGTAGGGTACAAGTGATTTCAAAACATTTCAGCCGGTTTATATATAATATTTGCCGTGAAAAGAAAATATTCAAATAAGGTTTATTATAGATAACTAAAATTATTACACAAATAATTATTTGAAATAAAACATTTAGTTAAATTTTATTTAACAAAAACTAAAGCTGAAATAAAAATGAATACAAACTATATGGAATATATAAAAAAAAAAAAAAAAATTGAAACAAAATAATAATAAAACTAAAAAATAATTCAAAATATTAATAAAAACTATAATACTATCTCAGTGATACTAAAATAACGCTGCTGTAACAATGAAAATTTAAAGCTGAACTTATATTTTAGGAACAGTGTCCTTGGTGTAAAAGCAGAGTAAACCAGAGTAAAGCAGGTGCACTCTCAGAAAAAAAGGTACAATAGTGTTCACTCGGGCTGTACCCTTTCAAAAGGTACTGAAATGTACCATTTAGGTACAAATATGTACACTGTTAGACATTTCTGTAATTTCTACAGTTATTTACTGTATATCACCCAGTATAATACTGCAAATTCCCTTTACAGTAAATAACTAATACCCTTTGCATCATGGGAATTTTCTGTGACGTCAAACCCCACATACAGAGACTTACTGTATTTTTTAAAATTGCTGTATACTACTGTATTTGCTGTAACGGACTCTTTGGCGCCATTTTATTGAGGTTGTTTTATTTTCCTCATTTCTTACATTTGGATTGACACGATTTGCCCAACACCGTGTCTACAACGCCACAACAGCTTGGGACTGACTACGCTGGACCTGTTACATCACTTGTAATGATTGGAAAATAAAATCCGTTTGTCCTTCATGTCAGAAACAGGGCTAGCGCTTGGAGTACTACTACGTCAGAAATATACCGGGGCATCACTTTACTGTCCACATCCACTGTAGATAGTATATATAATGAGTTCTATATGGTCTTTTACGGGGTCGCGCCGCACCACTCGCGTCTGAGGAAGACACGGAAGCAGCAGGGCAGCGCCGCGAGTTATCCCCGGGATGAACCCGCGAGAGTGGCAGAGTTCCGGAGAACATCTGCGCTGTGTGTCGATGCACCTTATGAGAAAATAAGACCAGCAAGCAAGGTAAAAATATATGTGCGTTTGTCTGTGTGTTTGTGTCAGATTTTTTCACACCAGTTTTAACATGGTAACATTTACCCGTCAACATGGCCGTAACAAAATTTACTATGGTAAACTGCGCTGTCATTTCAAACGACTTTTGTCAGCTTATTGAATTGAGTTACCAAATTAAAATTATTTTTAACGAGTGACGCTTATATTAACATTAGGTTAACTAATGTGAAATTTAGTTAAAGTGTTAGTAGTTGGCCAGTAGCCTATTGAGAAAATAAAATCGTATGTTAGCTAGGTTAAACAAGTTTTATGGCTAGCTGCCCTTTCTATTTTTAGAATTAGTTTGTTATAGTTTTAATGGAACTTAAGATTTACTGCATTTTTTTTGTATTTGAGTTTTAAAGGCAACTGCAATGAAGCATCAAGAAAGACATGAGCATGCAAGCCCCCCGAGACTGATAATTCATGGTAAGAGAACAACTATGGTTTTGAGAGGTTTGTGTATTCTATATGAGGTTTGCCTTTTAAAAGTGTGTCATTTCTATTTCTTGTTTTTCAGAGAAGACATTTCTGTCACTAACAAAGTGGATGGTGAGCAAAGGTGGTGGCCACGTTTTGGAGCAGCACCTGGGTTTTGCAGATGGCTATGTATTCTTTGGCTGCTTGTCTTTTTCCCCCATTATATTTCTGTTGCCTAAAGATTCTTTGTGAGGATAAATCCAGAGGATACAACATAATGTACTGCTAAACGTCCTAAGACAGGAGAAATGGTGAAGTTGCACTGTTCCAGCATTGGAAGACTGTATTTTTAAGTGTTATACATGTAATGTTTTAAATAAAGCATTTGATATTTTGTAATTATTGTGTCTGTTTTAACTGAATGCCAGTAGTACCTATGTAGAGTAAAAATAAAATGAATTATATATTAAAATTATAAAATCCAATGAAATCTATATTAAAATGAATGAATTACAGTAGTATACCGATGAACTGGATGTAAAACAGTACAGTTTGAAACTGTAAATCAAATACAGTTTGATACTGTAAATCTTAATTACATTAACTTACTGGCAACAGTGTTGCCAGTAAGTTACTGTAAAAACCCTTTGAAATGTCTAACAGTGTACACTTCAGGAACTAATATGTATCTTTAAGGTTCTAATATGTAGCCTTTAGGGGTAAATAAGGTGTAAATGTGTAGCTTTTGAAAAGGTACCACTTCAGTAACAGCTTTTTTACCTTTTATTGTGAGAATGTGGTATATCAGCACAATTTCATGTTGTTGTGGACGGATGCAGCTGCATCCTACTCTTCTCTTTGAAGAAAGCTCACTATTTGTATTTGTAAGCAGAGATGCACTCTCTGAATGTATTCAAGCTTTCAGACCGGTAGGTGAACAATCAGCCAGTGAATTTGCTTTTGGCAAGTGGCTCTAATGGGCCTTAAAAGTGATCTGAACGACCCCTTAGTCAGTGTGTGGGACGGTGACTGGCGGCTCTCACAACAGGACCACTGAGACAGACTTGGTGACATAATTGAGACCGACATCTTAGAGATCTGTCCTGGCCAGACCTCTCAATCTTCTGAGAGAACAAATGTAAGTGGTGTAAGCTTGAAATCCTAAACAAACAGTTTTTTTGTCTCTCACCATGTCCCAGATATGGGCAAGATATTGTGCTTTTTGTGTGAGCCGGTGGTATATAAACTGTGACCTACTTCTCTGAATAATGGGATATGCATCATTTATTTTGGATCGCAGGAGGGAGCGCGACCTGAGCTGCACCACCGGCACAGTTGGCGTTAGGGGTGTGTGTGTGTGCATGTGTGAATGCCACAGGCAGGTTTAAAGTGAAATAGCGCCCTCATTCTGTGCAGCATTGATCAGAGAGGCCTCGACCTTGTGCCTCGAAGCCAAACTTTGCTGATGAGGAACTAGAGAGGAAACAGTGGGGAATGTTTGAGATGCAGGAGCCAGACATAGCCATGGGCAGTGTGATTTAGATTCAAGCTGGAGAGTCGCAAGGATGAAACCCCACTAGGGAGAAGAGGGAGAAATTCCATCTGCAGAGACCCCAGGTGCAGCAGACACAGGTGCTGGAGAACCCAGAGGAGCTGAGACAGCCGGCTCAACCAGACCTGTGTCTAAAAAAAAAAAGAAATCAAAAAACCCACAATGCACAAATGACAAGTGCAAAGCTGCATGGACAAAATCATCAGCTCTAAAGTGCAGAGTGGATCATTTTTATGCTGTTCTCTAAATCCTTTTATGATGCTCTCTTTTTAGTGAGAAATGAGCTAAACATTTTACTGGAACTCTCCAGGAATAGACAGCCAAAAATGAACATTTTGTCATCATTTGCTCACCTTTATGCCATTCCCACACTATTACATTTTCATATTTTCCTAACAGAAACACAATAAGAGATAGTAGGCAGAATGTTCAAGCTTCTATTTTTGTACAAAGAGACTGGATTGTCAAAAATTGACAAAAAACAATGCAAAAGTTTCATGCAAGTAGTCTCAAAGTTTAAAAAATTTAATTCATAGGGTACATTAGCTTATACAGTACCTGTGCTGAGAGTAACTGACCAAAATGCAATAATCTTACAACTGTGCAAGTGGATAACTTTCCTACTGAAGGGAAAAACAATAAAAAATATAAAAATAAAGAAAAGCATGAACAACAACTTTATCTGTTCACCACACATATACAATACAGTGCATGATTATTATGGTTAATTAAAACTGAAATAAAAGTTAGAGCTATACTTTATTGTCCTTTTGCAGGAAATTTGTCTTGGACTCAAAGCTGCAGCAATACACAACCACCACACAAAAGCAACAACAACACTTTGTTAGTTAAAAAACTATCACAGTTACTACAATTTACTATTTAAAATCCTAATAGAAACCGGTATAAAATAATTCTTATATCGATTACTTCTGCATAATGGAACTCTATAACGCTTCCCTGATGGCAGTAATTGATATGTTAAAAATAAAACATGGCTTGAATCACTTACTATTGCTTGCGCGTTCTTAAAAAACAATGACTCATAAATGGACTGAAG
Source organism: Onychostoma macrolepis (assembly GCF_012432095.1). Taxonomy (NCBI): domain Eukaryota; kingdom Metazoa; phylum Chordata; class Actinopteri; order Cypriniformes; family Cyprinidae; genus Onychostoma; species Onychostoma macrolepis. The sequence goes on from NC_081171.1 coordinate 7,154,879, forward strand.
TGATGTATACTCTCTTACACCTATAACTTTCATGGCAACTTTGACAAGACGTACAAGCTGCGATTTTGATTGAACTGAAAGATTGCCGTACCAAGCTGGCATTCCATAGTTTAATAAACTTCCCAAAACTGCTTGGTAAAACAACAACATGATCTTTTTACTTACTCCGACCAACCTAAGTCTTCTTAAAAAATATAGTCTTTGCTGGAATCTTGAGCAGAGATAATTAATGTGGGCTTTCCAAGTCAATGAACGGTCAATGACCACCCTAAGATACTTGAATGTATCCACTTGTTTAATAGTGTTACCTTGAATAATAGTAGTATCTCTGTGATACTAAAACAAAACTGATATAAAGCACTGATCATACTTTTTATTATAATTTTATATTGCTTTTGACTCTTGGAGATTTTCAGTGTAAATAATCATTCACTTTTGTTTTATAGAAAACAGAATCTCTGCCATTTTGTGTAAGATCTCCATTGTTTGCTCCTTAGAAGAAAGAAAATCTTAGTTTAATGTAAATAATGACAGAACCAGTGCTGGTAATTGAAATAAAGCTTAAATAAAATATAAAATCAGACTTCTGATTTAAAAAAAAAAAAACTTTAATATAAAAGATTAAAAAATTATATATATAATAATAATAATAAAAAAATGTAATAAAAAAATAAAATTTAAAATGTATTTTTTTTTTTTACTTAAATCTAATTTTTTAAAAGTGTCTTGAATTAAATTAAGAGTATAAAATTACTAAAACTGAAATAAAAATTAATTAAAGCTATATAGAAATATAAATAAGAAAATAAAAATTTACTAAAGTTAAAATCAAATAGTATATAAATAATACTGGACAAAACATTAATTTATGTGTCATCTATTTTTGATTGTTTATGGTATTTCTCTGATATTTAAAAAAATATATATTTTGGTTCCAGACTCCAATTCAGATAAAAAGGATGTACTTGAGGAGCCTCTTGAAATTTCAGCTCTTAAGCAATAAAGACAAGCCAATGATTTGCCAAAAACAACAGTGAGCATTTCTGCAAAACAAATTGATTATAGATCTTGGCGGTCCCTTCCTCTTGATGCCGAGAAGACTGAGAGGGAGGTGGGGTGCTATTCCGACTGATTGTCCATTAGACTCTGCATTAATCCTTAAATGCAAAATCAATACCGAGAGGCAAATGAGATCAGAGCCCTGCTGGAGAGAAGGATAGGAAGGAACAGACAATGAAAAAAACACACGAGTCATGCTCCGACCAGATATTTGTTCATTTTCTCCCCGCGTTCAGTTCTAGCCTCTTCAGAGCCAAACAAGGAGACATCTAAAGATGTCTTTTGAGACAGACATAGAGCCTGCTTGAGAGTCTTTTTATACTGTCGTAAATGCAAATGAGTGTTGAGACTATAGCACAATAGGATGCTTTGTAAAGTTGTGTGCTTTTCAATTGCAGGACAAGTCTCTGAGGCGTAACAAGAAGTAATGAGATCGCAGAAGGACGTTGTTGGTGTCATACATTGCGTGCTGCATTATGCGCTTATTAACGCTTATTTCTCCGAACTGTGAGTTTGTGTGTGTACTTGTCCTCTGTTTGACAGAGCTGTGGCGTGTCCATCTGTTGTAGGTTTTAATGTCTATTCGCGGCTGGTGCCGATAGCCGAAGGGTGTGCATCAAACCACACTAGCTCTCACACAGATGGCAATGATCAACTCCACAGAGACATTTAGGGTTAAGCTGCGAGGAACCATGTGACCCCTGCATTGCAAACGCTCATTCGTGAGACAAGAGGATTTAGGGATCAAATCAAATCAAACAAACAAACAAATGCACGTTGGGAAAAATGTTGGTCTGTTAACATTTAGCCATCCTCATCTGTGTCATACTGTGAAACCAGATCTATTCGGTGTGCACCTGTGTCTATGCATGTGCGTATCTGTGTAAACACCTGCTTCTTTGCATGCACAGCAGTGTGATTTATTTATACTTAAAGAAATATGAAATCCCACCAACTACCACTTTAAGTTGTGGTTTCTGTTGGGATTTGAATAATTCATTTCTTTATTGTTGTGCATCATGAGCGTTTGGTTTGGTAGCTTGTTACCCTGTGATGTGTCTATACAAGGCTGTTTGTTTGTTTCTTGAGGTCTGGCACACCTTGAGAAGTTCTGGGTCCGGATTATGATTAGGATTCTGCTTATTTACATTTCCTGGGGTGAAGGTCAGGAGTAGCAATTAGAGAGTCCAGAGCTACTTGATCTAGCCAAAGCCAGACTTTTGACTATTGCCATGAAGTCTGCTCCACACTGTAGCTTATCTGTGCCAAGATCTGCCCACTTAAACACAGCTGATTGCTGTAAAATGACCAACTACTGTTTGCTTTGAGATTTAGGGATGAGTAAATATAAAATCAATGATACCGCAATAACAGAGCAATGTGCGTCCAAGTTGTATTTCATTCAAATAAAGGTATATCAGTCTAGTGGAAAATGTATTGACTTTGTGGTCAGTATATGAAACAAATCCCATGAATATCTTTAATTATTTTCCACTTAAACACTTATTATACACTGTGAAATTATTGCAGTATATATACACACATTTTTGTCTTGTTTTCCATTATAAAAATCTAAGATATTTTTCAGGAAATTGTTTTTACAATTAGATATTAAGATATCTAACACATTTTTTCCCTTGCACATTGCACTTTTTAAGCATAAATTTTGTTAGATTTCTCAGAAAATATTACTTTGTGGGAAAAACAAAAACAAACAAAAAACAAAGATATCTTAAATAATCTAGGTTTTCATAAAATGCATGATTCAGTTCACCATATTCTCACTTTATTTTATTTATTTATTTATTTTTTATTTATTTTCTAGCATATAGTATATCTGTTTATCTGTATATTGGTATATCTGTGGTAAAATTAATTTGAGCTATCTTAATCACTGGCAAGTGAAATTCGACAATTTATTGGCCAGTAGGTAAAAATAATTATTTAGTCACCTAGTGCAATATTTAGTCACATCTATCTATCCACCCATCTATCTATCCATCCATCCATTTTTTGTGCAATGTAGCAGCCTCGTTACTTACATTTTTGCATTTGACTGACACTTCTGTCATTCAAGGTAAGCATATTCTCTTTCAAAAGTTGTGTAGGAGCCAGCCAGCCAATTGATTTTTTCATAACCTCTTGTGATTTGTATAACCTTTTGCTATTTTTGTGTGCACTTTGCATCATACAGTCTGTGGGCAGTCTGTAGACATGGGTGCCTTACTAAAACTAATCCTTATTAGAACATATTGGTACAGTACTTTTTGTAATATCACATAGCCGGATCTACCTTCTGTTCACCATTACTCCAGTCAAGCAGTTACTTTGATATCCCTCTTCAAATAAACTGCTTTAAGCATTGATATCCTGAATCTTAACCTTTTGAAAAGGCTTGGACCAAGTTATAATATTTATAAATATTTGTGAGGGCACTCGTTACAGCATTAGCTCAAATGTCAACGGCGACATAAGACGATTCTCTCATCTTTAACCTCTCCTTTGAGGTGCACAGACAGTTATCCTGTGCTCATCCTCCTGTTTTCCACTGGTATTTTCCTGTAATCCCATAAAGCTTTGCCTGGCTGAAAGGGTGATGTGAACTTCATGCATGAGGTAATCACCTCACTGGGTGTGTTTTCTTTTTCTTCACTTTGAGACTGAGTAAAGCTAAAGAGAGAGAGCGAGAAAGGGAGAGGACTATTGATCTTCATAAAGCCTAGCTTTCCCAGCTGTGAACACCAGCTCTCAGCTCAGAGATAAGATGTTTGCTTCACTTTACATACTTAGAGACACTTTAATGGCAAGTACATTCGAGTGAAACACCAAACAAGCACACCCACCTGTAAACATTGCAAAAACAAAGCTTGTTTGGATATAGCAAGACCTAGAAGTGTGTTGACATTTAACTTATTTCTTTTCTTGACTTTATTTTATTTTGTATTTATGAATCAAATGCAGTGGGGTCCAAAATTCTGAGCTTTTATTATTTTATTATTATTATTTTTATTATTATTTTATTTTTTTTCAGTTAGATTTGCAGCATAAGAATCTTGAGTTAAAATGTTAAATGTTAAAATTATTTTCTTTTAATTAGATTAGCAACCTATAGTTCAGAATCTTAAATGTGTAATTTTACATCATAATATTTTTTTTTTCTTTTAAGAACTTTTTTCATTAAGTTCCCAGATTCTCCATGTAATCTCAGTTTTTTTTTTTTTTTTTTTTTTCTTAGAACCCTGCATTTTTACAGGATTTTGCTTTGATCAGATCTGTCAGATGGGATTTTATACTCATTTACTAAGACAGATTAGTTTTGATAAAGACCTTCAAAGTATTTCTGACAATTGTGGCGTTTTACATTAAAAGCATCTCAGTTTATTGGCATTGAGCCTATTTTGGTTCTTAGTGGGGAGTAAATTTTTGTATCTATGATGGAATTGAAATACATCTGCTTGACAGATTTAGCAGAGGTTATGATGACACAAAGCATTTTCAATAGCGAGCGCTCTTAGTGTCATTTATATAACATTAGCAGAAACCCTTACATAAAATCACTGATGTGACAAAATCATGAGTACTGATAGATGAAAATTTAAGCCATTGTGCTTTATAACATTGAGCAGTGTCTGGTGCGCCCGTGGCTTAAAGCTCCCAAAAAAGTCTTGTCTATAAAAAATAAATATATAAAAAGACCCAAATCTGGATCAATTACTTTGAGTTCTGGGAAAGAGAGATATCCACGCAACTAAGCCCTGGTGCCATGGATCTGACGGACAGCTCAGGTGAAAAGAATGAAGGCCTCAACCATTAATCGCACACCGAATGGCAGAGACAGTATTTCAGCCTTGGGCGGTATGTTGGAAAGTGCTCATCACAAACGCTTTTCATCTTATCTACCATTGCCGTTTTGCCTTTGATGATGGTGAGGGCTGCCATATATCTGATTGTACTGTGGATGTGTGCAGAAGTTCCAGCAGTTAACTTATTATGGCTATTTTGTCTCTAGAAAAAGTATCTGAATAACACTAATAAGACAAAACGATTAGTATTTAGCCTATGTAGTGAAATGTTAAGATCAATGTCTTTTCCCTCTCTTTTGCTCAGTGTATTGTGCTATTTTCTTTGCAGATATCGTCTATCCAGATTTCTCAATTTGTAAGATGAATGATACGATGAAATGTGCATTATATTTCTTACACCTCAGGTTGAATACACTAAGCAGTGCCTCTTTACAACGTTTTATTTAGTAAATGCTCTTAAAAGGTACAGTGATTTAAATCTGTGTATATTAGCCATGTTATAGATTGAAGCAAGACTTTTGTCCAGTTTGCAGCTTCTTCTGGCATAGAACTCACCACTTGCACTGTCTTAATCTTTTCAAAGATTATTGAAGTATTTTTTACAAATAAAAAAAATAATAATTCAACGTGTTACTTCCAGATTCTTTGTGAAATTTACTAGCAGTTTCTCTGTAAAAAAAAATCTACACCAGATTTTCTTTTTTTACGGGATAAATTGATTTTCTGGCCCACTTATAAATCAACCAACCAGTTTGTTTTTACATGTTGTTTAAGCTTATAGATATAGTTATATATATATATATATATATATATATATATATATATATATATATGCCATGGTCTGTCGGAATGCTCGATTCTGATTGGCTGGCAGGTGTTGATTAAATTCGTTGAACTGCACAAGTAGTTCCAGGTCAGTTTAATCACATTCTATATTAATACACTTCCTATAAACATTGGTAACCATAGTAACGTACAGTTACAGTTGAATAGTAATACAGACGAAAATAACCGTCATTTTTATCGTTCCGGTCAAATATTGCAGCACAAATATTGTTAACATCTTTAATATGTGAATGCTGGGAAATGACATTCGCTGCGCGTCGGCGGTTCTTCGCCTCCACGTCGTGCATTCAAATCGTTTAATGCACAGCTAGCCGTTGATTATCCCTTACATATAAGTTAGATAGATAGATCCTGTCTATAGAGTCTGGGAATGTGTCGTCACAGCGGCAATGCATTCTGGGAATTTAGGTCACGGGAGCTACAGCGGAGAATGAATGTAGAAGTTTTATATTATTTAATGTTTATATTATTCTACTTAAGATCGCGTTGCGGTGGTTAAGGCTTACTGTATCATCAATTGCCATATCCCTTTGCACAGCTGGTGTGAAAAACCTGCTTTCTCCGCGTTATAATGCCGAAAAAGCAGAGGTTTTACCTGCAGACATTGATGATAAGGGCTATGGCAATTGATCATTCCAACGCGATCTAAGTTGAATCATAAAAATTAAATATGTCTACATTCACTACGGAACTCGGATGAAAATTAAACTGAAACTCGGTATGGTAAACATCTCAAATAAAATGTGGCTTTATAATTAATCTCTTTAGATTTAATATATTATAGATACAGTGATTTGCATTAAACTGTAAGCCCTCACACCACTAATAGAAGAAAATCATATATGGAAATGTTATTTGCGGCAGCTCGTTAATACCCGGCCACTTTTTGTTCGGATTAAGTTTGGTTCATTCACTTAATTGCTCGCATCGTTGTTCGGCATCGCTAGTAGGAATCTTCAACTTGTTCGGTCAAGTCAATGTATTTATTTGCATAGCATCCACAATACACATCGTTTCAAAGCAGCTTCAAGTTCTGTTACCTCTATAATGGCTTAACTCTTAACACTGAGCAGTTTTACCGGGCAATATGACGATATAACAATGATCCACTGTTTGAGATCTAGCTATAGTGTATTCTCCCCTTACAAAATTAGCCATGGTTTTGCTACTCTAACCATAGTTTATCCATGGTATTTAATAAGATTGTGGTTATACGAATGGTAATACATAAGTGTTCGTATTCGTAAGTGTTTTAGCAGTTAGCATCAGTACTGTAGTGAAGGAGACTGATTAGTAATGAATATTTGCAGTCTCTCGGACAAACAACAGAGCGATTTTTTTATTTAAAGAGATTTACATATTAGTCCGTTTTATTCTAAGCGTATGTAAGATGTTTTTCAAAAAATATTAATGTAAAACGGTCGGGTTTTTTCTGTGGTGATTTGCATTTGTTTACACTGTGTGCTCCTGAGCGTGACCTAAAACATGGCGGAATCCGACGCGGCGTGATGTAGGTTCCCATGCTCTATAGAGAATTGGGTATATGTCGAACGTCACCTAACCAAACCCGGAAAACAGGTCTCATCGCTTCTGCTTGTCAGAGAACGTATTAATAGCAGTATTAAAAAATGGCGATATCAATGAACTTTTAAGGTAATTAGTTAAATTAGCTAGCTGTTTTTATTGTTGACGTTTTATTCGACTTTTGTATATAAATGTTATTGAAAAGAATACAAATTTTTTACTTTTATATATCAATCCACATATGTGATGGACATTGGTTATGATTATCTTTAGTGTCTACTTTGAAGGCATCTTGAGTAAAAAAGCTTCATATTTAACGGGCACTTGCAAAACGCGTGAAACGGAAGCAACGAGACCTGGTTAGCAGAATACGGAAGTCTGTTGCGCATAACCCGTATAGGCTTGTTTGAGATGAGCAAAATCTGCGCAGAACCGATCACCGCGAGGTGCATGCCGGTTAGAAAAGTGTCCGAGTTACGTCCGCCTTGCTCTGATGTCATGCTGACGTGTGCCAAAACACTCTCGCAACAGCAAGGCGGCTGTGTCGGATTGAGCAGTCACGCGCAGTTGCTCTCCACCGACTGCGCTGATCAAAAGCATGATGGGAAACGCCTGACTGACGACACAGCTTAATGCTCATTGGTTCAGACAACCGTGCTGCTGCATTCTCTTCTAAAATGTTTTATTTTTTTAATCTGATTTCATTCTATTATGTATTTAAATTGTGCATGAATATTCCCAAACACTATGACAGTGCGATCTCTGTGTGAGATATGTGATTGTTGTCATATTTTCTATAAAAATCTAAAATACATGTTTGAATTAAAATAAAAATGGAGGATAAATACGCCTTTCATATGGAATTAAATAGCAAGCACTTTGAGTGTCTTGTTCATCATGTTTATATTCATATAAAAGCAACAGAACTGAAATTACATCATGTTTATCAGCAGCACAGCATATGAGTGAGAATAACGCGATATCTGCCTTTGATCTCGTTGGTATCTGTTCCACTTCGAGAGCTCAGAACTGTCCGTCTTGACTGCGCTTATTTCACTCCTCCCCTCACTGCAGCCGCCTGCTCTCGCCTACATTTCAGGCGAGGCGAGGCGCATCTCAAACAAGCCTAATGTGAAGCTGACATCACGCCGCATAGAGTTCTGGGAAACTGCTTTGTTTGTCCGCCATACTGAGAGGATCGCGCTGCCGTTCCGCTATTGAGTTCAGGGCAGGATTTAGATTTTCTGTCGTGATTGTGGAAAATGTCACCATTGTTTGTCATTCACGATGCATCGAGAATTGCAAAAGTAACTCCGTGACTCCTTCTGAGAGAAAACTGGAAAATGCAGTGTATTTTTTTGCCTTTTCTCTGTGTAAAAACCCCAAGGGAAGCAGGTCGCGGAGATGACGAGAAGACGCCGGATAGTAAATCTATTAATAATTTCACAGATTAAACCCACTGCCTGTCACTCAATAAAATAATCATATTGCTGCTTGTTTTTGAAAGTTTTTATTTTGTTTGGTTTAATAATTAACATCACCTTCGTGAGTATGACTGTCACTTGGCTTGTGAATTAGCAGAAATTGAACAGGGACATTAAATCGCTTAACAAAAATAACGCTTCGTGTGGCTTAATGTACCAAGACAGTGAAAGACAAAATTGTAAAGCATATATGTGCAGATACTCATATAAGCCCAAAATGCGAACCCAACGCGTTTATTTACACTTTAAGCGTTTTCCTCTCATAAAGAATGCTTAATGTAGCCTACTGCAACAGTGATACAAAAGAACAAATTCGGTACACACCTTACTAATAAAGCAAAGTATCTGCAGAAAAACTGATTAACCCAAAATATGAACTTTAAATACTGTCTTAATGCATAGCGTTTTCTTCATTACGATTTTCTAAAAGGAGGAAAATGCTTAATGTTTAATTAAACAAGTTGCATTAATATTCTGGCCTCATCTGCGTGTCTTTTAGCATCACTGTCTTACTACATTAAACCAACATTTTAAAATGCTAAAAACTCTTCAGGCTTCAAGGGATTTAATTCTAGTTGTCATTTGTTGAAATAAATATAAACATCCAGTATGCTTGTGTCTGTCTGATGAATGTGACCCACAATCAATGACTCTCCTCCGTGGCCATGGAAAAATTTATATTTACAATGACAACAATTATACTTCGTCATTAAAACTTTTCCGATGAAGAAATGGATCGACTTCTGTCAGCTTGTTGAACAAACTCTTTATTTGGATAATTTACCATAGGACGGCTGAAGCAGCAGCGCGCGTCCAGTGGGTGACACTGTGTTCATGCTAACCAGATCAAAGTTAACTAAATTCTACAACAACTACGACAAAAAAAATCGAATTATCATGCCAAGCGATACAATAGCTTCTGTTCCCTGCAAACGATCCAATGAAGAATGTGAATATTTAACTTAAAGGCAAAAACAAAACAATAGATAAGCAGGTATCCGTATTAATTTCAGCATTTGCAGCAGAGGGTGATCCTCTCAAAATGGCGGCGCTGCCCCAGCTTGCAACGCGGCGTGAAGTAGATTCACATTCTCTATATCTCAGGATTGGATGGACCCAATATTTCCTTTCTTTTTTTTTCTTTTTTTAAGAAGCGAGAGGACAACAAAATCATCCTCAGTGCTTGAAGACTCCATTTAGTAGGCTACTGTTGAGCGAATTTTTTCGCAACAGATTAATTAATACGCATCGGACTCAGTGTGCAAGGTTTCTGTGCATGTCTATTTTTTAGGATAATGAATACAAAAAAAAAAAATCGGACTCAGTGTGCAGAGACCTTCACTAATTTATTTGGAATGCCATAAAGAAAACATTATCCGAACATATCATTTGTCAAGCCATGTTATTTTTAATTTGCTTCAGGAGATAAAAGACGACTTGGAACCCCCAACTAGGAGTCACACAATACCAGGTCTAGCAGAACTTCTTGCAACCTTTAATTTTTTGGCCTCTGGTTCTTTTCAAGGTACTGTGGCTTGTTGATTTATTTTATTCTATATTTGCGACTATGCTAATTTGCGCTGCGCTTGGTATATTGCGTTGGTTGATATGTAAATGAATAGTTGCGTCTGTGTTCTTTAATTTGCATGTTGTTAGTAAATCACCTGCAGAAATGTCCACGCCCATCGGTGCTGTTTTGGAATTGTGCTCTCGCGCTAATTTGCCCTGTTTAGTAAAACTGGCCCTTGATCTTTATTTTGAACAATGAATGCTGTCATATTTTGAATTTTTTTTCTTTAAACTCTTTTTAAAGCAAGGACCACAATGGAAATAAGTTATTGTAACTTTATTGTGTTATCCTTGACTAGAAGGTTGTAACAGTGAATTACTACTTTTTGTGTCAAATAAACTCAAATGGTGTTGAAATAGCGTCACCCACCATGATACCAGTCGGTACTAAAATTTTAAAAACGTCCATTTCCAACTAACATTTGAGCACTGTTGAACAGACTCTTAAACATTACTGACTGGCCATTGTGTTTATACGGTCAACAGATATGACTATGATTGGCTACAATCATCATCTCTTCACGTTCTTCACCGAGTGCTCACACAGAAGCACAGGGGAATGTTTGAAAGCAGGCGTCTGTCAGCAGGTCCAGAGAGCTCAAATGTTAGCGGGAAATGGATTTTTTTTTTTTTTTTCAGTACCGACTATCACGGTAGGTACTTTTGACTGCACTATTTTGAAACCTATATGGGTATACCCATCCAAATATGGGTATGAAATCTACAAAATTTGGAACCACTATCCTGGCAAACTTTGGCAAATCCAGTGGATAGTTTTTCCTAAAATATGTGTTGTGTTTTGTATGAACATGACTTGTAAACATGAAGCCAGCCAATCAGAAGTGAGCTTGAGATTTTGCCATTTATGTGTGCAATATGCATCAGGCGGTCAGTGAACAGACTGTGGGCGGTCAGTGAGGCTGAGACTAGTGTCACGGTAATAAGGTGAAGAGGGATTTCAACCTATCACCTTCTGGTTACCAATCTTTTCACACTCATTTCCCAGCGGAGGTGCTACAGATGCTCTGTTACAGATCAAAGAGTTCTGGGTCCTCTGCTTCAAAAGCAATGGGGTTGTGGTGGCAGTCCAGCATAAGTATCTGGAGGCCTTTCTCTCTGTCCACACTCGCCGGCTTCTCTCCCCTCTCCCAGCTTGAGCCAATGATGCTGGCGTTCTCCATCGGTTGTGATCAGCGGCCAAGGTGGGCGGAAGCCCAGCGGGGGGTGAAGGATCTTCTAACGAGCTGTGAGAGGCAGACTACAGGGGGCCGCAAGAAGCCAGAGAGTCACCAGAAAAGGGCTCGGGTTGTGTGTGTTTGTGTGTGTGTGCGGATGCTCTGGGTCAAACACTGACAGCCAGACAGAACAGAACAGCTCCCGCTGAGCTTCAGTCATCAGACACATGATCCCACACGGAGACCTTATTAACATATGCCAGCATGCACATGCACACGCTTGTCGTCATGTCAAGATGAGTCTCAGGTTGCTTGGCATACAGGGTTGGCTCAAGTCTTGTTTGCTTCTAAGTGGTTAGGTGCGGTTTCCAATTTAAATCAACTGCTCTGAGGTCACTCTTTCACAGCTTTGGAGATTTAGTGGCCATCTCCATTATGTTTAATTGAGGTATCAACTTTATTTCTCCTACACTCTTAAAAATAAATGTTCGTATTGGTATCTACGTTTCCATAAAGAACCTTTAACATCCATACACTCTTTAAAATAATTGGCATTGATGGTTCCACGAAGAACCTTGAATATCCATGGAACATTTCAAATGCAGAAAAGGTTCTTTAGATTTTTAAAATGTTCTTCAAAATGGTTAATTTAAGAACTGTTCACTGAAAGGTTCTTTGGGGGACAATTTTTATTGTTTTCTATGGCATCACTACCCTTTTGGAGCATTTATTTTCAAGAGTATAAAACCTTTCCATTCCACAAAAGGTTCTTTATAGTGGAAGCATAAAATGTTTTCAGAACATTAAAATGCTCAAAGAAAACATTGGGGCTTTGTTTTTTAAGAGCATGAAATCTTTCCATTGCAAGAATGGTGCACTGAAAAGTTATTTTTGGTTCTTCTATTGCATCACTATGAAAACTTTTTGGAACTAACGGTGCAAAATTCACTGCAAATTATAATTATTGTTGACAAACAGTAAGATTACAGAACTATAAAATTAACGGGAAAATTTGTTGAGAAATATTTGAGTTCTTTCTTATCTTATCTTTTATTTCTTTTTCTTTTTGATTTTGATCTTTCAGTGTCATGTTAGACACTGTTGAGAGCTGAGAACTCTAGAGGAGACGTCTCAAGTAATCCAATATTTCCCATTGGTTGGTCCGTACAGCTTTATAAGTATTCACATTTTATGATACTATAACAGAAAACCATTTTATTATAGTTCTGGCTCTAAATTTTGATTGGATCAGCCATGTTTGAAGCTGTTTTCATTAGCTGATATATGCACACCTGTGACCGCACATCAGTTGAATTCAATAGAAATGAGCCAAGTTGGTATGTTGCTCAGCAACCATAAACATCCTACAGTTTGGCTAATGAACTACATAATTATTTCACAGGAATGTAAAATTAGGAGCAGTATTTCTCATCTGTGAGTCATTGGTGAACCGTTTTCATATCTGTAGCCTTTCATTTGTTTCTTATAATAGAAAGCTACATTACTTGTGATTGTTATTTTTAATAGAATATTTAAATCATTAGTGGTGGCCATCATTATAAAGCAGTGTTTTATGAAAATTAAGAGTTTTTTTGGTACTAACAGTACCCCTTACTATATGGTAAAACCACATTAATGCTTCACTTTAATGCTACTTATAATAAACTGGTGGCATTAAAAGGTTTAGTGAGCATAGATGCATCTGCTCATGCTAAGATGCCAGGCATTGCACAGAGACCAAAAGAGAAATGAGATTCCCCTGATAGGATCTGTCCTGTGTCACAAGCTTCATGTGCTTTATTAAAATTCATCCCATCGTATGCAACGCCGAATTCATTTTCTCTTCCAATTAAGTGACCTGCGTGCCAGCTCTCATTCTGTCGAGCTGTTGTTCCCTTCTCCGACACGCACACACGGTCACACAGTCTTTTCCTTCTCAGGGTTTGATCAGTGCTGAACAATAGGTTATCTTTCCAGAGCACAGATTTCTCATGATTGCTGCACTCTGCTCTAAAGCGTAACTCCAGAAAATTGGGGAAAGTGGGCAGAGCAGGAAGAGGTGTAAAATATTGCTTTATTCTGACATATTTTCATACAATGGCAGAAGAGACACACAAAGGGGAAGTTAAAAAACTGGGGCACCTGCTAAATCACTCAGAGAAACATTTGTTACTTAGAGGTCTTTGTAACTCATTAGACTTAATTGAGTTCTCAGTTGTTGTTGTTTTGTTTTTGTTTTTTTCTCAGATGTTTCTGCTGTAACTCTTTGAAGGGACAAAAATAGACACAAATAAGACAAATGAGTATTGCTTATAAAATGTATGTGGATATTGTAGCAGCACAGAAAAGTTTGGTTTTGGGAGAATTTGGGAGAAGTTCATAATAGCTTTGAGTAAATATGAGCACAGTTTATGAAATTATTGAGTTTTTGTAGAGATTAATGGGGTCTTTTTCTTAGAATACATATCTGTGAAGCTGAAGGCTAAAATGTTAAACTTTTTAATAGCTATATAATTTCTTCCAGATTACAAATTAATGCAAATTTATTTCATTACAATCCTATGGAAGCCCATTTCCACAGTGGAATAATAAAAAAAAATCGGAATTTTCTGAAACATTTTCTCAGAATTTCAGAGAAAATGGGTCCAAATTGCTAGATATAAACAGAATTATGAGATACAAACTGATGCAACCTTTTTCTCAGAATTCTGAGTTTATTTCTGACAATTTTGACTTGATGTTTTCTCAGAATTTCAAGGAAAAAAGTGCGAGAAAAAAGTAGAAATTATCTTTTTTTTTTTTTTTCCTGAGGCAGAAACAAGCTTCCATAACTTCTGGAATGAAAATATAAAAAACTTTCAGTCTTAAAATAATTTGTGATTTGTGTGTGATTGTAGAGATCTTTTCTGAAACTCTTGTGGAGACATGAGATTACTGAAGTCTTTTTTCTCAGTAGAACAATCTGACAAGCTGGAGACTCCAAATTCTTCATGAAATCTTATTGCCATCTAGGAGAAACTGTTGAGAAAATAAAGTTGTTTATAATTTATCTTTCCTATGTGATTATTGAAATACATTCTTCATAGTTTAGAGAGATTGTAGGCTCTTTATGTCAAAAAAAAGCAGATGTGTTGTAGCAGATGTCAGCAAAATTCTTCATTTGATGTCTAGAAGAAATACCTGAGATATTCAAACAGATCTCATTTGTGGTGTTTTTGTTTTCCTGTGGGGGAGGAAGCAAAAAGTTAGGGAAGGCAATAGATGAGATGAGGGGAAAAGGCTAGACAGAAGGAAATTCTAGAAAAGAATGGAGGGAATGCAGTAAGAAGAGATGTTTAGTATGGATTCTGTCTTATTGTGTTCTTGTGCGTGTGTGTCAGTGGGAGTGATTCTGAGGCTGGTCATTGCTCCAGGCAACTACTGCGGATGTGTTGATGTTTCTTTTTTTTCCCCTTTCTGTATTTCAATCCATCTCTCTTAGTCTGTACCCTTCTCTCTTTTATGGAGATTTTAGCACTCTGTTTTGCCATTAGGTGCTGATTAATCTTGAATAAGCAGCCTGAAAAATGCTGCTGCCATCACTTAGCGTGAGGAAAAAATGCAGCTTCATTTCTCTTCCTGTTGAAATCTGGATCTACATCCTCCAGAACAAGTCAGCCTCCCTCCCAGCCGTTGGAGCAAAAGTCTCCACATTTTTCTTCAAAAACATCTTTAGGCTGACATCTGCAGTGCATCACTATTCGTAGTGCAAATGGGCCAGAAATGGGATTTTACATTTTGGTTAGTGGTGTTGGGAATACAGTAAATGTGCAAATGGCTCTCATTCTTGGCCTGTGCAAACTCAGGTGAACCTGTAAGTATAAAATGTTGCTAGAATTAACCCTAAAGAAATAGGAGGTGAGCAGTCACAACATTTTATACTTAGGCAAAAGTGGGAGAATGTGTATGGAAGATGTTTGACCAGTAATGCCTGGCAATGCCTGTTTTGCAAAATTTCATTTTATACAAACAAGTTATTAGTTCACTTAAAAATGTAAATCCCTCAAGTTGTTCTAAACCTGTATGAATTTCCTGCCAAACAGTTGCTGTTAACCACTGACTTCCATGGTATGAGAAAAACACAATGGAAGTCAATGGAGACCAGCAACTGTTGTTACCCACAAAATATATTTGTTTATGATCCACTGACGAAAGAAGCTCGGTAACACTTTATCACTTTAAGGAGTCCTTGTTACACGCTACATGTACTTACTATTTTAATAACAATAAACTATGCATAATTACATGCAAGTAACCCTAATCCTAACCCTAACCATAGTAAATACATGTAGATAATTAATATTACTCTGTACTTAAATGTACAATTACACTGTAACAAGGACACCTTAAAACAAAGTGTAACCAGAAGATCATACAGATTTGGAATAACTTGAGGGTGAGTAAATGATGACAGAATTTTTATATTTAGGTGAACTATCACCTTTAACTGGATTTGAAAAACCAATTCAGATTATTTCAAATATATTGTAAGAATTTTATATCATCCATTAGTCCATGCATAATCATGCTGTAATTGTGGATTCAACCAAGGTCTGTTATACCTTTATACAGATATTAAAGACCTACTTAATCAAAAAAAAAAAAGAAAGAAAAACGACACTGAAAAAATATTCTTTATTATAAAGAAATCTTTGTGATGTGTAGATACATTTTCTAAGAGTACATGACTACTTTTGAATATCTGTCAATGGAGAAAATGCTTCTTGACTGCAGTTATGCCATCTACCAGCAGGGTTAACTAGTTAAAACCTGACACCCTCATAGCACCAAATGTCAATCTGGTGAGAGTTTTTCAGAATGAGTTTTACATCTTTCTCCTTTTCTGTCTCTCTCTCTCTCTCTCTCTCTCTTCTTCCTTATCCTGCTCCGCATCTCTGCTGTGTTGACATGTCTTAAATATTTATGATAATATTTTCAGTGAGGAAAACATCTCCTTTTAGGGCGTTTAAAAATGCATGTGTGCATTGTGTGTAAAATATGACCAATGTAAATTATGGAGCAGTTTTTATGTTTTGTCATTTGAATGATGCATGATAATCATAGGATTCTGTACATCATGTCTTTCTGATTTTCTCTGTCTCTCTCAGGTCAACACACAGTTGTTACAAACACAGTACATATACATGCTTCCTGCATCCAGAAGCTTGTTACTGCAATGTTTCGATATATAGATAGATAGATAGATAGATGGAAAAAGGTCAGAAATTTGAGATTAAAAGAGTCACAATTACTTTTTTCTGACTGTATGTTAAAACATTATAAGAAATAGGCTACCACTTTGCAATATCAAGCAGCATAAGCTTTTTTGTACACCTAAAAATAGTTGAAAGGCAATCACACGTTATAAATGGATTAAACACATTTTGTTTGTTAGTGTTGCTCACTCCTTGATCATAAAATTAGATTATATTGTATAATCATATTATAATAATTAGAAGTCATGAATATGAATATATCAGAATAGCATCAGATTTCATTTGCAATGTACTGTCCATTTAATAGTATTTTCCTGCCCCACAGAACAGTCTGAATGATTGCATTTAGCTATTTAATATGCAGAAATTATGCCCCCACACACACACACACACACACACACATATATTATTGTTTGTAAAGTTTCCCATCTCAGGACTGTGGCGGATTCACACCCCTGCATAAAGAACCACAGAGGAGCTGCATGGTGTACGTGTTATGGTTTAACCGAGCACCTCACTTCATTAAGGGCTGTGGTGGGGTGAAACATCCATACTCTCTCAGACATGCTTGATTAGCGAGTATTTGTCTTGGGGCTGCTCTTCACAGTGAAGTGCACGGCAATTGCTTCCTGTCAAAGTGACTGACAGCACTCTTCAGCTTCCTCATTACAGTAGCTATCATTATGCTTTTCATGAGTGTTTGTTGTGCATACATCATCTACATGATATTCAGCGTGGTCATTTGGAATAATACAAAGTGGCTTTTTGTTTGGTGTATTTATACAGACTAGAGAGGATTTTAATGGGATCAGTGATATTTTTACATCAGTATTTGTTTGGGTCCGGAGCTTGCATTTTGGGAGTGATTGCTGATGTTGTTTCATTAGATTGAAGATTATGTAAAATACCGGTTCCCATGCATGGTTTATTTAGCCAAACAAGTGCAGATTAATATACATCTTCAAACAGTGTTCAGGCTTACAATTCTGTATTCTTAGAATTCTATATCGTTAGCTCTTAAATTCTTGTAAACAATAGACAGTTGATTTGCAGTTTGATTTTTGTGTAAACATGTCTTAACACTTAGCATTCTGATAGAATGAGTCAAGAAAGACGTGCACCACGTCTGATTCATCCATTACTCTGGTGCATTGTGGGATGTAGTTTCCACACAGTTGAAAATGTAATGGGTCACCTGGGTATTATATGCATACAGAAAATGTGCATACTGTGCACAGTATGTATATTTCAGCAGTATGCAGCATGGTAGTATTCTGTTTATAAACCTGAAATCAACTCCAAAATAAAAGTCATCAGCATATAAGATGTGAAACCATGGTTGCATCAAAAATCACATAATATCCAAGTATGTTCTTCCTTTGAGTCAGTAATTGGTTTGTGACCATTAAAATGTATGTTCTATATAGTTTGACTGTGTGAAGTACGAATGTAATCCAGATGAACTACATCCATCATAGTGTCAGTCTGTTACTACACATATCAGCTGCGTCACTTCACTGCCATTCACAAATCCTCTTCTGTAGCCTCATAGAATAGTAAAGTGTCCATCAGATGTGCACTTGAGAATCTGACTGGAAATAGTAGGCAATCCAGGTACTTTTCACCTACTGTTTTATGAAGACTGTAGCCGTGTCCCAAATGATGCAATATACAGTATGCGCTTATACACTATGTCCTTAGGCATTCGACCGTGTAGTGTATAAATTAAATGAAGTTATTTTGTAATTCAGCATTGGAACCTGATAGCCCCTCCGCCATGTAATTAAAGCTGCGTCAGTTGAGTGCATGAAGTGTCCAATATTCCACACGTCATTCTTTTTTTTTTTTTTTTGGCTATTTAGGTGCAACATCCAGGTACTTTTCCTTGTTGGAATTTTCAATGTGAACACACTACACTATTTATACTACAGAACCACATAGAATAGTGCATAAGTACGTGACTTGGGACATACCTTGTGAATTCAGACATATTACTATTTTCATATACTGCTTCTCACCTACTATTTAGTAGGCAGGCATGAGATTTTGGATACAGCTGATATCTGTAAATTCTGCTAAGAATTTACTGATTCAACACTTGAAAACCACACTTGTGTGATTGAATATGTGAGGTGAATGTGTTATTGAAAAGTGGGTTGATTTGGGTGGTCCTAAAAGACAGATTGGAAAAGTGTGCTTGGTAAAGTATGAAAAAATATATATATATATAATAATAATTGAAAATATTTTAGATGAAAGTTGTGAAGCATTCATCAGAACGTCTAAAATTAAAATGTTGAAGTCATGAATTCAAACTGGATTGGAAGAAGAACAAAGTAATAATGTTCTTTTTTTTTTTTTTTTAGACTGGTATTTTGTCAAAAACATTTCTTTCCTTTTTGAATATTTTTATCACTAGATGCCCTTGATGAAGCATGAAATATGCAGAATAATTAGGCCTATTGTTCAGTAGTTTGTCTCTATTTAAGTTTGTAAAAGAATTGGGAAATGCAAATGTGGTAATTCTCAAATCTGCATTCATAAATGATAAAGAAGGGTGAAAAGAGAAGATTTCTGGGTGTTGTAAGCTTGGATCATAAATGAACACAATTAGCTAGTCTGCGGTGTTCTTTATGAATATTTGTCATAACTTAACAGGTTTAATCAATATCCTTGATAAGATTGTCGTTGTCAGGGGTAAAAACTGACAGAATTGTCACCTTTAGTGAGATAAACAGTGGCTTGGATAATTGCTGATAACTACTGGGAATGATCTGATCAAGCACCTTTATAACCTGCTTTAAATTCCTATACAATTTAGGTTTTTAGACCATATAGATAACACGAATGGGATTGTGCCCTGTTACTTCATAAAGCAGCATAAAAAGTAGTTTTTCTACACTGATCCTTGCATAACCATGTGGCTTGAACACGTTATTCAGTTCATCTTGAGGCAAAACCTAATGCACATCTGCCGAGGCCTCTTATACTTTACTGCACTGGTGAAGAGTCAGGGCTCGTGAATCAGATCCACTGGCATGAATCATACACTCTACATACTATTCCCTGTTGTTCATATGCACAACACATCAGTCTCCATTACGGCATCATATTTCTCTGTCTCTCTTGCTCTTTCCTTTTTCCTGCCCTTTCTCTCTCACTCACTTAAATCTCGCTACTTCGTCCTGTCCGCAGGGTGGAATAAAAATCAATAGTGAAGACTTGTAGTGTGGGAAAGAACACAATCTTTGCATTTGCTGTGTGACTGGGCGGCAGCATCAGGTCTGTGGTACTCTCGTGAGTTTCACTGTGTGCTGAAGATAGTTTCACCGGATGAGTCTTTCACGTGAGAGTGAGGGAGTATTTTATCTTGTCCAGCCATGTTTGAAAGTCATCTTTCCATCATCTTTTTCACTCAAAGGAATGCCCAAAAATAAACACACTCTCATGTTGTTTCAAACCTGTATGATTGTCTTTCTTCCGAGAAGCACAAAAGATGATGTTAGACAAGATACTGACACCAGACTAAAAACTAAAACTATTAAAGGGGTCATCAGATGCCCATTTTCCACAAGTTGATATGATTCTGTAGGGTTTGATACATAAATAATTTAATTTAGCTCAAAGGGAATCATTTGTGATTTTATAGGGAATTTGAACAGAATCACTGTTTTGCGGCTGATCACTGAGTTGGCAGCGATTCACTGAACGAGCCGTATAACATTAATTCTGCACTGGATATTAAAATCCAAAATATAGTGAAAACACTATTAATAAGCACAGTAACCAGATCGGCAGATTAAGACATTAACTTGTAATCACAAAACACAAGATACTTCTCTTTTCAATATAAATAAGACTTTATTTATATAAACCTAAGACATAAACTAATTTAATACATGAACACACACATTCACACGTTGCAGAAAGAGAGAAAGGATGAGTTTAGAGAATGAGAATGTGAAATCCCAAGTTTATAGCAATATGTGCTATTGCATAGACCTGAAAAACCAATCACTTAATTAACCCTGGCATTGAGTTCCTCAATGAGGCTAACATTTATATTAAATGCACCAGCTCAGTTAGACCTGAAGGTTACTTGCTTGCGTTGCCTTTGTGTTATAGGGATGCCCTTTTGTCGTCATCGTCGTTGCAGGAAAAGGGGTTTCCCAAGTTGCTGATTGGCTGGAAGTTCAGTAGTCGTTGAAGGGATGTCTTGGGTGTTGGCTGAGGATGCGGAGTTGGTCTGGTTGAAGTTTTGAGGCGGTCACAGGCTCGAGTTGAACTCGGAGACAAGGCGTGGCGGCAAAACTTAAACTGAGAACACGAAACTCGCAACGGAAAATAAACTAAAATAAAAAAAAGAAAGGGTGTAACGAGATTTTTCTTCTCATCGTGGTGTTAAGTAGCAACTGGCTTGTAGGCCAGAGCACGCTCAAAGAGCGCTAAAAAGCAGCGTCAAAACGCGGTGGCAAAAAGAAGAAGGGGAGAAGGGAAAGAAGGGAAGATTTGATGGTGTCCTGAGTTTTTAAACTCGGCTTTTGGACACATCCCATCTGGTGTCTTGACCAATTAGATAGGCTATTATCTTAGCTAGGGTTGTTCCTTCCATCATAAATCAGTATGTTATCAGTCACATGGTCCGAATTTTACACACTCTTGCAAAGTATACTTTTGGATGTGATTTCTATAACCAGAATATGATACATTTGACAAAGAATTAGTTGGAAGAAACGTTTCAAGCTAGAATTTTCAAACTCATACATACCAAACATGAATAACCCTTAAAATTGTTTAATAGTTATTAAAAAGACATAATATGTGCTTAAAACATGATAGTCTAATGTGTGGGTTACATACATAATATAGTGTTATGCCTAGAAATGTCCTTTTAGGATGATTTTATATGCATATGAAAAAGAAAGTCTCTGTGTAGTTCTGTGGAGACCAAAAGACATGTTCTTTGGACAGAGGAATTTCAGTCTGGTTCTTTGTCTTCTATGTGTGGGAGAAAGTCAATCTAAAGAAGCTTGTGATTTCTCTCGTGGAACACATGTGATGGCCATCTTTTTGACCATTAATCTTGATTATTTACCCCAAATTTGACAATCTCCTTCCTGCGTTGGACTTATCAATAAGTGTCCTTTTGTCTTAATGTTGCAAACTGTTCTGGAAGAGGCTTGTTGGTTAGGCTTGCTCCAGAGGTCGGTGCTAGGAATCTGATTTACGACGTTGTCCTGTTTTCTTGGGGCCTCTCAGGAATTTCGGCTCCTCATGTTTCGATGTTCTGATCGAATCTTAGTTTTGTCTGACTCGTTCTGATCCTACAATTCTTTAGGGTCTTAATGAAAAGTCTATAACATACTTTGGTTACAATTTCTCAATGGTAGTGTAAAAAACACCTTTTTACCCTGTCAAAATCAGCTGTTTTCAGCAAGCCATTCTAGTCCATGTTGCTTTAAATGCTAATGAGCTCTGCTGACCCCGCCCCTCTCTCCACGCCCCTGGGGTGATGAGCAGACTGTAAACTTCAGCCGCGAAACTGGTTAACTAGCACATTATTAGGAAAGGTGATTTGCAAAGATTCATAAAAAACCCTTATACTCACTTCTTCTGTAGATGAAGCTGGATCACGAATGATTCGCGCTAACATAGACGCATTTAGGTAGATCGCGATCGGCGCATTCCCTTAAAAAACAAAAGTAATGTTAATCCTCTTCATCTTTAGTGGCTGAGATGTCATTAGTAAATGATGACTGCTATATTCATTGCTACATCCAACAACAAAACACCTCAGTCGCTCAATCAGAGACATCTTGTCTTCCCCTGCAATGGCGATTGGCTCTCAGCTCTCAGCTCTCAGCTCTCAGCTCTCAGCTCACTCAGGGCGGGTCTAAGGTAAGACGGCCTTGTCAATCAACTATCGTGGGAGCGGCCTGCGCAGAACTACGTCATTCTGACAGGAATCTCAGAACAGCCTGATTTGAGAAAGGGGATTTTAAAATAGGGATTTAAACAAACAAACAAAAAAAAAAAAAAAACACTGGGTGGATTTTTATCATTATAGGATGGATGTGTACACACACTTCCAACACACATTTATGTTCAAACTACTTGTAAAGTGAATTTGGCATCCAACGACACCTTTAACATTTTTCGTTATTGGGCATAAAGCTGAGATAAACTGTAAATATTGATTAAAAAAAAAAAAATAGAAATGTTGCCTTGGCAGCTAACTCATAAAATAGGTCGAAGTACTAAAATTACTCAGACTGGATAACATCTGAAATAAACAAATTAAAGCTAAATAGAAATATAAAAAGTTCAATATACAAAATCACATGTACTAAAGCAGTTACTAATAGTTAAACAAAAATTAAAATGAAAACTGAAATATAAAAATAAAAGCTAAATATTAATAAAAACTTTAATAGTAAATAATAAATACTGTAATAGTATAATAATATAATATTGAAAGCTCCAAAAATGACTAGAATGCACCATAAAGGTATCATAAATAAAGATAAAATGCTATGTGCATGAAACAGACAAACTAATAGTTTATGGTAAATCTTCCCTTTCATCACATTTCTTCCCTTTCATAAATTTTTATGTCATGATTGGATACCAGGCACAGAAACCAATGATGTTTGGCCTTTTTGATATCAAACCTGGTATGATGTCTTGATTGTGATGGAAGGGAAAATTTCCAAGCTTTCGTATTCTTTGAGGCTTTGAATGTAGCACATGATTCATATGGACTTCTTTCAGTTTTGGGCTGTAACAGCCCTTCATAACTATTCAGTTTCATTAAATGGAATGACATGAGGGTAAATAAACAATAACAAATGATCATATTTGAGATATACTATACAGAAAGATGACATAATCAATCAATGATCATGCTTCTTTGCGTAATTCCAGGTCTAATGCTCAGACCGTCTCCTCGTAATTTCATAGTCTGATGTCAGCTTCTCTTACCATTTTGATGGCTGCTTTTAATGCAGTACTCTCTATGAGTGCAGAGTTGTTAGACCCCGTATTGTGTCATTACATACTCAACTCAGCATAATTATATAATTAAATATAATACAGTTGCCCCCACAGGGGTCAGGGTCTTGCAGAAGCGTTCCCTGTTCACACACACAGTCATTATGAAACAACTCTTCTGCGCACCCACACAGTTCTAATGGAGAGTGAAGGACTCTACAGTAGGAAAGAATGAGTCACACCTTCAAGAGAAGTGCGAGAAAGTGAGACAAGGAAGATGTTGTGTTAAAACCCTTGAAATCGAAGATGAAAAGAGCACATTGGGTTTAGAATGAATTAATGTTGTTCTTTATTTCCCGCTAATAAACTGAAGTGTTAAAATAGTTCCTGTAGTGCGCATGACGTTTGTTAGCCATGTGTTTTGCCTGAAATAAACCCACACTCCTTTAGAGACTGCATCGATCTATTTTGAGCGGTGTTGCCATGAGCACTTATTATAAGCTACTTTGGGCCTGTTTTTTTTATAAAGTTGCTTATAAATATGGGCAAGTGGTTGCGTTTTTGGGCTTATTTCCAGTCGTGTATTTGCACTAGCTAGTGATTAGCTTCCATATCACAATAAAGTGTGACTAACCTCTAATCACAGCTGTCAGATCTCCCCACCTGCTGTTCAAACTGCACTTTATATCAGTGACTTTCAAACTGGGGTCCGCAGACCCTCAGGGAGCCGCAAGTGATGCTAGGTGGTCTGTGAAATTAAAGTGTAATTTTAAAGTAATTAGAAGAAAGCAAATATACATATAGCTTTGTGAAAGAAGCAAATCCTTTGCACTGTGAATATGTGCAAGAATAGTTCATGTTTGTGTTCCAGGATACAACAGAGAAAATGTTCCTCCATAAAAAAATGTTTCTTTCATATTTTAATATTGGGTGAAAAAAAAAAAAAAGAAGAAAATATTCTGTTGTAGTACAAAGTATATTCCAGGTAATAATTTAATCAGTTGTTTTGGGTTTAGCACAATAACCTGTAAGTCCATCATTTAATTTGGGAAAACACTTTGCCTTTATAATATCAGGCTTTTATTTTATTTTTATTTTTATTTTTACACACAGTATAAATGGGTCTTTATACATGAAAATGTGTCACTGCTTTTAAAGTTATCTAAAAATGCTTGATATACTGGTCTGAAAACAAGCAAACAAAAAATCTTCCTTTAGCTGTCAAAATAATTAATAGTATTTTTTTTTGTTTGTTTGTTTTAACTATACATATTGACTTGGAGTCTGCACAAGTTTGGGAAATATTCCTAATTAACGCGGCAAAATAATGATCTGACAAAAAAATATATATATTTTTGGTGAGTCACTTGTTTTGGACATGTTTTATCGGAGCAGGTTGCTTGTTTTTCTTTAGAGATCTGGCAACACTGATTTTGAGCTTGGGAATGTTACTGCTGTGTTATAAAACTGCTGATTTCTTACATCTGACATGGGGTTTTGTTTGTGCAAGATGAACTGTTTATCACACTTCCTGAAATGACTGCAGGATAACCAATGGCCTGCTGTTATCACATGCATTCTGGCTGCGCTAAGCAGTGGTGTTTGATAAACATCTACAAATGCAATTATGCTCTAACTGAATAAAGGCCTGCTTTGCTTAAATTTGTAGTTCAAAGGCACAGTAGCATATTAATCACATGCTTCGTCTTTTTCTCTCTCTTTTCCCTAGGTGTAAAAACCTGATTTACAATGGAAAAACTGCTTGTCTGCTTGTTGGTTATCGGAATGGCAGTGAAGGCCCAGATCTGTCCAAAGCGCTGTGTCTGTCAAGTTCTATCCCCCAACCTCGCAACACTCTGTGCCAAAAAAGGGCTGCTATTTGTTCCGCCCAACATTGACAGGCACACCGTGGAGCTCCGGCTAGCTGATAACTTTGTCACCAGCATAAAACGGAAAGACTTGGCCAACATGACCAAGCTGGTGGATCTTACTTTGTCGAGGAATACAATAAGCTACATCACTCCACATGCGTTCGGGGACTTGGAGAACCTACGAGCCTTGCATCTAGACCACAACCGGTTGACGCGAATAGCCAACGATACCTTCAGTGGCATGTCTAAGCTGCATCACCTGATTCTGAACAACAACCAACTGACCCTCATCCACATGGGAGCCTTTAATGACCTACTAGCTCTCGAAGAACTGGATTTATCCTACAACAATCTGGAGACCATTCCCTGGGAGGCCGTTCAAAAGATGACCAGCCTACACACTCTTAGTCTGGACCACAACATGATCGAATACATTCCTGAGGGTACTTTTTCCCTCCTACAGAAGCTTAACCGCTTGGACGTGACCTCCAACAAGCTCCAGAAGCTTCCACCGGACCCACTTTTCCAGCGGGCGCAGGTTCTGGCCACGTCTGGTGTAATGAATCCCTCCTCTTTCGCTCTGAGCTTTGGAGGAAATCCTTTACACTGCAACTGTGAGCTGCTGTGGCTTCGGCGGCTCAATCGCGAGGATGACTTGGAGACCTGCGCCACACCCTTGCACCTCTCTGGACGCTATTTCTGGTCGATCCCAGAGGAGGAGTTCCTCTGTGAGCCACCCCTCATCACCCGCCACTCTCACGAGATGAGGGTCCTGGAGGGACAGCGGGTAGCGTTGAAGTGCAAAGCTAGGGGAGATCCAGAACCTGCCATTCACTGGATATCTCCCGATGGGAAGTTGGTTTCAAACTCATCACGCACACTGGTTTACAACAATGGTACGTTGGACATCCTGATAAGCACAGTAAAGGACACGGGCTCTTTCACGTGCATTTCCTCGAATCCCGCCGGAGAGGCCCACCAGACTGTGGAGCTGGTCATCATCAAGCTTCCACACATTAGCAACAGCACCAATAACATCCAGGAGCCTGACCCGGGCTCTTCTGACATCTCCACTTCGACAAGGGCGGGAGCAAACGGCGGCAACCACACCGGCGATGCCAAGACCAGCTCTGATAAGAGGGTGGTTATGGCAGAAGCCACCTCGTCCACAGCACTCATCAAATTTAACTTCCAGAGGAATATACCTGGAATACGCATGTTTCAGATTCAGTATAATGGAACCTACGATGACTCTCTTGTTTACAGGTGAGAAATACTTACTTCTACATTTATGCATTTAGCAGATGCTTTTATCCAAATCAACTTAGCGAAGAGGAGTAAGCTAGAGGTTTATCCATTTTTAATGGATTTCGAACAGTTGTTGTTAGTCATTGTTTTTGTTTTTTTTTTGTTCGTTTTGCTTGTTCGGCTTTTCTGTCTCAAGTTCCACCACCATCATTTAGAAGAAAGTCAATAAGAACAATTAGCTTAACAAGGACAACTTATTCCTAATGTGAAATGACCAAGGAGTAAAATGTAGGATTGAACTGAATTAGAATGTGTGTACGATACAGTGAACTTATTCCACTTTTGGCATCACATTGTTTTAGATCTATACACAACATGGCCACAGCTATTGAAACTTACTGACCCTTCTCAAACGCCTCTCATTTCAGATTGAATTTCAGATGTTAGCATTTCAGATTTGCATTTTAGGTCATCATTTATAGAATAGCAGTGTGAAGTAAACACCATCAATACTTCATCCAGTAAATCCATCAGTATTTCACTAAATGTGTACAGCTCTGGACGCAATTTTTATCATGTAAATAATGCAGCACAAACATAAAAAATACAAAAATGGGCTGATATATCAGTATAGTTTGTAGATTGAAATTTAAGAAACCATCTTACAATAGACTCTCAAACCAACCAGCAAGAGGAGAGCGAACGATTTGGTTTAAAGGGCAGTTGAAAAAATACAATCAGTTTAGATGCGTAATTGAACTGACTTTTGCCCTTTGAGTCAACAGCAAGGTGTTATGAGGCCAGTTGAGAAAAAGGACCTTATATTTAGAACATTAGCACAAAAATCCATCACCAGTTTGTGTTGTTTTAATGGATGGATGGATCAATGCTGTGCTTTCTGTCCATGTGAAATGGTAGAATAGAAATCCATTTCTAATTTTCTCTTAAATGAATAATGCTGGTGTTTTTCTGTGCATTAGTTTTTGCAGCCTGGCTCTTAGACTGTGCAGTGTTTTTGTCGTTTTTTGGTTGTGATTCGTCATAGTATATCTGAGCCTTTAGTTTGCAGATATTTTTTTCTAACTATAATGTTACACTTTTTAAAAAATCAGCGTTTATACTTTTAAAGCTTTTATATTTATACATTTTAGAGTTTTTCAGTACATTTTTCTATCCTAGATTTTGCTAGGATATGCAGAGACAACTATAAGACATGGCGGGCGAATTACAGAAATATTCTAACTTTAAAATCTCATATTATCTGTTTGGTAACCATGGTAATTTCAGTTAGGACCACATTGAGGACAAAAGCTATTACAGAACAGCATTTCCTAAGTGTGTTATCTTATCTTAACTACAGATAGTTACAGAAACCTCCTAACTTGACAAAAAATCCTAAAAACTGTCTTAACTTTAGGGCAACCCCACAGCTGTCCTAACTTCAAAATTTTACGAAAGCTAACGGAAAAACCGCTTAACACAATGGTATTACATTTATTAATAATTGAAAATTAAGAACGGAGATGTTTAATGGTTGCAAGTGACTAACCATGGTAATTGTGTCTACACTGGACACGAGTGGCGCAATGTGACAAAATACAATAGAATCCATTATAATCAGCGATGCTGTCTACGGTGGATGTGGCACGACACGACAAATCCCTGACAGTAAACTGATGCCACGTTTTATTTATGATGTACTGACACAAATTTCAAATGTTTTTCAATGGTCGCTTTGTCGCGTCCGGAGTAGACATGGTGTAATGCCTTAATTTTATTTTATTTTTTTTTTGCAAAAGCCGATTTTCAAAGTGAATTAGCTTTTGTTTACCTCATCAGCAGCTCGCTCAGTGTTGATTGCTTGGTAACAGACCTGAGTGGATTGTCGAACTTGATGAAGCAATTTAAGAATTCCTAACTAGAGATAAGATAAGATTTTATAAGATAGGATAAGAATCTCAAATCAAGTTAAGATTTGCTTCTGTAATACGCATTTGCGAAAAATCCTAATTTAATATATCATATCTTAAGTTAAGACCTAAGATAAGAAACTTTCTGTAATACACCCCCTGTAGACTAATTTCCTAAAAAGTGTAAATCAAAATGGTTTTATTAAAACGTCGCTGTTTATTTAAGCATAAAAGTGTGAGTTAGTACAGTACTATCTCTTTAACTGACCAATGGCAGACAGAGTGAGGGTTTGGAAAACACAAGAGTATTTGATAACATAGTGCGGTTTTGTCATTTGTTCTCTATTGCAGCCATTTCTGCTGAAAGATACAGCTTAAACTAGCCTAAGCCGGTCTTACCAGGTCTGGTTTGATGGTTGAACGAGGATTTGGGCATTTGGGAGACTGAAGACAGAATACAATCCATGAACCTTTTTGATTCAGATTAACAAAAGTGTCTACCAAGAGCATTTTAAGTGTAAAATTGAATAATCACTGTAGTTTATAGCGTTGATAATATTCAGTCACCATTGTGTATGTTAGCCAATCTGTTTTAATGCTATCTCAAACAGTATTTCCTTTCACATACTCTGTACTCATTAATACATTCTCATAATTACGTTCTTTGCAGACTCGCTTGGGGGAATCAAAAAGAGATTCATTTTTTGGCTTATTTTATCTCAATGGGCCGCTGTAAATGAGCCACAGTCGGCTAATTACAATAACACACACTGGCCATGAGGGTTCCCGTTCAATAAGACACACTGCAGAAGCAAAGCCATTACCTCATCATTTGTGTACAGAGCACATTGTGTGGGAAGCTCTTTTCACAAATGATGAGAATGAAG
Organism: Onychostoma macrolepis; assembly: GCF_012432095.1. Classification (NCBI taxonomy): domain Eukaryota; kingdom Metazoa; phylum Chordata; class Actinopteri; order Cypriniformes; family Cyprinidae; genus Onychostoma; species Onychostoma macrolepis. The sequence continues at coordinate 7,184,500 of NC_081171.1, forward strand.
CCCACAGAAAGACTACAGATACATCTCAACCTATTTTTTACTAGAGAAGCAGCTGGCTGATACCCCATGTTGTTATCAAGTGCTCCCTTCTCAGTTAACACATTTAGCAACAGACCGGTCGCAGTGAAACATAGACTACAATCGAATTTTCACCACAAAAACAAGGCCAGTGGAATTTGTTTCTGCGATAAAGCTGCAGAAAAGTGCCATGAACTTGTTACAGAGACAATCCCCTGTTAAACCTGGGGTTAAAGTGTCTTGCTCATGGGCACAATGATGATGGCTCTTATTTTTATTCTTGCAGTTCTGAAACCTTCCGACTATCGCTTCTGAGCTGTAAGTCAATATGAATGTCACTCACTTTCATAATACAATGTATTTCTGAGTTATACAGAATATTGGATGAGAAATTGATTGAATTTTGCAGTGTGGATGTTAAGTAGTTTGGTGTATGAGGGGTTTGTGATGTCAGTCAAAAAGGAAGGTCATTTCACAGGGCAAGCATTTTGATAAAAGATCATGGAGAATAAGTTTTTCTTTGGAATAAGGTGCACTGATGGTCATGCACAATAAGGCCAGGAAGGTGCATTAAGGAAATAAATACAGTTCATTTTGATTTCACCAATCATATTTGTACATTCTCTTTGTACAACAAAAGAAAACAACTTTTAAAATAAATAAATCAATAAAATAGGGGCATTACCAGTTTTTTTTTTTTTTTCATGATTTTTATTTAACTTGCTTTAATTTTTCAATTGTGCTTAGTTTTAAGTTTTAATGCCACTGAAATTTAATATTTTCACTCAATTACATTTCTAAGGCAGAAATCCTTGTAATTTCATTGAGATCTTCAAAGTGCATAATTCACTACTCCTCTGAATCAGTGTTGATTTCTCAGAGGTGTAAAATACTTGAGTTAATTGTGATTTATTATTTTATGGGAAATTTTTTACTACTCTCAAAAATTCTATTGAAACTGAAGACTGCTGTTCAGTTATATTTCTAAGACAGAAAATCATGCTGTTTAGTTCTTTTAATTTCATTTAGACCTCCTAAATACAGATTACACATCTCACTGCTCATCATGGCACATATCTATCTTATTAAAACAAATAAGCTATGCTTTTGTCTGTCTTACTGATCTAGCAAGTCCATCTCATGTACTTGAACTTAAAAAGCAAACAAAAAACAAACAAACAAACAAAAAATATATATATACAGTATATATACTGTATATATGATGGCCAATACAGTCGCGTAACTGTTTTATCGACATAGAATCCTTTTTTTTTAACGTGACAATTTATTATTACATGTACTAAAATAAAATGTATTATTCAGCCTGAGACTATTATAATGTCAGTGAATAAATTTATAGATACATATTGATTTTTTTTTTTTTTTGTATTCCTAAGTAGTCTTGTGGTAGAATCTTTGTTTAGCGAGTCAGAAGTTCCTCTTCAGGAACTCGAGCTGCGTCCAAGAACGCTAGAGGCGTTCCCGTAGCGTTCTTGGACGCAGCGTCTCGTTCCCTCGAAGAACTGGGGTTACATACGTAACCTAAGACGTTTTGGGTTCTAATCCGCCCTCATTTTTTCCTCTTATTAAAATCAAATATTATCATTGTATATCAAGAGCAGGGACACGTTTGTGTGTATTTTGTTTTGTGATTTAATCGGAATGAATAAATAGTCTCCGTAACATCATGTGCTATAGATTGAAGCGCTCGTGTGTGAAGACTGTGCACGATCCACAAGAGAACGTTCCGTCACTAATAACATCAGCATGATTTCAGCATGATTTCAAAAACAACAGATTCAGATCTCATTTTACAAAAACTAATGTTTCATCTGCATTAGGTACGTTCCATGCTGCGAGATGTTTCAAAAAAGTGGTGGGGACATGTCCCACCTGTCCCACACATAAATTATGCCTATGGGCCAATTACATTTTACACTGATTCATCCTTGAGATAAGATTTTTTTTTTTCATTTTTTTTTTTAGATTTTTCAGTCACCTCAATGTAGAGTTTTTGATCTAAAACAGTGCATGCTATAAGAACAACTAACACATCATCAAAACCGTGCTAAAAAGGACTCTTCTCCACAGTTTGAGCATCAAAGTTACTTTAATGAGAAATCCCCTGCTGATTTCATCAGTCTTTTTCACAAGCCAAGTAAGTAGCACTCTTGAGGCTACTATTAAATATTAAGTACAATTAAATGTGGAAACTTTTTACTTTTGCTCAAGTACGAATTTAGCTGAACACTTGGCTTTTAATTTGCACAAGATTGTGTACACTTTAATTGAAATCTCTCTGTCCTTTTTTTACCCAGTATTTGTTGTCATTGCCAAGAAGCATTGTAAACTTTTCAACCTCTTCGCGTTCACAGTGCCAACTGCCTGCTAGTATTGAGAAACTCCTCCACAAAGAGGAAACTTATGCTATCCAGACGTAGTGACACTAATAGAGTCTAGGCAGAGAGCTAATTAGATGTTACATTTAACAATGAAGCATAGGAGGATATATTCAAGTCTTACTGCATAAAATTAGTAGTTACTCAAACAGTAGAGCCATGCAAATATTTTCAGCCATTTTGTGAAACGTGACCCTAGCAACTAGCCTCTTGACACCATTAAACACACTTTGAGTTACTCAGAACAACCCTGCAATTAAAATGCTCAGCTCATTCATTTGTATGTACGACAGCGGCCGCTCTCACCCAGCATACTGAAACGTTCTGACCGGCTGGGGCGCGAAGCCTCTTCTACTGAGAACCTTTGTGCTTCAAATCCAGTCGGTTTGCATGGGAAATCACAGAGCGCTTCTTTCAGCCGGCTGAATGTTTGCCAGGCTGCAGAGGAGACAGGTGGGGCGTGTGGGGAAGGATGATAAGAGATGCTATTGTTCACGTCTGAAGTGAACGGTTCAGAGAGTGATAGCAGACCCCAGGCTCCTGCAGGTACAGCAGGACTTCCTGTAGATACAGCACCGAAGCAGATTTACCGCCGCTTCAGACTTGCACTCTCTAGATTATGTGATTAAACATGCCTGCAGCAGAGTAAACATGGTAGAGATAAGAGATAGTCCTGATATCACAGTTTGTTTTACGTTTTTATTGTAACATGCTCAGAATAGTATAATACGTACTCCGCATGCTTCGTGCCTGAGCCTGATGCACAAATGAAAATCCTACTCGAATATTAGCATATTTATCAATAGCTTACCGGCACTTCCTGTACAGAGCCCTCCGATCTTCTTTATCCTACTCTCTGCTTAGATTATGAAAATCATATATTCGTGTGAGTTTTTCATTCCTGAACACAAACCAGAATGAGAATCATACCACTGGACCCCTTGAAGTAATGTAATTCCCCCCTAAATTAAATATTTTAAAATATACAAATTATAAAATATTTTATTATAAATTGTATTAATAATAATTGATTTATTACTCAATTAATAAATAAATAATTAATTAATTTATACATTTTAAATTTTTCTATTTTGTTCTAAATTATGTATTATTTAATGTGTAATTGTTTTATGTCATTTATTTTATTTTATTTTAAATGGTTCATTCTGTTTGATTAACAAGGATACATAAATACATTTATAATGTTACAAAAGATTTATTTCCAAATAAATGGTGTTCTGAATCCTGACAAAAAAAATATATATATATATACATATATACATCGCAGTTTCAACAGAAATATTAAGTAGCCGAACTGTCCCTTGCATTTTACAATGATTTATGAAAAACCATGCCACTCAAGACTGGAGTAATAACTGCTGCGGAAAAAAAAAAATATATATAATAATAATAATAATAAATATATATATATATAGAGAGAGAGAGAGAGAGAGAGAGAAAAGTTATTTTAAAATGTAATAATTTTGTATTTAATCAAATGTATTTATTATAATGAAATAAATGCAGGCTTGGTGAGCACACTCTCAGAAATAAAGGTACAAAAGCTGTCACTGGGGCGGTACCTTTTAAAAAGGTACATGTCTGTACCTAAAGGGTCCATTTTGGTACCTTAAAGGTACATATTAGTACTTAAAGTGTACATATTTGAACCTAATATGTACAAAAGTGTACCTTTGAAAAGGTACCACCTCAGTGACAGCTTTTGTACCTTTATTTCTGAGAGTACATAAGAGACTTCAAAATATTATTATTATTAATATTTGTTTTTGTTTTTTCAAAATATTTTTCATAACCTGAAACCTTTGAACTGTAGTGTATGTATATAATATTACAGTGACATGACATGCAATTATGGACAAGTGGACAAGTGATGATATGCCATGATCCACAAAATAAATATATATATATATATATATATATATATATATTTATTTTATTTTATTTTTCCATTGGTCACAATGCAGGTCTATGTACATGAATTGCCAAAAAAAAAAGAAAAAAAAAAGCCAAATAGTGTAAAAATGTTTACAGTACCTAAAACGTCCCCCATACATAAATGTTAGAGATTACTCTCTCAGGGCTACTGCTGAGCTGAAAAAGATGTAAATTAAAATTTTGCAGGAACTGGTAGCACTCTTGAGGTTGTTAAAAAGGTGTAAGGCAGTTTAATAAATGAATGATGAATGAAACATATCATGTTTTATTCTAACACTGTTCCTTTCTTCACCCAACAGAATGATTCCCCCAACGAGTAAAAACTTCCTGGTGAATAACCTGGCTGCCGGGACACAGTACGACCTCTGCGTGCTAGCCATTTACGACGACGGCATAACCTCCCTGACGGCTACACGGGTTGTGGGCTGCGTGCAGTTCACCACTGAATCCGAATATCTGCGCTGCCACTTCATGCAGTCCCAGTTCTTGGGTGGCACTATGATCATCATCATCGGGGGCATAATTGTCGCCTCCGTCCTCGTCTTCATCATCATCCTCATGATCCGCTACAAGGTGTGCAACAGCGGCGACTCCGCCAAGGGGACCTCGGTCACCGATGTGCACTCGCAAACCAACGGGGCACAATCCCAGGGCTGTACCGTCACGCCATCCGCATCCAAACAAGGTGCTTTGAGCTTGGAGGACGGCGAGGGGTGCAAAAAGAGCTCCGCCACGGCTCTTCCTCCGCCTCCAGATTCCCAAACCCACACCTCAGAGACCTCCATCCCAGACTGCTCCACCTCCACTTCCCTGGTAAGCCAAAGCTGGACGACTCCCGGCTCTTCAGGGTCACTAAAGCCAAAGCGCAAACCAGCGCCAAAGCCCGTCCCGGCGGCCTGCGCCGAGCCCAAAGTAGAGGCGCTGCTCAACGCAGAGACACAAAACACCAACCGCAACAACTCCACCGCTCTTCAGCAGCCGGTCCCAACCCCTCCGCCCCCTCCATCCCGCTTCAAAGACACTCCGATTTTAAGGAGGGCTCGTCCGTCTTCGTCCAAGTATATGACACTGCCTGTGGAAGGAGCGCGGGCTAAACGCAGGTACTCTTTGAACGAGAACCTGTCGAAACATCACTGCTACATTGGCTCGCAGAAGCTGGGCAACGTGTTTTGCAAGCGGAGTATGTCTGTGAACGGAATGCTAGTCCAAATGGCGAACTCGAATCTAGACAGTGAGAAAACTGCATTTTCCAGTTCAGAGTGGATTTTAGAGAGCACCGTGTGAATGTAAGACTGCTGGAGAATAGATGGAGTGCCTGCATCTCATTGTGTACGTGCGTTCGTGTGTGAGTGTGTGTGTGTGGGTGTGTATAGGCGCTCATACTATATAAATGTGTGTGATTGTATGAATGTGCACGTTTTGCACCATTTATTTTGTTTCCATCCGCAAATCATATTTTCTGCTGTCTTTTTATTAATGTTTTCTGGAAACCCATGGATTAATGTGGATATTTGCCTAGAGGGAGGTGTGAGAGCCGCTCTGAGCAAGATCCATCACCTGAGAGAGACACGCCTCCATCTTCACTGCACACGCCGAGTGTCACGGTAAGAGGAAAGCATTGGTGCCTTCCTGTGTCCTCTTACCAGGGGCTCCTACTGGATATGAGCTTTGTGTCGGTTACACGGATGGAAGGAAACATAAAGAGATTTCACAAAAAAGCCTTTCTATTCAAGGAAATGACATTTCCTGCATATTATAGAGGAAAAAAACAACAACAACTATATAAGGACTTGATACTGGGACCTGTTATTAAATTGATATTTTTTAAAAAAGCATTTTCTTTTCAGTGACATTGATTTTGCCTTTGTTTTAAGGCATTAAAAAAAAACATGTACAGAAAGACAACATCTGCTGTGTTCTTATGTTGTGTAAAATAATAAATAAAAAAAACTATTATTTTTGTGTTGTTATGAACGCAGCCTTGGAAGGTGATTTACAAATCCTTTGAAATCCCCCATCATGCCCCTGTGTTTCAGATTTTATGGGATGGCACTGTAGGACCTGTATATTTACAATTCACAGATATATTGAGTGTTAATGACGTCATCCTGCTTGAACCATAAAAATCTTCTTTGAACATCAAAATAATTTCAATTAAAAAAAAGTAAAATAAGTCGATTAAAAATTTTGTCAAAATTGGTCTTTGAACCACAGAATAGCAAACAATAATAAGAAAAAACACATTTCACATTTCTTTACACATTTCTTTACATTATAGTAATGATACACATTCTTAAATATACATTTCTAAAGTATTTTTTTAAATAATTAAAAATGGAAAATTAAATTAGTATTTTTTTTTAATACAATATAATTTGCCATACACTTTTTATGTGGCAAGATATCTTAGTACCCAACAAACTGCAGCATTTATTTCCACTAAAATTACTATACATTGTTTACTGTGCAGCGTTGCTGCCAAAATAGATATCGTAGTGTGATGGTGCTTTCAGTCTGTTGTTCTCTCAGTGTGAGCTTCAATCCAGCTCAAGGATAATGTGAGGAAATAATCACCTTGGTAACAGAACCTAATTCTCTATGGTTTATCATTCATTAAAGCATCTGCATTATAAGATGATTAAGATGACAACGCATCACATCATTTACACACTGGCGTATAAGATGTGAACGGAATGTGTGCAAAAAATGTTTGCAATGTGTTAATGACATCATAAATTTTTATAGGGAGATGACACATTTTTCACAAGGTAAGTAACAGCTTATAAAAAGTTTAAAACATAAAGAATTATCCTTTAATTCTCTTATCAAAATAAAAGCCAAAGTGGATTGACAGCTGTAAAATGTCTCTTTAAAAGTTCAAATGCAACTTAGACATTCGTATAAAGGGTTACGGTCCCTTACAATGAATCTATAAACTATAAACTATAAATAAAATTGCCCTTGCTATGGCCCCTTTAAGCCCTAGACTCTTAATGGTAAGTAGCTTTAGGAAGATCTCTTTGACCACATATGGTTTCTGGCTGACGGGTCCAGATGCGTTACGTCCTTCGGCTTTATTGTCTCATAGAGAGACTCAGAAGTCAGAGCACCCATGTGTCTCTGCCATCAAGATTTAGCCGAGGGCACTGACATTTTAACAACCCTCACTCCACTTTTCTGTCATGAGTCTTTAATCGGCATGTGTCAGCTCGTTAGAGGGAGGAGGAAAGGCGAACACAGAGAACTGCAGCTAGTCTGCAGGGAAAAATTAAAGCACAATCGTTAATCACAAGAATGTGTACTCAACTTTGGCACAATTCACAATTTTATACTGGAATACGATATAAAAAATATGTCCTTTACAACTAATAATGATGATAAACAATTTAAAAACGTTTACAAATTGCTATATATGCACATAAATGCAAGTGAAAAGTTGCACATCATTTGCATACTGATAACAGATGGCATGTCAATTAATTAAACCAGCTAGAAAAAGTAAATACAGATTTACTAATACATAAAAGGCCCAGAATCGAGCCCTGTGGGACACCACAAGATATCACTTTCTGTTTGTAAATTAACATTTTGGATTTTGGCCAAGTGATTTGCCATGTTGATAACCAATGTCACACTTAAGATGGGGGTTGAGACAAACAAACAACAACACAAAAAAAAAAGTTTTTTTTTTTAAGATAAAAATTTGTATATATATGTAATATATACATAATATAAATATACACATTATTCACTGTGACATATGTAAATTTGTAAATTTCACTAAATCAAAAAAATCCTTAATGTGGATTGCTCTTCAGAGATAAGATTATAAATCAACAGATGTCTTTATAATCCACAAAGTAGTTTTGAGAAGATGTGGGATGTTTCATTTCCTTTCTTGAGTAAAAATGCTTGGAAAGCTGGATCTGGAATTTTGACAATATGTTTATTTCACAGTTCCTCTGAAATCAAACATGATTATTATAGGCTTTGCAATGTCAGATGTGCATGGTCTTATATATTCAGTCTTATACTTGGAACATGATAGATAATTAATTTCCATAAATACGGTATAAAATATGGAATGAAAAAAAAAATCTACAAGTCAGGATACAATTTAAAAATATATATTTTTAAGCAATAAACCATAAATAAAATGTACTGAATTGGGTTTAAATATTTGAGTTAGACAGTTTAGTTTTAATATATATTTTATTATTAAAATATTGTAGTGTGATTCTTTCATGTAACCTATTTTTGAAAAGTGTGTCATAACAAGGTTATGTTACCTATTACGAAGGTAACAATGCTGGATCAACATTAACACATTTTTACCCGCTAGAAAAATCAAAAATTCAAAACCCGCTAGAAAAATTCAAAATTATGATATAGTCTGATGTCAAAATTTTTGATAAGCAAGAAGCAATAAATAAAGAAAAACACAGTTGAGCATGATACGCAGCCTTTCAGCCCACGTCGACATATTCTCGACGTCATAAGAACAAAAGTATGTATTTTGGTTCAATAACAAATGTTAGGTTGAAAATTCTGTCAAGGTTTGTGTCAGATGTATTTTACACAGCATCTCTGACATGAGCCAACCTTGACTGCAATTTGTTTCATCACAACTACACCAACACCCAGTAATCTCTGCTAGCTGCTGGAGAGCTGAAAAATTCACTCAAATTAGAGATTCACTGGATCAAAACACAACCTAAATCAGTCTCTCTGTCTATATACCAGCCGTCTAATATACCTAACACAAGAAAATGGCAAATAGGCAGCTACATGCAAAAATGCAAATACACTGCATACCAAGCTGAAATAATGGTTAAATTATACAGAGGAAAATGCTAGTTTGCTTTTATTTCTTACACAATATAGCATCCTTTCATGAACTGTTTTAATTTAACCAGGAGGAGAGATAGATCTGGCTTATGATAAATGATTGACAAATGTGTAAGCTAGATTGAAAATCCTCTAAATCTATCTGTTCTATATTGCTGGACAGAAAATTAACTCTGCCATCTGGATCCTTAAAATCCACATGCATATTATTTCGCTCTAAGCTTTGTATCTGTATCTGTGCACAGGGGAATAATGAAACATACAGGTGCATCTCAATAAATTAGAATGTCGTGGAAAAGTTCATTTATTTCAGTAATTCAACTCAAATTGTGAAACTCGTGTATTAAATAAATTCAATTTAAATAAATTCCTTGACACGTCTGTATGTGGTGGCTCTTGATGCCTTGACCCCAGCCTCAGTCCATTCCTTGTGAAGTTCACCCAAATTCTTGAATTGATTTTGCTTGACAATCCTCATAAGGTTCTCTCGGTTGGTAGTGCATCTTTTTCTTCCACACTTTTTCCTTCCACTCAACTTTTTGTTAACATGCTTGGATACAGCACTCTGTGAACAGCCAGCTTCTTTGGCAATTAATGTTTGTGGCTTACCCTCCTTGTGAAGGGTGTCAATGATTGTCTTCTGATCAGCAGTCTTCCCCATGATTGTGTAGCCTAGTGAACCAAACTGAGAGACCATTTTGAAGGCTCAGGAAACCTTTGCAGGTGTTTTTAGTTGATTAGCTGATTGGCATGTCACCATATTCTAATGTGTTGAAATAGTGAATTGGTGTTGATGATAGTGAAAGGCCACTGTCAAAGAAACCTGGGCTTCCATACCACCTCAGCAGTGCCACAAACTGATCACCTCCATGCCACACCGAATTGAGGCAGTAAATAAAGCAAAAGGAGCCCCTACCAAGTATTGAGTACATATACAGTAAATGAACATACTTTCCAGAATGCCAACAATTCACAACTCATTTATTTTTTTATTGGTCTTATGAAGTATTCTAATTTGTTGAGATAGTAAATTGGTGGGTTTTTGTTAAATGTGAGCCAAAATCATCACAATTAAAATAACCAAAGACTTAAACTACTTCAGTCTGTGTGCATTGAATTTATTTAATACACTAGTTTCACAATTTTAGTTGAGTTGAATTACTGAAATAAATGAACTTTTCCACGACATTCTAATTTATTGAGATGAACCTGTACACATGCAAGTGTACATGCACACAGGTTTGAAAAAAGGATTGCCTTTTGGAGAAGATAGATCATTTTATTTGTCCTCAGAGAGGAAATTCATTTTCACAGAAGGTGCATATACAACATAAGGACAGCTAGCTGAAAAAAAGTCAGAACTGCGAGATATAAACACAGAATTGCAAGATATCACAATTGAGAAGAAATTAAGTCAGAATTGTAAGAAACATTAATTCAATAGATGTTATTAAAAAAGAAGAATTATGAGATATAAAATCAGAATTGCAAGAAAGTCAGAATTTTATATTTCATAATTCTGACTTTTTTCAGAATCAGAAATTTATCAATTTAGCTCAATTTATATCCCACAATTCCCAGTTTACATCTTGCAATTCTGAGTTTAAACCTCTCATTTCTGACAACTGTTTTTTTTTTTTTTTTTTTCCTTGCCACAGAAAACAAATTGCTATATATGCACATAAATGCAAGTGAAAAGTAAAAAATCGAGTTGCACATCATCTGCATACTGGTAGCAGATGTCATGTCAATCGGAGCTAGCAAAAGTGCGTACAGATTTCATAATACATAAAGGGCCCAGAATCGAGCCCTATGGGACAACACAAGATATCACTTTCTGTTTGTAAATTAAACATTTTGGATTTTGGCCAAAAGATTTGCCATGTTGATAACCAATGTCAAAAAAGTAAGAAAAAAAAAAAGTCCAAATTGTATCAATTTGATTCTTAAAAAATCAGCAAATTAAAGTAAGCAAATTAAAAATTAATTTAGTGAATTATTCTGAATAAATTCATGTCTGAACAGATTCAGGGCCAGTTTTACAAAACAGGCCAAATTACCTTGAGAGCACAATCCCATAAAAATGTTGATGGAAGTGAAAAGTTCTGTGGTTGATCGACGATTCACAGATGCAGTCATCACATTTCCATAATGACCAGCGCAATCTACCAAGAGTGGTGCAAATTAGCGTAGGGTCACAAACAAACAGCGCTAATAATAATCATTTTGTGTATAATTGTAAATAACAACACTGGTGCAAAATGGGTAAAGACTAAATGCTTTTTGAGCATTAAATAATGGTGTGAATACCAGTAAATTGATTATCACAAACCACAGTAAGTCACCTCGCGTGATTCATTAAATACATTGCTAATGTTTCACTGCGTGCCTTTAGTAAACCCTGATGGTAGTTTTTTAATGCCAACAAGAGTTTGCACTGGTGCAAGTTGTTAGTAAATCTGGCCCTTGGTGTTTTTAATGATATGATTGATTAAGGTGTCCTTAGTGATTTCTTACACCCAGCATTATTTGTCCCTGGTTCTTAATTATTTTCATTTAATAAGTACTGGGTTAGTGCATTTCACTAATGTAAATTCTTGTAAAAATAAAAAATAAAAAAATGAATTAATGAATTTGTGGGAAGCCTGAGCCAAACTTCCAATGTACCTTATCAAATATGCTAAGGTTATTTACATGTCTGAACAACAAATCTTAATCTCTGATTAAAAATAAAGTTCATTTTGGAAAGCAAAGAAAAAAATTACTGTAGTGACAGCGCAAATGTTTTCCATTTAGCCATCATTCAATTAGTGCAGCTGAAACCCAGAAGCTGCTATTTGATGATTTTCCCCAAAGCATTTGCTGAGAGGTTTAAAAGCCCCCTCTTGCACACTTCAGCAAAGTAGTTTGGTTTTTGTCTGGTGTGTCGTGTCCAAAGAACTGGAAGACTAATGAGAATAGATACATGTAGGCGGTCTGATTCCTCTCCATTAGCATTGATTTGCACTTTAAGGAGAGTGTAATTTAACCACATTCTTCTTCACCGTAGTTTTTCTTGCGTGGAGGAATGGGGGATGCAAACATCAGGGAAGGATCAAAGGCAAGAGAGCGCTGTGCTTCAAAGAGACCTTCAGCATGAACACACAGGATCCACGATAAGTCTGCCAGACATCTGAGGTGTTGCACTGTCAGTTCCTCAACACAGAGATGCAGTCGTGGCCAAAAAGTTTGGAAGTTCAAAAAGTAAAGGGAAATATTAGAATTGTCAAATTAAGTCAGACACAAAGTTTCTGTTCTCAGGGAGTCAAAAATGATAAGAGAAAAATAAATAAATCAATCAATAAAAAATATTACAAATAATGTACGTACAGAAGGTCAAATACAGGTAGGCCTTTGTTCATTCCATATCATTATTTTTCAATAAAATTAAATAAATTATATTAAAATAAATAAAATATCTTTATAAAATTCTAAAATAAATAAATAAATAAATAATAATAATTTAAAAAAAAAACAGTTTGACAGGAACTTGGAAATGTCTCGTTAACTTTTCAACCACTTCTCTTCTGAAAATGGATACCTGTCTGCTGGTTTTGAGCATGAGTCATGAGTATTTTTAATAACGAGTTATTGTGTTCAGATTTTAGTACTGTACATAATAATTCATGTACATTTGCCATTTTTATTAGTTTTGTTTTTTAATTTATAGTTTTCTACAAATGTTCATATTAGTTTTAGTTATTTTAGTACAAGTTAAACTAACTGTTAATTACTATTATCAATATGAATAATTAATCAAATGTTTTTTATTTCAAGTAAAAATTCAAGTAAACTTTTTAAAAAATTTTTATTTATTATTATTTTTTTTTAAATATAGTTTGAGTTACCAAGAAACAATCACTAGGAAAAAAAAAAAAAAAAAAAATTCTAAATAATTTGTATTAAAAAACAACATCTCCTTTGTCATAAAAGAATTTACATTTTTGGTAAACTTTTTTTTCTTTCCATGTTCCTTCCATGACTGTATTTAGTACATTTCCAGGTTGCAAACTCCTGCTTAAAATGAAAGAAATGGCCAGCCCTAAATCATGTTTAAGTTTTAACTTTAACTTGAAATCCTGAAAGGATTTGGTAGTGATACATGAGAACAATGATATTAATCCCTGCAGTTTATTTTTATGTTATTAGTGAGCAGAGTTTTATTGAGGTGGAGGGAGCTGAGCTCTTTCACTCGAAGAGTGATGAGTCACAGACGTCTTGAGATGCAGCAGACTAATATTCCTGCACGTGACATTATCACATGTGCATCATCTCATCGGTGAGCGACTATATTAGTGTGCCACTGCCCTTTATTCACAACGCTTGTGCACGTCTAACGGAGGGGAAGCATTTTAGTGCGTCTGGATTACTGTCAATCTTGATTGACATCGTCAATAATCCTGACATAAGCCTGACACAAGCCTGTCACCCACTGATTGGCATTAACAATGCTGTGAGGAATCTGATGAGGAATCTCCTGACACACATACAGCTGAGGCTCTGAAGCTGTAGTGCTGTTACATCACTACACTTATTATTTTATGACCACTAGAGGAGTCCATTATCTATACAGAACAGAACTTGCAATTAATAGTTTACAGGTTTAAATCTGTCACTGAGGAGAAAACTTGTTTACTTGACTTCTAGATGCCTGATCAATCCAATGACAAGTTCTCAGTAAAGGTGCTGACAAGGCAGATTCAATATCAAGGATCTCAGGCTGCACGGCGGACATCTCGGCATGGATGAAAGAACATCACCTACAGCTCAACCTGGCAAATACTGAGCTTCTTTTCTTCCCTGCCACTCCAGCTCTACAGCATGATTTCACCATCCAGCTAGGTTCTTCTACAATTACCCAATCAACTTCGGTCAGAAATCTTTGCGTAATCTTTGATGACCAGCTGACCTTCAAAGACCACATCGCAAAGACTGCTCGATCTTGCAGGTTTGCATTACACAACATCAGAAAGATCAGGCCTTTTCTAACAGAGCATGCTGTTCAACTTCTTGTCCAGGCCCTTGTCATTTCTAAGCTGAACTACTGCAATGCTCTTCTGGCTGGACTTCCATCAAGCACAATCAAACCTCTACAAATGATTCAGAATGCAGCAGCACGACTGGTCTTCAACGAGCCCAAAAGAACCCATGTTACACCTCTCTTTATCTCCTTGCACTGGCTACCGGTTGCAGCTCGCATCAAGTTCAAGATATTGATGCTTGCATATAGAACAGCCACAGGCTCAGCGCCCACCTCCACTCACTATTACGAATCTATATCGCCTCCAGAAGTCTGAGATCTGCTAGTGAGCGGCGCCTCGTGGTACCATCACAGAGAGGCTCAAAATCACTCTCCAGAACATTCTCGTTCACCGCTCCTGGCTGGTGGAATGATTTTCCCACCCCTATCCAGAATGCTGAATCCCTGACAATTTTCAAGCGACAGCTGAAAACCCATCTCTTTTGACACTGCTTGACTTCATCCTAAATTTAACAAAAAAAATGTATATATCTTTATTTATTCCTTCCCTTTCTAGCTTGTACTTATTTGAACAATGCCTGAGAGTTAATATTATGAGCACTTTCTCTGTCTGTTTGCCTCTTTAAGATGAATCACTTTATGTATTCCCCAATTGTAAGTCGCTTTGGATAAAAGCGTCTGCAAAATGACTAAATGAAATGTAATGTAATGTCAAGTAATATTCTTATTCTGTCGGTGACAGTGCAGAAATAGAAACAAGCATATGATTATAATATGAGTGTAACTGGTGCAGATGGTTAGGATAACTTTACGTGCTTTTAGCACTGGCCACTTTGTCATGTTACTCCTGTTTAGGATCCAGATTAAGGATTATATATATATATATATATATATATATATATATATATATACATACACACACACACACACACACACACACACACACACTGAATAACATAAAATAAAAAAAATAAAAATATATAAAATAAAATATAAGGAGGGAAAAAAAGAATTACATATACAGCAGGTTTTTTTGTTTTTTGACAGCAGTTTGGTCACCCAGAAACAATTATTAAACTATATTTTTAATATATAGCTTTATAAAATGTTAATTTTAGTTATAATAAAACATAATACAAATATAATAAATAAAACTATAAAATATAACAGATTTACATGCTTTTACTGCTGATCATTTTGTGATTTTGCACCTGGTTAGGATGGTCAACGTTTTAAAATTATTATATTATATTATACTATATTATATTATATTATATTATTAAAAGTGTTATAAATATAATACTTATATTTATTTATATATACTATAATTATATATTATAAAAATAAAATAATTATACTTACAGTAGGTCAGTTTTCACAGCAGTTTGGCCAGTATGAAATACAGTATTGATAGGAATGTCGCTGATTACTTAAAATAGAATAAAATATACTAAATGATCACTTGAAATAAAATAAAACAAATAAATAAATAAAATAATTATACTTACAGTTGGTCAGTTGTTTTTTTGTTGTTGTTGATTTCATAGCAGTTTGCTCATCCAGTATGAAATACTGTATTGACAGGAATGTTTGGAACTGCTGTAGAAAACCCAGCAGGCCATGACTGAAAGTGTTTCATCGTTGCCCTTTAAAGACATACAACATGAATGAATGTCAAAGTCTCTTATCAAACCCCACAAAGGATCAAAGGCTGGCTCAGAAGATTCCTCCACATTACCTCAGAGCCAGATATGAACCACTGGCTACAGCTAAGAAGAGCAATGCAAGTCATCAGATTGGCTACAAAAGCAAACGCTCTCCATCAATGTCACCGCAGCTTCCCCAGATGCAGCTCAAACATGCAGCCAGGCAGCGCTGATTTCCCACTTCTGCTATCGATCACACGCCACCAGCCTTTTTCTAGTCAGACAATTGACACTCAGCAGGGGAGAGATGCATTTATTGAGGGTCAGGGTTTATCTTTGAGCTATACACATTTGATGAAGAGGAACGGGCCGTCATTGACACGCTGCGTCTTTTAGGAACACACAGTCTTGGAGACAAGCGAAAGATGATAAATCCATTCAAATACAGAGATCAATGTGAGACCATTACTCTTAAGAAAGCTGTTTCTTTATCCTTACATTTGTTTGTCAAGTCAGCCAAATGAAAACCTGAGCCCTGTGCGAAAAATCGATAAAAGCATAATCTAGTATTTTCTTGAGGTTATTTACCATTCTTTTATCCTCTTCGAAGCACATGTGGCAGATGCTTCGCTTTGTATTTTTTCTTCTTTTCTGTGTTTTTCATTTATGTTAAACCCATGATCTGGGTGTTGCTATAGTGCAAGTAACACTATGGGATATAATAATAATAATAATAATAATAATTTAATAATGTTCAGTTTGCTAGCGCAACTGTCACTTCCCTTAAAAACAAACAAACAAACAAAAACAAAAAAATATTGAAAATAATAATGAAATAGAAATTAATATATAAACACTAATAAAAAATAAACTACTAAAAAAAAATTGAATTTGACACCACACTGGTAAAATAAATAATAAAATAAAATAAAACACATTATGCATGTACTGAAAACAAATGAATGTGCTAGTGCAACTGTCATTACACTGGAAACATTCTAAAATAATAAAATAAAATAAATAGTTAAAAAGTATAATTATTGAAAAAAAAGAATTAAGTGTAAAATAAATGTAAAAAAATACTAATAAAAATAAACTACTAAGAATACTAATAAAAATAAACTACTAAAAAAATTGAATTTGACACCACACTGGTAAAATAAATAATAAAATAAAATAAAATAAAATGTATCCCTTGGATAAATGACAAAACAAAACAAAAAACAACAGACAAACTAATTATTGAAAATAATAATGAAATATAAAATAATAAAATATACTAATAAAAATAAATTACTAAAAAAACTAATACATTAACTGAATAAAATAAAATAAAATAACACATTGTAAAATACACATTGTACATGTAATGAAAATAAATGAATGTGAATCTGTCATTACACTGGAAAAAATAAAACAAAATAAAAGAATGAAATAAAATATAATAAAATAAAATAACAAAATAAAATAATAAACCCTATTTATATGCTTATTTAAAATAATTGAATCAGTTTATCATTGTCAAAAGCCTTCAACTATATACCACTGACCTACTTTATTCTTCAAGGTGGTCACTACATAGTTTGTTGTCTGTTTCTGATGTTTCTCTGTTTTGTAGGACTAAAGGGCTAAGACATTTCTGGGTGGAAATCAGGCCGTCCCGTGAAGTGCTGGGCAGGATGTGGACCTGAACACTGCCAACTGTGTTTACAATCATGGAGATTAAGTGCTGAGGCTGGAGGTTTGGGTTGGACTTTGGTTTAGTCTCAGCACAATTTGTCCCAAACTCAAGCAGCTCAGAGACGTTACGGATGACTCTCTGGCAGTCTGTTTCCCTCTTTAATCTGCTCAAGGGTTCAACCTTGTTTTGATACTTTGAAATAAAACCAACCGCTGCAAAAAACAAGGTTTGGTTGTCTTGTACAAAAAATAACAAACCAGTGCGATGTAATGAGAGATGCAGTCATCGGTTTTCTGGAAGATCAAAGCACTCCTAACTGTGACAACCTCATTTTAAATTAGATGACTTGGGTAGAGAGACATTTCCTGATGTTTATTATTTTACTATTGACTGCTGTGTCATGATACCATGATGCTGCTTTCTAAGAAAAATAATTTGGAGGAGAAAATACCAAAATACCAGAATACATGTAAAAATACATGCAAACGCATACAGTACATTTAAGAAAGTTTTAAAATAATTTTCTAATGCTGAGTCTTTGAACAATATGCATATTTTAGCATTTCTTATTTGTGTGCCAGTGCATGAAAGGTTGAAAGGCTACTTGCTTTGCAGATACCAGTGAACCTGCTCAGTATTAGCATGGTAAATCTAACACATTTGTGTTTTTTATTTTTTATTTTTTTTTATTTTGCAGTGTTTGACAAAGTATCATTTAATATACATTTTTTTGTACCTGAATTTATACCATTAGCAGAAGGAGGATTGAGGGATGAATCGCTCTTTTAAGATAATTATTTAAACTGAATCAGTTGAAATGGTTCACAAGATGCTCTAAACGATTTGTTCAATCAAACTGAATTGGTCTTAAGACCAGCAGAAAGAGGATGGATATGGAGTGCTATCTGATGCCTGAATTATTTGTTCTTTTGATTCAGATCATTTCAATGAATTGATTCAACCTGTTCAGAAAAGCACTCTGAACAATTCTTTCAGTCAGACTGAACTGGTCTGAGTGGTTCTTGCTGAATCATTGAACACAGAACTCTCCTTAAAACGAGTCTGATTCATATGGTAGCCTGTTTCCACCACAACATAAAGATTCGGAGTTATGATTGGTCAGATCACCCGTCAATCAAACTCCCTGCCCTTTAAATTTTTTTGTTCTGTGACAGAAACAAAAATCATAATTGTGAAATGTGAACTCAGATTTCAGAGAATAAAAGTCAGAATTGTGAGATGTGAATACGACGGGACGTAACATACGTAACAGAGACGTTCTCTTTAAGTTAGTCACGTTCGACATTATGTCATAGGCTGCATTTACACTGCAGGTCTTGATGACCAATTCCGATTTTGTGACTATATATTTTTTGGACGACGTGCTTATATTTCTTTTATAAGTGACCCGTATCCGATGTGTGCATTTTACACTGCACTTGGTGAAACAAGCCAAAAATAGCATATATGACATCACAAATCAATTTGAATAGTACATTGAGTTAAATTTATTGACATGGAATTCATATAGAACGTTTTTAATGCAATAGTTACATCTATACATCAAAATAATTATATATCCTAGTACAAATTCATCAGGATAGTGATGTACGCAGCTCCGCTGAAAGCTTGGAATAATACTCAGGTGGTAGATATTGTTAAGCATGTCACGTCGTCTGTGTTTTTTTTAGTAATTAAAACCAAATGCGTTCATCAGTGATTGTATATCAAAGGCAGGGACATGTTTGTGTGCATTTTATTTTGTGGTTTCAATGGAACGAACGGGACTGAAGCACTCGTCCGTGTATGAGCCGTAACTGACAACAACAGTGGCAACGAGCACTCAGCGTGATTTCAAAAGAAACACATTTCAGCGTCAGATCGCCTTTTATGTAACAAAAATGAACAAAATTAATACTCTGCTACTCAACTAGAGATGTTTAATTTTTTACAGGTATGTCTGTACCGCTAAATGTTTAAAAAAAAACTCACTTTTCAATGACGTAGGAGTTGCATTTACAGGGGAATATCCGATCTGACCGATTACACGGCAGGCGCAAATGCACGTATCCGATTAAAATCTTATTTATTTCCACATATGAATGAGGCCTGAAACCGATCTGAGAATATCGGAATCCATGTGATTTTTTCCTGCTTACACGGTCGTGGGCCATATCCGATCTGTGCCAAATGGGAGGAAAAAAAATTGGGTCACTTGAACCATGCAGTGTAAATGCGGCCATAGTGATTGACGTAAAAATCGACGAACAGGTTCCACTTCAGCCTGTAAGTGACATGGAGTCGCCATTCTCCCGGAAGGGCGGGATGACATGAGAGTTCGTCGGCTGCACGATTGAGCTCACCTGGCACATGAATGGCGCAAAGCGACCTCAGATGCTTCTGACTCCAAAGGAGGAGATGGTGGGCGAGTTGCAACATGCGACAGGAGCGTAGACCGCCTTGGTGGTTGATGTACACAGCGGTCACAGTTTTGTCCGTACGGACCAGCATGTGCTTGTGTAGCAGCGATTTGAAGCGGCGCAGAGCAAGCCATACTGCTAGCAACTCGAAGCAGTTGATATGCCACTGCAGTCGGGGCCCTGTCCAGAGCCCTGCAGCTGCACGCCCGTTGCACATGGCTCCCCAGCCCATGGCAGAGGCATCTGTTGATACAACAACATGCCTGGACACTTTCACTAGAGGAACTCCCGCCCGAAGAAAAGCAAGATCCGACCACGGGCTGAAGGTCTGACGGCAGGATGGGGTGACTGAGACCACGTCGCCATGCCCATCTCGGGACCCAGTCATGAAGCCAATGCTGAAGCGGTCTCATATGAAGCAATCCAAGTGGCGTGACAGCGGCTGTGGATGCCATATGCCCCAGGAGCCTCTGAAACTATTTCAGTGGAACCACCCTCTTGCACTGGAAAGACTCCAGGCAGTTCAGCATCAACTGCTCACATTCTATTGAGAAACGTGCTGTGAGGTTGACCGAAGGGAGGGAGGGAGGACCTTGTACTGGAGGACCTTGTACTGAAATACTCGCCCTTCGAATGCAAAGCGGAGAAACGGTCTGTGTCAAGGGAGGATCGAGAAATGAAAGTACGCCCAAACATGAGACACAGCGATCGTGACCATCAGACGCAGCCAGGAAGCGACCACATCCAGAAACGCACGAGCGGGAAGCCATCTTTAAAAAGACGCCCGTCGCTCGTGGAGCTCTTTTAGATATTGGTCTTTTAGAAAAAACACTCTTTTAGGAAAGGTTGCGGTGCGACCGCAGTTTGATAGGCTGCAGCACGCTGTGAGAGAAGCAGCAGCACTGCACAGCAACCCCCGCTGACTCGGCTCAGCTGCGAAGCGAAAAGCTGATATGCGTCTGCACGTCTTCTCCTTTTATACCCACGCTGCAGGGCGGAGTGCGCGTGGCAAATTTAAAAATGTTATGCACAAAATGAGCTAATTTCAAATTTTATGCCTGCTACAGGTCTCAAAATAGTTGGGACGGGGGCATGTTTACCATGGTGTAGCATCTCCTCTTCTTTTCAAAACAGTTTGAAGATGTCTGGGCATCGCGGTTATGAGTTTCTGGAGTTTTGGTGTTGGAATTTGGTCCCATTGCCTGATATAGGTTTCCAGCTGCTGAAGAGTTTGTGGTCGTCTTTGATGTATTTTTCGTTTAATGATGTGCCAAATGTTTTCTACAGGTGAAAGATCTGGACTGCAGGCAGGCCAATTCAGCACCAGGGCTCTTCTACTACGAAGCCATGCTGTTGTAATCGCTGCAGTATGTGGTTTTGCATTGTCCTGCTGAAATACACAAGGCCTTCCCTGAAATAGACGTCGTCTGGAGGGGAACATACTGTATGTTGCTCTAAAACCTTTATATAGCGTAAACGTACCTATTAAAGGGGTGGTTTACTGCTTTTTTTCTTTGCTTGATTGTGTTTATGGGGTGCAATATAACATGTCTTCGTGTTTCGTTTGTTAAAAAACGCCTTATTTTTCATATATTTCACCTTTATTGTAAGCTGCTTTCTCCTCTGTCATTTGAACGACCGGTTGACTTATTGATTCTATGAAACCACTCCCTCAGAAACAGGCAATGGGCTCAGATTGGTTAGTTGGGCCGGTGTGTTGTGATTGGCTAAACTGCGTACTGCACATTGTCCGGAAACTTCACGCCCATTACCTTTACAGGCGACAGTTGCATGTGCTACAGTCAAATGTAAATAATGGTGTCAATATTAGTCAATATCAGTTTGAGCCAGAATCAGACCCAGAAAGCGGTAATGAAGAGAGTCAAGCAGAACTTCCGCAAGCACGGCTCTTACAAAACGTTTCTGAATGGAAGTTTGCTGTTGTGATTACATATAATTGTTTGAAGTTTGTGCACGTTTGTCTTATACACACAAAATAGCATCGAACTAACTGGCCACTATAACCAAACAGCGTTGACTTGTGTTTACGTTCTTGATCAAATCGAAAAATTACGTCATAAAGTATACATGAAAAATACATTTACAAAATTAGTACATAATTACAAATTCGGGTCCAAAATGTTTGTACGCGTTTGTCATAGACACACGAAATAGCAATTAACTAACTGGCTAAAGCCAGCGTTGGCATTTGTTTACGTCCTTGATAAAACTAAAACATTATGTCTGAATTTATACATGCAAATACATTTAAAATTATGAAATCTTACTTACAGGTTGTGGCTCTACAACTGCTGCCTCTGGTTTTAAAGTTGGAACCGCTCCATGTTTTAGTAATAGTTTCTGTGTGAATCCGGCATTGAACTCATGTAGATTCTGGAAGCTGTCTTCCGTAAAATGCGCAGCACAGAGAGCTAAATTAGGATTGTAATTGTCAGGAACATAATCAAACATAAATTTTAACCATTGTTGACGAACTACAGCGTCCGTAGGAAGCCCGAACACAGAAGACCTGACAGCTGGGTGAAAATAACACCGTTTCGACAGCATGGCTACAACTCTCCACTATAACTCTTCCTCTTCGACAAAGCCGCAGAACATGGCCTTGCCCCCTCTTTGGCATGTTCCGGAGGGAGGGGTTGATGCAAATTTATGGGTTTTTTACTTATGCAACCCGGGAAGTATCTCGTTGTAGTCCCATATGAGTCGTTTTGTAGGCATTAAACTTCCTGATTTTTAAAGGCGATATCTCCGCTTCGTTGAACTTTCAGCGCAGCAACTTTGCGGATACTGTTCATGCACCAACAGCAACATTACACACTATTTAAAATGAAAAAAGTGAAATCGCAGTAAACCACCCCTTTAAGCTCACCAAATTTTCCACAGATTCACAGTCTGGAGAAGTTGATGCTAGTTACCAAAGATCAGAGCCAGTCTTCAGATTTGAGTAGACAGAATCCATACAAAATCGATTAACTTAACTTAAAGTGACAACCATCAGTTAATATTTAAAGTCTATTTATGAAGTATTTACATAGACATCCAATGTGTAAGAGCTTAAAGAGAGTACACTGAGCTTAATTGGAGCAGCAACAATTTTTAATAAATTGAATGTAATATTTATTAAAATGGCAGGATTTGTGCTAAATAAATAGTCTAGGTCATGGTAAGTTCATACATATTTTAATATGAACAACAATTATTAACAATATCTATGAAATTATACTTTTTCTTATTGATTTCACACTGAAGCTGTGTGATTTTCATAGTAGTGTAACCTTTAAGCTCACCTTAAAATAATATGAAATCTTTAAAAATTACAAAACTGTAAAACGAAAGACCAGCAATAAACTGTCAATTTATAATATTATAGATGTAAAAGTACAAGCCAGTAATGCCTGTTAAGTAATATGTTAGCGTAGCACACAATCTTATACAGCTAGTCAGCTAACTGTGTTCTGTAGCATCTGTGCTATGTTGCTAAAACTATATTTTGGATCTAATGTAATTATTTCCCACATCCAAGAAGTTCCAGGTTATAATATGCAAAGGTCTGAACATCAATCTCTTAATTTTATAATAAGTAGTGAAACTTACCCAAAATAAAAGCTTAAACATCTAAAAAACGCACATTTATGGGGCTCCTCTTTTGGTGAAAGTTTTTAGACAGCTTTCAAAATGGCCGCCAGACAGTGTGAACACATGGAGACCCATATCTCAGTGTGCAATTATCTGATTGACTTGAAATTATAGGAGGTATATAGTAACAAACATATCAATTGGTTAAGACATCAAGTAGGATAATAAATTATTTTTTCTTTTTATAATCTGATCTCAAAAATGGAAGTGTGCTTAATGGGTACGTGAGCTTAATAGGTACGTTTACCCTACCTTTCAGCATTCATAGTGCCTTCCAATGCATGCAAGCTCCCCATACCGTATGCACTTATGTACCCCCATACCATCAGAGATTCTGGCTTTTGAACTGAATGCTGATAACACGCTGCAAGGTCTCCCTCCTCTTTAGCCCAGAGGACACGGCGTCCGTGATTTCCAACAAGAATGTCAAATTTGGACTCGTCTGACCATAGAACACTTTTCCACTTTGAAACAGTCAATTTTAAATGAGCCTTGGCCCACAGGACACGACAGCGCTTCTGGACCATGTTCACATATGGCTTCCTTTTTGCATGATAGAGCTTTAGTTAGCATCTGCAGATGGCACGGCGGATTGTGTTTACCAACAGTGGTTTCTGGAAGTATTCCTGGGCCCATTTAGTAATGTCAATGACAGAATCATAACCAATGAGTGATGCAGTGTCGTCTGAGGGTCCGAAGACCACGGGGATCCAACAAAGGTCTTTGGCCTTGTCCCTTACGCACAGAGATTTCTCCAGTTTCTCTGAATCTTTTGATGATGTTATGCACTGCAGGGCTCGCAAAATTTCAAAATCCCTGGTAGCCCTTCGGGCAGGTACTCTTCAGATTTTGGTAGCCCGAAAAATTAATTAACTAGCCCGAATTAAAATATTACTATTTTCTTTTCTTTTCTTTTCTTTCTTTATTTAATATAGAAAATCAGATAGGAGTTTAAATGTCAATCAAAAATATTTTCAATACACAAATATCAACAAATATGAAGGCAGGAATTTTATTTCACTATTTACAGGGTATCTGCAGAATTTTTTAAAAATATATTTAATTTATGACCCATTTTAAGAGCTGCACAAGTAAAATGAACACAGAATGAGCGGGGTTGGACAATGTCTATGGTAACATACAGTTTTGAGCCATAAAATTACATGATTTACAGTTCAGATACAGGTTTCACAAAACAAAATCTTATACAACAGCGTTTCAGGCTATAGGCCGTTTTTATGAAAAGGGATCAATCAAACATATAAATTTAAAACGTATACATATTACTGTCTTAATTGTTTAGATTTTTAGAAGGCACATCAACTTCTTTCTCATTTACAACTCTATGTGTTTGTTGCGTAAAAACATGAGTTGATATCTGCATTGATCTGACCATAAACAGTAAGAAAGGCTTATTGGAAATGCAAATTCATTCTCTGCCACGAGGTGGCGCTTTAGGAGCGCTGAAATATTGCGGTTTCCCCGGAAACGCTGTACACAAAGCAGCTCAGAGCTCATAAACGCTGCTTTATCAGGAATTATAGGTAAAATGAAATTAAAATGCCAACGACACATTTCTGAGGACAGTCGGTTCCCTTCAGATACATTCACATAAAGACATCTGCGCCGCGTTTTGACTTGAAACGTGCAGCGCTCATATTTATTCAATGACATCATTGCCTTTTGAAGTTTAATCCTGCCGTATTGCGACTCTTTGTCTTTCCGTCCCCAACTGTAAGACCTCTTGAAATTATAATTAAGACATTTCTTACACCATTTAACATATTTAAAACTTTTTATGGCCTTAATTTTGATACAACTCACTTTCAGAGTTTTTAAGGACCCGCAGGAGATCTGTATTTAAGGAGCCCGTCGGGCAGGCAGTGATACATTTTGGTAGCCCGACTGGAAAACACAATAGCCCCGGGATGTCGGGCTAGCGATTTTGCGAGCCCTGCACTGTAGATGATTTCAAAGCCTTTGCAATTTGACGTTGAGGAACGTTGTTTTTAAAGTATTCCACAATCTTTTAACGCACTCTTTCACAGATTGGAGAGCCTCTGCCCATCTTTACTTCTGAGAAACTTTGCCTCTCCCTTTTATAGCTAATCATGTTACAGACCTGATGTCAATTAACTTAATTAGTTGCTAGATGTTCTCCCAGCTGAATCTTTTCAAAATTTCTTGATTTTTCAGCCCTTTGTTTCCCCCGTGCCAACTTTTTTGAGACCTGTAGCAGGCATCAAATTTGAAATGAGCTCATTTAGTGGATAAAAGTGTAAGATTTCTGTTTAAACATTTGTTATGTTCTATTGTTAATAAAATATTGGCTCATGTGATTTGAAAGTCTTTTAGTTCATTTTATTCAAATTTAAAAAACGTCCCAACATTCCCGGAATTCAGGTTGTAAATTATGTCATGTAGGCTACTAATAAACTGAGCTGAGGGAAACACAAAAGTATAGTAAACATCATCATTAAAATGGCTTTTTTGGAATGTTTTAGCATATAATACTCCACAGCATGTGTTGATATAACATTGTGATGATATCAGCAGCGGCTCCTGACCGTAAATTTAGGTGGGGCAGATTATTTTGTAAACTTTATATTCTAATCTCTGAACACAAAATTTTGGCAGAGATGTCCTTGTGTTATCCTGTTGGTGGCGCACTAATGTTGATTGACAGGCTCGAAGTAATGTTACACGCATAAAATGCTGTATAATAATTGCCTTAATATAGTATTTATCACCTCCAAATGATTTAGAATGTTATAAATTGTGGAGCAATTCGGGTGAGGAAAGAAGATCATGTCTATTCTCAGAATAAACAAAACACAACAGAATCATATAAAGGCTATTCATGTGAGCACATTTAAACAAAAGTATTTAATGTAGGCCTACAGCCTACTTTGTTAATTTGATCCACTAATGTTACTCCACATAGAAAAAAACTAACAAAAAAAACAGACATGCCAACTAGTTACTGACCTGATGCAGACACATAGCTGAAGCGGATTGATATCGTCTTGGTGGAGCGTGGTTCACGTAAGGTTACGTGAAAATAAGCAGGGCAGTCTCAAATCTGCCCCAATGGCTCTCAATTAGAACGCGCTGCAGTTCCGCTTTTCACCACAGATTTACGTTGCAAAATTGCGGGGCGCTGTTGAGCTCGGGAGTTAGTACCATACATGCCTGCTAAAGCCATGTGCTGGATTTTAATATATACTGCTTACTTTACGACTTAAAATAGTCTAGAAAATCCGAAAAATATTTGTTGCATAATGCTGAACACATTTACAATTTATTATTGAATCAGTTTATATAGAGGTCTATGTTTTGGATGAATATTATGTAACTGCCCATATAGACGAGCCGCGCCTGGATGATATAAAATAATCATTACTTTGAACAGGTTTATTAAAACAAACTGTTTGAAAGAACCATTTCACAGAAATGAATTAGACTTTATCAATAATAAAGAAGCACGTCCTCTAGTCACTCACATCAAATGCACAAGATCACAACGGACAAATTACATGTAACTTGCCAAACAATAGCAGAATTCAGTCACGTAAACATTAATTACATTGTCTTATCTCATTAGGCTTCTACAAGCAAGTATCATCATCTTTTTGAAAGAGGCTCTAAAATACAGGAAGAATGCTACTGTAGAGGGACATCTCATTATGATAGATCTGTCTCTTTCTCTCAGTCTTTGAGATACAATCTTTTTGAGTGGCCTGAAATCATTTATTCTGTGTTTCTCAGAACTTCAAGGACAGGGGAGGGTCTGTTTAGTGAAGCCCATCATCACGAGATGTGACGGGAACCCAAAATTCCCATTCACAGTTAGAGCATTGCTGTGAAAGAGCCTTATTAATAAATAATTGGGTGCAATCACATAGCTTTGAGAAAACTTTCATGTAAAGTTATTTGGAAAGCCCTTTTACATTTAAAAGTTGAGTTCTTGGGGTAGTAAGCACTTTGAAACACATTAAAAAAGATCTGCAGGTGTGCATTATGCAAATGACTCCTTCTCTTAAGCTCTCGGAGCTCTGAGCTGTTTCAGCCAGTGTAATGGCTTTCAAAGGAACCCCAGAGGTCCATTATAAAGAATATAATAGTCCATTCGTCCTGTTCTAAAACCAACCTAAATGTGACTTTTTGCCATCAAACGGCTTCCTCGTTATCAATGAATTAAATAGACTGTATGAATAAGTCTAAAAGTGGATATGTTCAAATAAAAGCATAAAGGTTTCAATTCACAAACATACAGGCTTTATATTTTACTCTGTAGTTGGGCATTTGCATATTCCATTAGCACTCAATTAAAGGAAAATGCATTACCACATGGATGCTTCACTTGTAGCACATGCACTCGTATGTGTGAAAATGTGCTCATCATGGAAATTTAAGCAAGGATTAATGAGTGAAAGTTCTCAAGAATGTAAGAAAGGCTTCAAAGGTACGTTCTGCTCTGTGTAGTGAACTTGACGGGGCGTTCGGTCATCTTTAGTGAGATGCTTAAACGAAGCCCAATGGTCTTTCAAATGCCATAAGTAACAAGTGCACATTGATATATTGCACACAGATATTAGACAGTGAAATTCACTCATCAGTTGCTCACCATTTCAGCATAACACAAAGGTTGCCTGAAATAAAATGTATGGACACCAAAAAACAAAAACAAAAAAAACTATGCTATCATTCAAACATTTGGGGTTCATATGATTGAATGATTGACATTGATTGACTTCATTTTCTTTATCAATTAATTGTTTTATTCAGCATGAAAGCATTAAACTGGTCAAACATGACAGTAAAGAAATTCATAAAGATTTCCATTTCAAATAGAAGCTGTTTCCTTTACACTTTATATTCATCAAATTGTCCTGGAAAAGATGTATTATTGTTTCTACAGAAAAAAATAAAATTAAAATAAAAATAAGCAACTGTTTAAACAAATATAAAAATTAGGACTCTCGGTCGATTAAAGTTTTTATCAAATTAATTACATGATGTGGCAATTAATCTAATTAACTGCAAATTTGGCTATGAAAATACCCCCAAAAGATAAATTAAAGCCATTATTGTGTTGAATAAGAAAATATCAAGTCGATATTGCAAAAAGTAGCTTTAGAAAGAAATATTTAATTTGATTTAACATAAAATGTATTACACATCAACATTTTGACTACAACGGCCTGACGTAAGCTATGGAACATAAAATAAAATCATTTGAGAAACATTTTAGTGTACAATTTTAACATTTTCTTCATAAAATGAAAGTAATTGGTAACCAAATCTTTCCTCTTTTACTTCTAGTTACCGAAATTCAAAGTGTTTGCACATCTGCAATACGTCGATAGGACATTTCCTATCAGATGTCAAATAGATGTTAATTAGATGTCTTTAAGATGTTTACAATTTAGAATGTATGTAAAACTGACATCTTACATACATCTGTCAGATGTTTGTACACAGCAGATGCGTTCCAGATCAAGTGGTATTTAACAGACATCTTGTAGACGTGTGCTATCTGGGTAGGCTACATCATGAAGTGAGTTGTTGCACTGCGTCATGTTTGACAACAGTGTATAAAATGCAAGATGACATGCAAGTTTGGAGCGGGGTGGCTGCGTTATTTTTTGGTAATTAAATTAATGCGCTAAAATGTCAGCCCTAATAAAAATATAATTTTATAAAAATGCACAAACTGCTATTCATGACTCTGAGTCTTTGTTTGATGATGTTGCCAGCGTTCCAAACGAACAAGCTTTGTCAAGTGAATAAAACTTCTGCAGACATGCCCTGCTCAGTATGTGGGGAGCAGTGATCACTGCATATAGGGACCCCATGAATCAGAAAGCAGTTTAGGAAAATTGCTGAGCTCTGTGGCCGTATTTGTGTTTGGTGTTGATTACAGCAGTAACCCAGCTGTGTACTATCTGAAATTAAATCGCTCATGTCTGCCACACAGTTGAAACAAATTTTCCTCTCTCATTAAATGCTACTGCTTGTGATAAAAGTACCTGAAGAGAAGTGTTGGCAAGCTAATATTTGATGGTTTCTGTTCTGTCACCAAACAAAACTCAACAATGAGGCCCCATTCACTTTTCGAGAGGAGTGAAAATGAAGAAGCCGACAGTTCATTTAATAGCTATCCATTTAAACAGAATAAACGTGCAGTGAATTCTAATGCATTACTTTTACACCACCAGCCAAAGCTTTCAGGTTAAATGATAGATTCTTTTCAGGATACAAATTCAGTCTAGAACGGTGATTTTTATTTATTTATTTATTTTTTAAACTGAACATATCTACCAGTGGTGAAATGTAAGCCAACCTTCAATTTTCTCTATTGAACACTGTTATAGGCAACCTATCTTTGAAGAAATTACTAAAGTATCGTATTGCTTCAGAAGCTTTTCTGGTGCTTTTTTTTTCATAATTTTTGGCAAAAATGTGGTCATTACAACTGTCATTGTATAGAAAAAGAGCATTAAGATTCATCAAAATTTAACATTAAAAGCAACACTATATGAGGGGTTGGCGGATATAATGGTATAAAACAAAAGAAATTTGTTAACAGATATAGGCCTACATTTTTGAGTATCATATGCCAGTGTTGTCTGTGGCAGTAAATGTTCAGCAATACAGCATAAGAAATTATATTTTCCCTGAGTTGGGAATGTAAGTTTGTGGTGTGGTGTGTGAAAAAAAAAAAAAAAAAAGCACGTCCAGTAGTCACAAAAACAAACACAACTCAATGAGAGCAGTGTAGTTCATTTAATTAACATATGACCCATTTGAGACAATTCTTTTAATGAATCATTTTCTCTCACATTACTGGTTTGATGATTCTTTCACTGAATGAACTGACAGAATCTGTTACTGAATCTGAACAGCTTACTGAACTTTATCAATGCCGTCATGTATCCATATACTAGATGAAAAATAAAAATTATATATATATATAAAAAAACAAATCTAAAAGATTTTATTTTAATGTAATGTTTTGCAAACCAAATAAATGAATAGCTAATGGTAATGAAATTCCATTTCTGTATGTTTTAAATGCACTCTGTGTTTCTTCCTCTAGAAAAATGCAAATACATTTCTAGGAGGAGAGACAGAAGGAGTTCAGAAGTGTCATATTCAACCACTCATCCAAAAACAAGCCAAACATGAAATAGAATGAAAGAAACTGTTTTTGTGCAGTGCTAATAATAGGAAATAATGTAAAACCTGTCTACTTGGACCATTAATCTCTGAGCTGTCATCTGAAGACATCGATCAAAACTCAAAAAAGACATTTATTGACTGATGATGGTCTGCATCTTAGCATCTTAGGTCTCATCATTTTTTTTTTTTGTGAAATAGAGAGCAAGCTGCATTATAGTGTAACAGTACATGACAAAGAGCTGCGGATATCTTTATCTGAGCTGTTTTATAAAACTTCATGAAAACGTGAGATGCCTGTAAAGCAGAATAATGGCAATAATTATCAAAATTATGTTATTAAAGCCGATATTTTAATTGATGTGTATACCTTTGTCCTACAGGAAAGGACAGGCAAGAAATTAGCTCATCACTCATTCATGTATTCCATATCAGTGAAGGGTGAGTACATTTTACCTTTCTCCGTTAATTATTGAAGCTCTTCCTTATTACGCCGTGCTGACAGGTGTCATTCTCCAGTGCAATAACCCGGGTTTGAATTCCAGGGTCCTGCTCTAAAAATATCAACCTGATTTTTGAATATATTAGTATTAATGGAGCTTATAAATATAGATGATCTATATTACAGGAGATTCTATCTCCTGCTTGGCTAAATGTGGTTAGTGATCCTCGGTAGAGCGTCTTTTGCGTATCGGCAGGCCTCTGCATCTTTCAAAGCCTTTCTAACAATAGAAACATTTAAGGAGCTTGTATACTTTAATGGTTGGCCTTTAGATGAAACACCTCATTGATATCCAGTGTTGCTTCTCAATGCAGCAATGACATTTGACAAAGCACCTCTGTGATTATTGCTTCTACTAAAAAGTCTCAGGAATATGCCATTCTTAAAACATTTATCTGCAAGATATAATAATAACTTTCATCAAAACAAGAATTTTTAGTG
The DNA here is from genome assembly GCF_012432095.1 of Onychostoma macrolepis. Taxonomy (NCBI): domain Eukaryota; kingdom Metazoa; phylum Chordata; class Actinopteri; order Cypriniformes; family Cyprinidae; genus Onychostoma; species Onychostoma macrolepis. The sequence continues at coordinate 7,216,270 of NC_081171.1, forward strand.
ATGATAGCAAAGCAAATATAGCTCATAGTGTTACTTTTCTTGTGTTTTTGGCTCTATGAAAACAATAAGTTGCACACTGGTCTTAATTCATTGTATTTCATATAATAACATTGATCTGTGATATATAATCTTGTTTGCATCTTGAGACATACTCCATTACATTCAGTTTGAAAATACAGCAAGTGTTCAGATGATTTATTAAGGACACTAAAACAATGATCATCACTCAGAATTTGTCATTCTGTCCTATGCAGAATAGTGTTTTATGATGAATAGTTAGAGCAGCTTTTTTGGGTTTAAACAGTTCTTTTATAATATTTAATACAATAAGAATAGCTTTTGTATTGGCAAGTAGGCTTTCTGAATGCCTAATTATCACTGTCAGTAACTTAAGCACATGGTGAGAGTAAGTGTGTATGTATGTGGGAGGAGAATGGTCAATGGTCAGTGACTGGCACATGTACAGCATTGCAGTCAAGCCAGCTGGCACTTTACATGAATATGGTACAAAATTGAGCCAACAACTCATTTTTATCAGCTCATTTTTCTCTTTTCCAACAAATTGTTAGTGAAAGAAGGTGCTTAACCTTTAGGAAACTTTGAGGGTCCATCTCAGGAGGCCATACAACAAAAGCTCATAAAACAACTTTTATGAGCTGCTTTAATTTCTATGTACATTCTAAACAAGTGTAGTTCTTTTTACATTTTGGTATAGCCTACAATACAGTTTAAAACCATTATTTGTGTAGTTGTAATTTCCTATCTTAGCAAAAAAAAAAATCAAATAAAGCATTTTTAACACGAATTAATTTTTATTAATTTAATGTTTACTGTATTGATTTATTATTAATGTTTTTTTTTTTGTTTTTTTTTGTTTTTTATACACCCTCAGGCCATCCAAGATGTAGATTAGTTTGTTTTATTGGAACAAATTTGGAGAAATGTAGCATTACTGTCACGAATCTGGTCTGTTCTTCCATTCACTCACCACCAGAGGTCACTCGCTCACCACATGGACTTTCACACCACACATCACAATGGACTCCAATTCCCATCATCCATTACTGATCACAGCTGTCACCAATCACTCATTGCACTAATCACACGCACACCTGATCCTACGCACACACTGATCACATACCTTATTTAAACCCTGGACTATTGTATGTATTATCGCTGCCCTACAGAGCCCCGTTAGTTTCCTAGTCTTGCCTTGCCTTGCCTCGCCTAGCCTTGCCTTTGTCGGATTGTGTTTTCCCCTGCCTGGACTATTGCTGACGTTTTGGATTACCTCTCCTGTCTCGCCCCTTTGGATACTGTTCGCCGATCGTCGACCCATGCTTGTCTTTGTTTACTCTTTGTCTCGCCCATGTTATACCTGTTTGCCACTGTTCGACCCTGCCTGTTATGTATGACCACATCTCTGCTCAATAAAAGTCTGCATATGGATCGCATGTCTCATGTCTCGTCAGCCCTGTAACAATTACATAACTTGCTCACCAATGGATCCTCTGCAGGGTGCCGTCAGAATGTCCAAACAGCTGATAAAAACATCACAATAATCCACGAGTAATCCACATGACTCGAGTCCATCAATTAACATCTTGTGAAGTGAAAAACGTCTCGGTTACGTATGTAACCCTCGTTCCCTAAAGAAGGGAATGGAGACGTCACGTCGGATGACCGACAAATTGGGATATCGCCAGAGAGACCAATCCACTTCGAGTGTAACTAAACGAGCAAATGGACATTGGCATGCGATCATTGCATCCAGCTGCCGCTGATCACAGTGTGAGTATAAGAGGCAGCAGGTGCACAGCATTAATTCATGCTTTCGCTGAGGAGCCAAGCCGGTGACCCGGCCGCTCAGCGGTGGTACAGCAACTGTGGCAACGGGATGTGACGTCTCCGTTCCCTTCTTCAGGGAACGAGGGTTACATACGTAACCGAGACGTTCTCTTTCAGTCGGTCACTCCAAGTCACGTCGGATGACAGACGAATTGGGATCCCTACCAAAGCGCCACAGGAGCTGCCCCTTCCAGTGCCCTGTGTAGGCCTCCTGATCCTTCCTATAAGGCAGACGATAGGACCGGGCTCTACACAGAGAGGGTCAACTACTGTTGTTCCTTGGGCAACCCAGACAGTAGGACTTGGATAACACTGGGAAGCGTGCCCTTCCATTTGGGAGAGGCACACTGCGGAGTCAACTCCTCCCAGAGGGGGTTAAGACATGTTTATTTAGACATGTGAAGTAACCCCGTAGGGCCCTATTGCACATGGAAGTCTCAGAGATGACTTAGGCTGCATCATTAGGGATGGCAGAACGTGGTCTGCCAGGGTAAACACGGCTCTAATAAGCATACCGTGGAGTACACATATGGGATCTCAGCAGGGTCTCTCATATGGGCACTAGCCTCACATCAGATTTCAAGAATTCATTGGCTGAAAGGCCTGGCGCCGGACGCTCCGCCATGTCCGGACGCCGGAGTGCTGGAGGACTCGACAGGGTTTGCCTGGTTAAGGAACTCTCTGGAGAATTAGGCGAAAGAACGCCGCAAGCCGACTCTGAGCCGGGCCCCTCAGTGCCACTACCCGTTTGAGGTGAGAACACAGGAGGAATCGGTTCGACACATAGGTTATAAAACCTAGCGAACGTGTTAGGAGTTGCCCAACCCGCAGCTCTACAGATGTCTGCTAGCGAGGCACCACGAGCCAGCGCCCAGGACGATGCGACACCCCTAGTGGAGTGAGCACGCAACCTGAGCGGGCAGGGCACACCTTGTGCTTCATAGGCCAAGGTGATGGCATCCACTATCCAGTGGGCCATCCTCTGCTTGGAGACAGCCTTCCCCTTCTGCTGTCCTCCGTAACAGACAAAGAGCTGTTCTGAGGTCCTGAATCTCTGAGTTCTACCCACGTACAGTCGCAGTGCTCGTACAGGACAGAGCAAAGCTAGGGCTGGGTCTGCCTCCTCCAGGGGCAGCGCTTGCAGGTTCACTACCTGGTCCCTGAAGGGAGTGGTAGGAACCTTGGGCACATAGCCGGGCCGGGGGCCTCAGTGTTGCACTGGAGTCAGCCGGCCCAAACTCAAGGCACGATTCGTTCGACCGAAAATGCCTGCAGGTCCCCCACCCTCTTGATCGAGGCCAACGCAGTCAGGAGTAGGGTTTTCATAGAGAGAAACTTCAACTCAACTGACTGCAAAGGCTCGAAGGGGGCAGTTTGTAGGGCTCTTATCACCAATGCCAAATCCCAAGAGGGTAGGGAGGGAGGCCTAGGAGGATTTAACCTCCTGGCCCCCCTAAGAAACCTGACAACCAGATCGTGCTTCCCCACCGACCTCTCCTCTACGGGGTCGTGGTGAGCGGAAATAGCAGCAACATAAACCTTAAGGGTGGAGGGGGACAGCCTACGCTCCAACCCTTGTTGCAAAAAGAAAAAACACGGCTCTGATCGAACATCTCCGAGGGTCCTCACGGTGAGAGGAACACCATTCGACGAACAGGTTCCACTTCAGCGCATAGGCCCGTCTTGTTGACGGTGCTCGTGCTGAAGCGATAGTGAGAGCTACCTCCTGGGGCAGATCACCTAGAACCTCCGCGTCCCGTCCAGGGACCACACATGGAGTCTCCACAAGTCTGGACGCAGGTGCCAGAGGGTGCCCCGTCTCTGAGAAAGCAGATCCTTCCTCAGAGGAATCGGCCAGGGAGGGGCTGTCGCGAGGAGCATGAGTTCCGGGAACCAGGTCCTGTTGGGCCAATATGGAGCCACTAACAAGACCTGCTCCTTGTCCTCCCTGATCTTGCACAGTGTCTGTGCTAGCAGGCTCACTGGGGGGAACGCATATTTGCACAGGCCCTGGGGCCAGCTGTGTGCCAGTGCATCCGTGCCGAGCGTTGCCTCGGACAGGGAGTAGAATCACTGGCAGTGGGTGGTTTCTGGAGACGCAAACAGGTCTACCTGAGCTCCAAATCTTTGGTGAAGACGAGAGGCGAAAGGGACAGCCCAAAGGGCAGGACCTTGTACTGATATGCCCGACCCTCGAACGCGAATTGCAGGAATGGCCTGTGTCGTGGGAGAATCAAGACATGAAAGTTCGCGTCCTTCAGGTCGATCGCTGCAAACCAATCTAGGGGACGGATGCACCCAGAAATGCGTTTCTGCGTCAACATCTTGAACGGCATCTTGTGTAGTGCACGGTTCAAAACTCGCAGATCCAAGATCGGTCGTAACCCACCGCTTTTCTTGGGCACAATGAAGTAAGGGCTGTAAAACCTCGACCTCATATCGGCTGGAGGGACCGGCTCTATCGCGTCCTTCGCCAGCAGGACTGCAATTTCTGCACGCAAGACAGGGGCATCGACGGCCTTGACTGAAGTGAACCGGATGCCCCCGAACTTGGGGGGACGCCGGGCGAACTGAATCGTGTAGCCGAGTCTGATGGTCCGCAGGAGCCACCGAGACAGACTGGGGAGCGCTAGCCAGGCTCCGAGAGACCGCACCAGCGGGACCAACGGGGCCACCGACATACCCGCGGTGGGGCAGCGAGGTGGAACACAGGGACCCGGCCCGGAGCCTGTGACAGCCTGGCGTGTGACGACTTGAAGCGGGGACTTGAGTGCTACCGCCCTTACCTGGTTCCACGAATGGGCAGGAGGGGTGGTCTTGGGCAACCCACTGCTGCCTGCTGGCGAGAGAGGAGGAGGGAAGTGATCCTGTGATGCATGGTTCACCACTCTCCTCCTCTTGAGACTCCGAGATTGAGGAAACCGCTCTTTTATTGATGTTTTGGGTACCGCTGGCTGCTGGGCCAACAGCGGAACAAAAACAAAACGAAACAAAAGATTCTCCACCCGGCCCTTCTCCGGGGGAGGGAGTGGTACGGTCACCATCTCCTGACGAGCAGTCTCCTCCATCTCTGGGTCGCCCGTCTCAGGGCCTCTTGCACTTGCGCTTGCCACCAGGTTTGGCGGGGGCCTGGACGGGCTGGGTGTCCTGCCTGCGACCGGCTCCACGACGCTGCCCGGTGGAAGGCTGCTGCGGCTGAGCCACGGGAGCATTCGGGAATTGTACCTTCTCTTGCTCCATGTCCGCGAGACACAGCCAGAGATGGCGCTCCTGGACCACTAGCGTGGACATCGCACGACCCAGAGACTGTGCGGTCACCTTCGTCGCTCGAAGCGCGAGGTCCGTCGCAGCACGCAGCTCATGTAGAACCTCCAGGTCGTGACCACCCTCGTGCAGGTCTTTCAGGGCTTTGGCCTGGTGGACCTGCAGTAACGCCATGGCGTGGAGGGCAGAAGCCGCCTCCCCACAGGCTCTATAAGCACTGCCAGTTAGACCTGACGAATACCTACAGGCCCGCGAGGGGAGACCGCGACCACCGCTGCTGCGCTGTAACGCCCGCCCGCCCAGTGCATTCACCGCAAGCAGTGATTCACCGCCGCTCGGCTTCGAAGCGAAAGGATAAATTAATGTGGTGCACCCGCTGCCTCTTATACTCACGCTGTGATCAGCGGCAGCTGGATGCAATGATCGCATGCCAATGTCCATTGGCTCGTTTAGTTACACTCGAAGTGGATTGGTCTCTCTGGCGAGATCCCAATTCGTCGGTCATCCGACGTGACTCGGAGTGACCAACTGAAAGGGAACTGCATGTTTGGAAGAAACAAGTCTATCATTAAGATCTTTAAATCATCTATTCTGGCCAAAACAATGAGCCATAATCCATAATAATGATTCGTCCAGTGAAAAAGCCTCTCACATCAAAATCCACTGACATATTTGCTTAGAACTGTTTTTGCTTGTAAAATTGTGTATTTCTCTCCAGATTTAGACGAGAATAATTTTTTCACTGAGAAATAAGTGTTATATAGAGGACATGTATTTTTGTCGGAAACAGTTTAAAGTTAAAAGCATCTTAATGATGGATTTGTTTATTACAGAGTCTGTGGATTTTTGTGATGCTTTTTTTTATCAGCTTTGGACTCTCATTCTGAGGACACCCATTCACTGCAGAGGATCCATTGGCGAGTAAGTGATATAATTTCTCAAAATCTATTCAGATGAAGAAATAAACTCATCTACATCTAGGATGGCCTGAGAGTGAGTATATTTTCAGCAAATTTTCATTTTGGGTGAATTATTTATTCCTTTAAAATTTAGTTACAGTCAAGGTGGTCAAGACCTCTCAGGTGGGACAGGCCAAAATCAAAATTTTTAGGATCTGTTTATATAACAGCTACTTTGCATGTTCGGTTTATGCCATGTTAGATAATAGTTTATCTAACATATCTAATTGATCTCATGACAAAAAAAAAAAAAAAAACGGGACACCGGAGTGGACTATATTAGTATAAAGTGCCATCTGTAAAAAGCACAGCTTGACACAACCATTGAAGCCTCAGCGAGAGAACAATCTACACATCAGTGAGCCCTGAAACTCTTTGTCTCACATTTCAGCTCATTTGAGTCCAGAATCAATTAAAATCCGAATATAATCTGCGGCCTTCATTCTAACGATCCCATGTGCTGCGTTTGTTGAGATATTCAATTTAAACAGAGGAAGCCAAAAGCCCTGCACACCCACTCTCATCCACCTACTAACAGACTCACTTCACAACACACTCATTATACAATGTCCAATTATTCTTTTATTCACCATTTAAAAAACAAAAAACAAAAAAAAAACACTAGTTCAGCGCCACACACACAAAGAAGCTGCCAGTGCCTAATTATAGGTGACTGCAGCTTAGTTGTCTTATAACCAGCTTCTTGCTCCGCAGCACAGGTTGTTGATGCAAATTATTAGCAATTTGTCATTGACCTGATAGACTGCAGCATCTAGTATCAGTACCGAGTTGGGATGTGCCAGCCTTTTATGTTGTTTTTGGTATTTCAAACAAGTAAATATAAAATGCCTGAAGCAGGATATAGGCGTAGGTCACCACACACCAATTTCTAGTAAATACACAAATAAACAATTCATCTGCCAAGCAGTATAGTTCTTTATACTGACCATAGGCTGTTTGTGTTTACATGAATTTTATATAGAGGACATCCAGTCAGAATTTAGAACTGGAAATACTGCATCATTTTTATAATGTACAATATGGATAGTTTTGGTTCTTAAATGTGATTAGACTGGACGAGCCTCATGAAAAATAATTGAAAAACAGCCTAGAATAGTAGTAAAAATAATTTTTTATGTATTTACAGTTTTCAACAGGTACAGTCTTTGTCTAAATATGTTTACATTTCTAATTGGTCTTTGATGAAAAGAGTCTTCACATCAGTTAAGTTTATTTACTAATAAAAATCAACATTTTATAATTACATAAAAGTAGTTTGAGCAACATTCAGTTTTGACTAAATATAAGCAGATAAAAAATCAAGTCAGAAAATCTTGAACAACATACACAAAATTCAACATCCTATAATGAAAAATAAACATAGACATACACACAAACATCAATTAAATTGTTTATTAATGTAAGTATTATAAGTTTCTACTGTAATTGGTTAGGAAAATATTGCTTAGGATGGCATAATTATTTACTAACATTATTTTAAATTTCATAATTGGTAAACATTTGTAAATGGTTTGATGCTTTAATTATCGAGTCAGTCAAACGGAGAAAATGTAATTTTTTTTTGTTTCAGGAGTTGTGCATCCAGTGGAGAAAATAAAGAGAAAATTAAGAAAATAAAGGTCATTATTCCTAACTGGGCACATATCTAATGGTGAGTTAGAAAAGGCTGTATTGTATTTGAATAACAGAAATTATGGGCTATATTGAAATGACTTTTTCAATATTCTCCTTGCAATATTCATACTGCAGTTTGTATATCAGTGTGGTGTCTCTAATGGTTAGTCTTACGTAATTGCTCTTTACACAGCATAATCTAGAAACACTTTAAGAGCTTTTAAAGAAAAGGGCTGCATGTTTAATGCATGAAGTTTGATAGGTATATTTGCATTCACTTTTATCATGCTTTGACCACGGCCCATATATGTAAACACTGCATCTTTGAAGTCTCTAAGGGCCAATCACACATTTTCACTGCACGCTGTCAATATTGTATTAATAAAATATTATTAATCATATATACATACAGTATATATATATATATATATATATATATATATATATATATATATATATATATATATATATATATATATGCAAATTTAAAAAATATTTAATACAATTCATAAAAATAATAAGAAATTAACATTTTCATAAATACTTCTAATAATTATTTCAATAATATATGAAATAGTAATATTAATAATATAATTTGATCAATATTAAACATTAATATAATTATACTGTATAAAGTTTATTATGTTTGTATATTTTATATGAATATACCTAAAGCATTATAATACTGTTCAGCATTATAATATTTGTATTGATTTTTAAATTATCAATATTTTCATTTGTTAACACAGAATTATAATACTATTTTTATCAATAAAATATAATAATATTTAATATATTTAATTTAATACAATGCATATTTTATATATAATTATATTATATACAAAATTTATAATTTTGCTTTATATTTATGAATTTCATTTAATCATGGTAATATTTTTAAAGAAGGAAATAAACACTTAATAATATATGAAATAATTATAAACACTTAATAATATATGAAAAAAAAACTATTTAATTATATTAAGTTTATCATTATTAAGCAAATCGTTATTCTTCATATGTATATTGAATATGTATAGTACTGTGGACAGAACAGTGGACTGAACAATACTGAGCTGTTCAGCACTATAATATTTCAAATATTATGAAGTGTTACAAAAAAAGTTGTTTGTTCAGGCTTTGTGTAAGATGATACCGCTTACACCTGTGAATTATATGATGCTACAAGCGCAGCTATGATTCAATTTCAGCTGAAGGATAAACCCTCCCAAATGAAGTTGGCTCCATATTTTAAAGTCCCTAACTCCCATACAGAGCGTGACAAATACCACTGGGCTGAGGATGTCCCCTGAGGAACGAGCAGTAAAATAGACCGCTCTAATATTCATTCCATCTCATCTTCTCTTCCAACACAGATGCTATTAAAATGCAAACAGTTTAAACACTTTGCCGCCTACCATTAAAACAAAATGATATGCATAGAATTAAGTGGCCGGCTGTCCTTGAGTGTGTCTTTGCAGGATCATATTCTCTGTGATTTATCTAGTGCATTCCGATCACAGCCCTTCAGCAAACATGATTGAATCTCTAAAGATCCTGCTGTAATCTGGGCCATGTTCGACGCAGAGGTATTGTGTTCAGTTTGTTCGTGTTGCGCCATCGAAGGGTTGCCTTTCCAACAGCATCGGGTTCACAGTGCCCACTTAACGGCATAGTACCACACCCACGGTCGGATACTTGATCGCAAGGCCAGGAAGGTCTGGAATCAATCAATGGCATCTGTCAACGGTCTCTCAGCCACCAACTGCATCTTCTCATTCCTTGTCAATAGACCTTTCTTGCCATATAGCTTATACGCTACAGAGCATTATGTGCTTTGTGAAAGCTGGGGTTAACATACGCTTGTCTCTAACTCTTCAACCCAAAACATGTTGATATGGCGTCATAAGTGGGAGGTGGAAAGAAATGAGCAGAAAATGTGATTCTGTTGGCCATCGTGCAGCTAAAGAGACCAATAAATGACATAAAAGAAAGGTCAGTCATTTAGAGGACTGTAGAGTGCATTACATAAGGCTGCTGATAGCCGCCTAATAGAATGTCAAACGGAATATAATTAACATATTGATCTGGAACACATTAAAGAATTTTCTTATTTCCCTAGATGTTCCTACTAACACTAAGAAATTAAAGATAATCAATACACCTGCTTTGGTTTACTTGCCTTCATTTAAATGCTTTATAAACAGACAGTTTTTTTTTGTCTGTGTAGATGCACAAATTACATTTCCAAGTCGTCAATCTTTAATTGCAAACATGGAAACCTAATGTGTTAATGAAACAGCTGCACCACATTTGTTGTGCCAGGGTTATTATAGTTATGTAAACAAAATATTGTTACATATGTGTTGCAGACTTTATACACCATAATTATAAATGCAAGTACACAGACATAAGCTACTTAAAATAAAGTGTATCAAGATTCTACTTAAGTGTACTTCATGTGTATCTATACTGTAGACATTATCCAGCTGCACCTTAGTTTGATTTAACCCACCAGTACACAGCTTCAGTTACTTACACATCCTTTGATGCACGACTTGGACACATCATCAGTGTTGATTCCTGGCGTCATTGGGTGTTTCGGGTCTTTCAACAGACACCCTCTTCCAGGCGACCCGACCGAGGTTGATCAAGCCTCGGCCTGTGTCCAAGTGGTGTTTTGCGGTCCCCACACATCTCCCCTTTTTAGCCATATCCATCTTGATGCCCGCTCTGCAGCCTCCATGCTCTTGTTAATAGCTCTTCTCTGACTTGCACCCATAATTCCCAGCATCCTATGAACTTTGCTGAGGGAATGACCTGCAAACCCTCGGCAACCCACCTCCACTGGCATGCATCTGGTCTTCCACCCATTCCCTCGGCAGGCCTCCAACAGTTCCTCATACTTCCCCCTCTTTCTCTCCTGTGCCTCTTCCATCCTCTCCTCCCAAGGTACCGTTAACTCAAGTAAAATGAAGTGTTTTGTGGACTCCGAGACCAGGATAATGTCCGGTCTAAGCATGGTCTGGGTAATGTGTGCTGGAATTTTCAGCTGCCTGTCCTGGTCAACTGTCAACAAACAATCCCGTGCTGTGAAGAGCAAGCCTACACAATTGTTTTTTCTTATAGGCTGCTCTACCTCCTTGACACATGCAATCATCCTAGTTGTTACGCTGACCTTTCTACTCTCACCAATCCCTTTGCTGATTGCCTCAGCTATGGTCTTGAGAACTTGGTCGTGTCTCCAGCGATAACAGCCATCACCCAGGGCCCGGGAGCAGCTACTCAGGATATGTTCAAGAGTATCTGTCTTAGAACACAAAGGGCATGATGGGGTTTCTACTTTACCCCAGACAAACAAGTTGGCTGGGCTAGGGAGGATGTCATACACCCCCTGGATAAAAAACTTGATCCTCTGTGGGTTCCATTTCCATGTCTTGCTAGGTCACTTTCCGATCCATTGCCTGCTCCCACTTCATCCATGCACCCTGTTTCTTCATTGCTACTATCCTACATGCTCATTCTTCCTCCACTGAAGCACGCACCTCCTCCTCCTAATGGAGTTTGTGTCTCTCAGGCTGCAACTGAAGACCTTTCCAAGACTCCTCACTGGTTTCTCTGTGACAGATGGAATTAGATCTTCTCCCAACCTGAAGCAGAACTTATCATCCAACACTAAATCAATTCAACACTAAAGACCAGTATTTAGTGGGTTTAAAGCTCATACATGCCCATGCCATGATCTTCTCTAACCCCTGGAGGATCCACCTGGCTCCAGGCACTGTTGTTGTTGTAACTGTGAGGTCGTCCATGAAAGCCCTAATAGGTGGCTGCCTCACTTCAGTTTTGCTGAGAGGGCCTCTGCACTCTGTCTCTGTTGACTTGACCAGCATATTCATTGCCATCGCGAAGAGGGTCACTGAGATGGTACACCCGGTGATGATTCCAACTTCTAACTGATGCCAGTCCGAAGATAGCATGCCAGCAGAGAGTTCTTAAGCTGAACTTGTTGTAATAGTCTAGGATTAGATCTTTCACCTTCTGGGGTACGTGGTATCTCTCCAGCGCCACCTCTACCAGCTTATGAGGTATTGAGCCGTATGCATTGGTCAGATCCAACCAAATTACCATCAGGTCCCCTCTGCCCTCTCTTGCCTCCCTGATGAGCTGTATGTTCTAGGCACCCTGGCACCCCAAATATGCCTCCCTTCTGTACTGATGTGTCAATATATCTATTGCCCAGCAGGAAGTTAGATAATCTTTTGGCCACTACGCTGAAAAAGATCTTACTCTCCACGCTGAGTAAGGATATGATCCGAAACTGGTCAATATTTTGGGTATAAATACCCCTTCAGCACATCACCAAGCTTGTGCAATTCTCCCTCTCCTCCAGATTACTTTCAAGGACCTCCAGAGCCATTGTCGTAGTTTCAGGCAGTTCTTATATACTTTATAGGGCACCCCACTTGGTCCCGATGCTGACTTAGCTCTCGCCCTCCTGACGACTTCCTCCACTTCACTCAGACTTGATGAACTTCCGTTCACCCACCACCATTGGTCACTCGCTCACTACATTGTCTGTTGCACTACACTACTGTTGCACGGCACCCACGGACTACATTACCCATCATCCATTGCACTGACGACACACACAGCTGATGACACTAATCACAAGCACACCTGATCCTACGCACACACTGATTACATGCCCTATTTAAACCCTGGACTTTCTTTCCCTCTCTGCCGAGTATTGTATGCACTTATCCCTCTCCTAGCGATAGCTACTATGGAGCCCAAGTAGTTGTCTTAGTCTTGCCTGTTTTCCTGTGTTTGTTTTCTAGCCCGTGTTCCCTGGATTTACCCTTGCCTTGCCATTTGGACACTGTTTGCACCTCTCTTGGATTCTTGCTCGTGTACCTGGATTATCTCTCTGCCTTGCCCCATTGGATACTGTTCGCCGATCGTCGACCCACGCTTGCCCTAGGATTACTCTTTGTCTTGTCCCTGCCATACCTGTTTGCCATTGTTTCGACCCTGCCTGTATTTATGACCATGCCTTTAAATAAAAGCTTGCACATGGATCCACACGTCTCACGTCTCGTCAACCACGTTACAACTAACCTGCCACAGTCAACTTAACCAGGTGCCAAATGCCCTGAAATACAGGGTAGGGCTTCACCATATTGAAATGAAGTCACTGTCATTATTTAACATAAACCCGCCTCATATGTAAATTAGGTTCATTATAAAATGAGCCTTACTCACAAAACTCATTGCTTTTGCCCTGGTGCAATTAATGTTACAGCACACGGAAAGCAGGCGATAAACATGATTTTATTTAAAAGAGATGTTTATGTACATTTTCTAGTGATTATGGTGAGAGTAATTTACCAAATGATGATCAAATGATGGAGAAGACAACATAACCGGGCATATATCCAGATGTGTGGTGTATTTGAATGCACTTTGTGCATTGGAGAGATGCTGGCAGTCATTCTGGCAGATTGTAATAGTCTGCTGGATCCTTCACACTGTACAACTCCTATGATATTGGGAATTGCACCATACAAATTGCACTCAGCTCTAAATTTTTGGCCGTGTTTGTGTCGGTGCATGATTTGCATAATTATTTCCCCACAAGACTTCTTTAAATGTTAACTCAACAACAAACACTGTGTTCACACATCCAAGCTTAATCTTCTGTTCACATGACTAGTGAACTAGAAAGAAAGAAAAAGTCCATTCTTATCTTCAGAGGGCACAGGCTCGTTCCAAATAAAAACATCTGATTCCAGAATTTAATTCAGCTGCACTGGAGCACAGAGATGTGAGCATCGTGTGCATAATCATCCACCTTCAAACTGAGAGCAGACCTTCAAAGAAATCGCCTTTCTTTCTCCCATCTTGGCCTGAGATTGCTTTTCTGAATGGATGTGCATATGAAAGTAGGTTAATGAACTGTGAAAGAAGGTCCTACAAGCAAGTGGGTGTGTGTTGGAAAGAGATGCTTTCCCATGTGGTTTGTCTCTCAAATTACCTTTAACTATTAACTTTATGAGTTACCTGTGTCCTGTTTCACAAAAAAAGGTCCTTGGTAAACAGTGTGTACAATGGCAAGAATACAAGGGCAGCCATTTTCAAACTAGGTAGTTGGGCCGGGACATTGTATAGGTCGCACAGGGCCTGGAGTTCCACAGAATGGTCTATAGATAGATAGATGATAGATAGATAGATAGATAGATAGATAGATAGATAGATAGATAGATAGATAGATAGATAGATAGATAGATAGATAGATAGATAGATACTATGCACTTCTTTTTGAATTCAAGATGTTTTTGGAAATAAATTAGTACTTAGTAATAATAATAATAATTTACTAATAGGACACACTGATCAAAAGTGAGAGTAAAACATTTAAAACATTTATAACGTTATAAAATATTTCTATTTCAAAATAAATTCCCTCTCTTTTTTACCTTCTGTTCATCAAAAATATATTGATATAAATAAAAAAAAAATAGTTTTTTTTTTTTATGACTGATACTACTAATAAAACTGCCTGAGATAAACCTGAGATACTGAATATAGAAAATAGGGTAGCACTTTATTTAAGGTGTCCTTGTTATATGTTACATTTACTTACTATTATAATAATAATAAATTATTCATAATTACATGCAAGTAACCCTAATCCAAACCCTAACCCTAACTGTATAGTAAGCACATATTTTTTGTAGTAATTAATATTATTCAGTTCTTAAATGTATAATTACACTGTAACAGGACAGCTTAAAATAAAGTGTAACTAAAAATAGATATTTTAAATTAATAATATACTAATACTTCACTATAACAGTAATATTGCTAAATATTATAATTGCAACAATATTACTTTTCAAATATTAGTTTCACTCCAGAACTATTTCCGCAGGTTCACATAATATCCTATTTGGCATTTAAATTCCACATGCCAAAACCAAATGCCATGAATGAGATTATATGATATCTGATATATATATATATATATAAATACGCTGATTTGCCAGTTTGTTCAGTGTTAATATATGCAGATCTTTCCCTCTGATGACTTCCTATTACTTGTTCCATATTCTAGTGCTTTCATTTTGTCATAAAAAATAGCTTTTCTGTATCATGTTATGTCAGTTTCTGTAATAAGGCCCACGGCTGCATGTGGATGACGGGAAGATCTGCAGAGGTGTCAAGCTACAGGCCTGACCTTGACAGAAAACAGAATGAGAAAGAATGAGACAGAGAGAGAGGGAGACAGCAAAGGACTGGTCAGCATACATCTGTAATACTATCACATCAGGGTGCCATTGAATCCAGGCAGGTTTTTTTATTTTATTTTTTACGTGAGGGGCCAGTGGTGGAGACTTAATCGGCTTTGTATTAATATAAGAATCAGTTCCCTGGTGACTGAAGCAGGCAGGGTAAAACCCACTGACATCCGATAACCTTTCCATTACCTTTACATTGTATGTCTGTGTGCAAAAGCAGGCAGCTCTCAATGTGAGTTCCTAGAACAGAACAACAATTTCAATAAACTAATCAAGCTAGTGCGCTTGGCTAAAATAGGGCTTACAATATATGTATTATAAAATGGTAGGTGGTTGCTCGGGCATGATAGAGGTGGTTCAGGATGTTAGATGAGAAGTAGTTCATAAAGAGATCACATAGCATCTCTAATAGGAAACACCACTATTTGATGATTTGATGAAAATTAAACAAATTATTATATTGTTTGTAAAACCATCCAATTAAATGTGAAAGAAAGAAAATATATTTTTACATTTACATATTTTACTTTTTATTTTATCTTAAATTATTATAATACAATTTAATTTGTATTACACACCTTACAGATACAGTTCAGCTCAAAGTGTATCACATGTAAACATAAAAACCATTTTAGATAAATAAATAAAAGAAATGAACTAGATTAAACTAAAAATGAATGAATGAATTTGTAAATTATATGAATATATACAGAAACATACATACTTTTAACAAATTATTAATGAAATTGACAATGGCTTGTCCATCTTAATTACCGATTGCTATAATTAAATTCTATATGTTTCGCATCTTTCATAGAAAACAAAAAATCAACCTCACAAATAAACATACAATATTTTGGATAATATATACAAAATATGCAAAAACCTACGATCTAAGATTTTTCTTTCAACTGTTTTTTTTTCAGGCTCCTATGAAGACATCATTTCACATTTTTTTGAAAATAAGGCATTCAATAACTGATTAATAACATTCTTTGCCTTTAAAATGAAATTGCTGAACCTAAACATATGATTAACAAACCTAAACCTAAAACCTAAGAAAAAGGATATATTTTCTAAAGCATTTTGGTAAATAAAAATGAGAATTTGTCTCAGACCTTTGGATCACAATGTGTCTCTTGTATTCCAAAGGAGATGATCTGAAGACTCTTTCAACAACAAACTAAAGCCAAACATAACACCATTATTAGAAGAAAGCAATAAAAACATGTCTGAAGCATTCACACATCCCACTATGCTAATTTAATCACCCTCCCCACAAGATGTGAAGGGTATCGTCCCATGTGCTATACTTGAAAATAAGGAAAGCCCTGCACAGAAGCCTGATCCATGGGCTGAATGAGAGGAAGAGAAGTGTAGCTTTCAGAGGAATAATCCTACAACCAATGATCAGTCATTCAGCAACTCTGCACAAACCCACAGACTCACGGCTATATTTAGCTCAAGATCACTGCACCTCCTGCTGAAGATTAATGGCCTGTAATGGCAGGAGAAACTGCAGGTGAAGACATGGCTGGGATGGATGGTGAACAATTGCTACTCCACGGCGCAAACAAACATGGTTCCTCATTAGTGGCTTGATCCAGTTCCTGTTCACATCTCTAACTTTGATAAAGACCCACCCAAACAAGTAGGCCACATTCCATGTTCTGATTAACGAGACTATTTGTCAGGTAAAGCTCGTAACACCTGCATGAGAAGTTATTAGAAAATGCACATATGGAGATTGAATTTTGTGCAATGTATAAACTACATTTTTTTTAGTATTTAGCTCACCTCCGTGCATCGTTTTTTCCCATGACATTTCTCAAGTAAGTTCAAAATAACTATATACTGTAATATTTTCTTAGGGATATATGCTCAATAATTTTTATACTACACTCTACTGTTTAGAAATTAGATGCTTCTTATGCTCACCAAAGCTGGGTTTAGTTCATCAAAAATACAGTAAAAACAGAAAAATTGTGATATATTATTACAATTTTAAATAACTGTTTTTATTTTAAATATTTTAAAATATAATTTATTCTTGTGATGCAAAGCTGAATTTTCACCAACATTACTCCACTCTTCAGAAATAATTCTTATATGCTGATTTGGTGTTCACAAAACATTTCTCATTATTATCAATGTATGTGATAAATCTTATAATCATAACTTCATAATTTCGCAGGATTTAGAACAGATTTATTGCACCATGTAAGTAATTATGTTCAATACCTAAGATTTCCTGCCAGTTCTCTGAATGAGTGGCACTGCTAATCCATGGGTAATTAACCAGCTGCTTTAGCTGTCAATACAACTCATTCAAAGCAGGACTCCATTAACACTTAAACAAACAAGCTGCATTCCCTTACGAACTACACATATTAAAACACAGATTAAAAACTGACAAAAAGGTTGTCAGTCTTTTTGACTATGCATGCGGTATATGTTCTGTGGATTTGTGACAAAAATTCTCCTTCCTCCCAAAATGCTTTTGCTGATAGCTGTCAGAGAGTTTTCTCTGCTCTCTGCCTCTCTGCCAGAGAAAATCACAGTAATTAGAGATTCACAGAGCATAACATTAATTACAGTGTAGATGGGAAAACAAACAAACTGTCTTTAAATGCCCATCATCGATTTTGTCTTTTAAGCAGCATGAGTATTAAAATTAGTCTGTATTCTGTTTTATATTCAGCAACAATAGCATAACTCAGTAATTAACAGTATAGATAGATAGATAGACAGACAGACAGACAGACAGACAGACAGACAGACAGACAGACAGACAGACAGACAGACAGACAGACAGATAGATAGATAGATAGATAGATAGATAGATAGATAGATAGATAGATAGATAGATAGATAGATAGATAGATAGATAGATAGATAGATAGAGTGAATGATACATGAATGGATTGATAGATAGATAGATTTATTTCATACAGAAACAGTTATTTCATACAATCATACATCTCTCTCTCTCTCTCTCTCTCTCCACATAAATATCTATAAATAGATAGATAGATAGATAGATAGATAGATAGATAGATAGATAGATAGATAGATAGATAGATAGATAGATAGATAGATAGATAGATATGATGGATGGACATTTAGACGAACAGACAGACAGACGATAGAGTGAATTATATAATGATAAATAGAGTGAACGATAGACAGATGGGTGAACAGACATATAGAAAGAAAGGGAAATACATGAAACAGGAAATACATCAAACATACAGAAGAAAATATGGTATTGTGTTCTATCACATTATGTCACAACAGATCTAAAAGAAGCAGCTGGGGCTTAATGTAATTTTAATGATATTACTTTATGAGAGCAGATCTACAATGACAAGGCCTCTTATAGTTAAGAGCAGACATGCAAACCACATCCCCGGTCATTTCCTTACAAATGACCACATAGTTCTTCATGTTAAAGTACAGTATTTCACATTGTCCTGAAAAGACCTTAAACTGGATGGAAGCAATGCAACATGCAAAGATTTCACACCAGCTTTACATTTATAATCCCACTTCTATAGAAGACCTAAAAGAAGGTTAAAAACATAAGGTGCGTCCCAAATCGCGTACTTATGCACTATTCTATGACGTTTTGTAGTATAAATAGTGTGAGTAGCGTGTTCACACTGAAAATAACCAAAATAAAAAGTGTAATTTAAATACCTGGATGATGCACTTAAATAACCGAAAAAATGAAGTGTGGAATGTTGAACACTTCATGCACTCAACTGTCGCAGCTTTAATTACATTGTGAAGGGGGAGGGGCTATCAGACTCCGATTATTAATGACAAAATAACCTTATATAATTCATACACTACATGGTTGAGTGCATAGTGTATAAGTGCCTAGTGTATAGTGTGTCATTTGGGACGCAGCTATACTCCCTGCACCATGACAAGCCCCCTGCGGAAAGGTTTATACTGTATGCAAACCTGAAGTTTAAATCACAAAGGTCTGTAAAACCCCACAACTACCAAATGAATAAGTTCATAACTGCAATTCTGAGTTAGAATAGTAGTATTACAAATAATTCATACCCCTGAGGGGCTTGTTAAAATGGACTTAAACAGCACGACTATAGGTGTTTTACTGAGAATAATTTGAACAGCGTTTTATAATATCGCTTAATATTTAAAGAAAAACCCACAAGCTTTAGTATGACGTATAGTCACATATAACGAGCTTGTAGTGCACTACAAAGAGTTTACTTCTCCAAGGCCAATACCGTTCATTAAATAAACCATTAAATGCAAGTTTTATTATTTATTTGAATAACTAACTTGTTCTTATGAGCTGCGTGAAAAGCACTATAGTTATGGTCTACAAAACAAGGTGTTGAGATGCAAAAGAATGGAGTCAGCGCTCAGCTCAAGTGTGCCTAATTAATGTGCATGGATCAACGAGACGGATTGGTGAGGGAATTTTTCATCCCCGGACAAATCTGCATTCATATAAAGTGAAATAAAAGCACTCCTGGGTCACACCGCATGATCTTTAAAGCTGGTTTTTGTATTGATATCAAATTAATGCAATGGCTGAACTGTGCTTAATGACGTGCGATGATAGTCCATTTAATATGCCTCATGAGCACAGTACAGGTTTTTCACATCATTGTTACCACAATAGAGCCTACTTTGGATACACTTTTCAACCTGCAGATTTGATACTTTTTATGTTTAGAACAGGATTATGAATGTTTGTTCAGAAATCTGTTTATAAACTCCATTAAGCAAACTATTGTTCTACTAAATTACTTCACCAGCTTTTTTAGAAGTTTTGAAGTGTCGACTTGGCTTTTCTTCAAATTAAAAGTTATGTATGGATTGTATTATTGCAATACAACTAAGAACTCAACTAATACAGGCGAGGCACAGAAGAAAAAGCTCATCACAGACATCTTTGTACCCAGAATCCCTGCTGTCTGCAGCTGGTGCTATTATCCACCAGAACTCCAGACCACTTTGACTCAAAACATTCATTATTGTTATTACAAGCTTCACCATACATTTACTGAGCCATTTGAGACATCTAAGGGAGATTTATGCACTTTAGTGGCACTTCTGAATATTGTTTGTGATTTGCAGTAGCCTGTGGTGCACTGGAAAATGTGATATTTTTAAATGCGGAAAATATGGTTACTCTGAATTTATATGTGAGTAGATTTAGCAATTCAAGCAAGTAGATATTTAGATCAAGTTATAGATGTCTAATGATGAAAGCGGATCAAATATCTCATCTTCCCTTCACAAGGGTGTGACTGTTGACAGCCACAAACACAAAATCAAGAGAGTGATTTGAACTGAATACTCAACAGGATTTTAAATTAGAATGGAATCGAAGGTAATACATTGTGGGAAATGAGGTATGATTCAACTTTAAGCTTCCAAAATTAATTAGTTTACATGTATAATGTTTTATTTATTTATTTTTATTTAATGTATAATGTATTTAATTTAATTAATAAAATAAAATAAAATAAAAATCTAATTTGAAAAGTCTTTTAAATTTTTTTGATTATTTATGTATTTTGGGCTAATAAAATTACTCTGTGCGACTTGTTGAATTTATATTAAGAAAAATCCTCTTCCTGAAAGTCCCCATTCAACCAATTCTTACATTTGCTTCAAAATTTTGTCTAACCTAGGTAAACGTGTCTACATTTTATTTCATATATTTATGCTGGAATGATCAATACATCCATTAAAAAGACTTTACAATTTCTCCTGTGCCCATTATGACTGCCATCAGAGGGATTCCTGGAATAAATCTTAGATTCATCTCATCTCTGATGCTTATTTCCTTTGAGCTCAACCTCAGGCTCCCACAATCCCTCACTGGACCCCAGTCTGGCAGCTTTGTCCGCTTCGATTTCCATGACAACCTCCAGCAGAATGAGGAATAACAGAAGGAAAGATAAATGATTGTGCCTTTAAGAGAAACAGAGAACAGCAAACAGTGTTCATTATGATAAACTATGGGGCCAGCCATGTGACGTGTCACTAACCTGACAAACTTTGCTTAATCCAGCGAACAGTTCTTCCACAGAATACTGACACCTCATAAACATAACTTTGTTTCCAGGCAGACTGATTTATTTAAATAAAAAGCTTGCCATTTTTGTGTGCAATATGATATGATAATGATCAGACAGACTGCAGCCAGTCTATAGACACGCCGCTTGAGAATGAAAAGAGAAAAGATAGTGTCATCACATTATTTTAACAAGCACTCTCCAGTGCTCTGAATTTCCAGATGAAGTCTGCAGACTTTTATCTAATAGAACAACACGAGTGATGGGATACAGTATGTACAACTTTGTTAATGATGGATTTTCCAGTTCTCTGAAGTGTCTGTGTTGAAGATTCTACATGGATCTGCTTATAAGGAGTCATTCTTGATTAGAAACAGAGCCCAACAAGGACCGTATGCTGAAATGATGAGAACAGCTTTTGGGTTTGAACCAAGTGCATTATCGGTGAGATTTATTGGCGAACAAGTGCTGCCCTGGCTCTGTGCTGTTTTTAACCTAAATAATATTCGGTTTTATGATTAATGGAGCTATTTTAGCAATCTATTTAAATTCACTTACAGGACGTCTTCGAATAGTGCACATCTGCAGTTCTTCATAGAGTTCCATAATCTACCTTTAATACAGACATTTATACTTACTTGAAGCAAAATCAATTTGTACAAGTTTGGACAGCTTTCAAGCAATACTCCATTAGAGGAAACCCACAAAGGTAATGAGAACAGTCTGGAGGATGAAGATAAGGCCTTTTGGTTTTTCAAAAACACTCTATGCACTATGCATAATAACATTGTTTTGTATGGAAAAGGCATGCTTGGCTAATAATGTCTCTTAATAAAGTTGTCAGGTCAGTGTGGATTTTGTATGCAACTTTATGAACACGATTGTGACTGAAGTACACAGCAGTATTTTTACCTTACTTTGGGAAAGTTTGTAGAATCAAATCCACACCCACACATTATATATATATTTATATATATATATATATATATATATATATATATACATATACATATACATATACATATACATATACATATACATATACATATACATATACATATTGTGCTGTTCATTCACAATCCCCACCTTCAATTCCTGCCGGCGCGAGAATCGAACCGGCAACCTTTACAAGCCCGACTCCCTAACAATTAGGCCACGACTACCCCAAAGCAAAATCAATTTGTACAAGTTTGGACAGCTTTCAAGCAATACTCCATTAGAGGAAACCCACAAAGGTAATGAGAACAGTGTAAGTGTAAGTGTAAATCACTTAATATTAACTTTTTGTTTATTGAAATCACTCGTTCTTATATGCCAACAATCCCCTGCTGTTACAGTTACGTAACGTAGGCTACAAGCTACCAGGTAATGCTACGATAGCATCGGCCTCGTTTTCTGTACCACGTAGGATAGTATCAGCCTTATCTGGCTCATTTTCTGTAGTTTCTATAATGTTAACGTTCCTATCATCTGTTTGCAGTGTCACTAGAAGCAGCAGCAGCTGCAGAGGCAGGCTTACCAAGACACTGAAAGGGTGTAGTTCGTTTCATATCTCCTTTAGTGATTCACATTAGTTAATATCAAGTTTGATGTGCTGCTCACTCAATGTTGTGCAAGAGTTGCACAATAGCAATAGTCGTCAACAGAAATACGGCGTGATTATCAAAAAGTCAGTGCTTCGTAGCACAGGCAGGGTGAATTTATGAATGAACATGTGAAAGGTCTGTCACAAAACGATGTTGTTACGTATCCTCACGCTTTTTTAAGAGGGTATATGGAAATCCCTGAACTTTAAAAGTGGGAATACGGCGTATACCTGCGTATCACGTAGACTACACCACTGTGTGTGTATATATATATATATATATATATATATATATATATATATATGCCATGGTCTGTCTGAATACTCGATTCTGATTGGCTGGCAGGTGTTGATTAAATTCGTATAACTGCACAGGTAGTTCCAGGTCAGTTTAATCACGTTCTATATTAATGTGCTTCCTATAAATGTTGGTAACCATAGTAACATACAGTTACAGTTGAATAGTAATACAGATGAAAATAACATCTTATTATTATATATTATTAACATCTTTAATATGTGAATGCTGGGAAATGACCATGGCATAAACGGGATAATCTCTTACACACACACACACATATATATATATATATATATATATATATATATATATATACAGTATATTACCAGCAGGGGCTAATCTGCCAAACCTTGACCTCTTACTGTACTCAGTGCTGATTCACTGTGATACATGTGCATGTAGGCATGAGGTAACATTTTTGTTTTACTAAAGCATGTGGGATGAATTCTATTAATTCTTCCTTCCTGCATGACACGTGATTTCTGCCCAGTCGCCAGCTGTCTTCTCAAAACACCTAATACTGAAGTCGCATCATTTATACTCAGAAAACTGCAAATGAGTTACAGTTCTGCTCAGCTAGTGAGTTGGAAATGCTTCATTCACACCATTTTCCTATAGCCTTCAGTTCCTTCCAGCATCATCAGCAAGACCTCATATTAAGACCCCAAATTAGCAACACAAGACCGTCCTTCCCATGAGCAAGCTCTAAAGTGTTATGCCAGTAAGTTATTTTGGTCTTTGTGTGAGAATATTGTGTCCCCAATGAGTGTATAACTTTACAAAGGCAACATAGCAGGAAAGTGAGTGAGTGTATGTGTGTGTGTGTGTGTGTGGGCAGCGCTGACAACCTCTGTGCCAAGAAAAGTGTCTAGCTTAGCACTTCTTGTACAAGATGATGTTGGGAAGTTATAAGATGACTGAACTTAATTTAAACGGGTCATATCACAAAAATGTCATATCTTTTAAGGTGAAAAGGACCATTAAACCATGGAAAAGTAAGTTTAGGAACTTAAAATTTGGAAAATGCTTATATATAATATATGTGTGTGTGTGTGTGTGTGTGTGTGTAACTTAAGCAATAAGGTAGGCCTACTCCAGGCCGTGCTGTTTCGCATCCTGCCTAACAACGCCATTCAGTAATGATTTATTCACGATACAGCAAGGTCTCGAGTACCTTATTGCTTTCATAAATAGGTTACCACACAGTAAAACAATATTGAAACCAAACATTTATGTATTGAAATGTTACTTTTTTGAAGCAAGTTTGTTAAATCCTGTCCTTCCGCTTAAAAATAGTTCCTGACAGCAACAGTAAATGGCAAGAGAATGTTCCGAACATGCCTCTCATCTAATGGAGCTTAAATAAAAACAGAATAGGAGCTCTTATCATCCGCTGTCATTTATTTTTTTAACACCATATATGATATTTTCTCACACACATACATCTACTTGTGTCTCAGCATGAGAAAAGGTGTTTTCTGTTTTTTTTTTGTTTTAAAACAGATTTGTGGCACAGGGCGAGTTTGCAAGCGTCATTACGGAGTAAAATGATGGACATATAGACATACAGAATCATACATGAAAAAGAAAACTAATAAATACAGTAATATTCCCTCCTCACTTCGGAAACTGTGGGCTTTCACACAGAAGCGCGCCGCACACACATCAACATATCTCTGCATTTCCGCAAGCGTTTAGACGGGGAAGGGCGTGGTCTCAAAATTAAAGATAAACATAATGCCAGCAGGGGTCACTCATACTTCATTGAATAAATAACAAACAGCTATTAGAGCTTGGCAACCGATGTCACTGCGCAGTGCATTGTGGGACGTAAACAAGAGGGCGCCGCCATATTGTGTGGCCACATCGGGCGAGACTTAAAACGAAAAACAATGTTGAAAAGTCGATTAAAAGAACGAAATGTACTATACAGAGACAAACTTCTAACGGACGCAAGAAAACGGTACCTGGAAAAGATGGCCAACCACCCGCACCTATATTTTTGTCTGATTTAGATAACCGCACCCGATCGTCACATTCAGGTTTCATATACGGTCATGAAAAACCTGGAAAAGTCATGGAATTTTAAAACAGCAATTTCCAGGCCTGGAAAGTTTTGGAAAAGTCATGTTCTATGTACAGTAGAATTATGCTTAATCAGGTCCTGAATTTCGGTGTGGGATTGCGCATATTCCCGCAGCTTTCGACTTTAAAATGAGGGAAATTCCTGCAAAACATTTATTCAATATAGCGTGTAGGTTAGATGAGTAAATAAATTCACACAACCAGTCATTTGAAAACAGCGTGAGTGATTCAGCTGTACCGCATCTTCTCTCTTTGACCTTCTCTTCACATCAGCGTATCTAGTGCTGCTGCATGCTGCAATACAAGACTTTAGCTCGCGTTTCGGTACAGTTGACAGAATTGTCAATTGCCTAATCAGTTAATCAGTCATTGTTGCATCGTCACAGAAATGTATTATTTGCACGTCTTTTTAAGTCTTTCTGTACTCGTACGCTCCAGAGTTGTTTTTCTGTGCTCTGCAGTCACATCCAAAGCGCACGCTGTGAACAAACAAACAAAGCTTGTTGCGCTTAAGTGGCCAAATATACACAAAATAACGTCAAAATGGTCGTCCTGGCAAGTATCCTCATAAGCATTGTCGATTTTGTGTTAAGTTGCGAACGCATGTATAAGTATTGGATCCGTGAAACAGGTCTTGTGACAGCAGCCTAATAAAGCTGTGCTGTCTGTCATTAATGTTAATCAAACCACAAAAGACAGAGGAAATCCCTCACAGCTCTTGTGTAAATAATGTTTTTTGAATAACTTTAATATGTTGATTTACAGTTTATTCAATTTCTGTATCCTATTTAAAACATTCATATTACAAATTCCTCGGCGCGTCGCAACAAGTGGCCTCACAAAATGGCGATTTTTCCCATCAGCCACCGCGGCGCTAGAGCAGTGACGTCACACCCCCATCCCCTATATTGCCGAAATATATAATACACGCAACAGCTTTAATGCTATATTATTGATTGTTTATGTTGCCAAGGGTGGTTGCTAAGGGTGTTGCTCAGTGATACACAGAACCATCAGGTGAAGCGGTCATAGCCGTGCTGTATCGTGAATAAAACACTGCTGCTGATAAAATATTATATATGGTGTTAAAAAAATAAATGACACAGCGGATGATAAGAGCACCTATTCTCTGTTTTTATTTAAGCTCCATTAGATGAGAGGCATGTTCAGAACATTCTCTTGCCATTTACTGTTGCTGTCAGGGAGATGGTCCTCACTGCAGAACACAAGATCCGGGGGTTGGATCCAGGGGAAGTCGTGGCCTAATGGTTAGAGAGTCGGACTCGTAATCCAAAGGTGGCGAGTTCGAGTCTCGGGCCAGCAGGGATTGTAGGTGGGGGAGTGAATGTCCAGCGCTCTCTCCACCTCAATACCACGACTGAGGTGCACTTGAGTAAGGCACCGAACCCTCAACTGCTCCCAGGGCACCGCAGCATAAATGGCTGCCCACTGCTCCAGGTGTGTGTTTTTTTATCTAGATCCAACTCCTCCCACCTTACATTTATCTAAACCTACCCGTCTCCACCCCCTGATCCCTAAACCCACCCATCCCCATCCCTAAACCTACCAACAGTGTTGGGCAAGCTACTTGGAAAATGTAGTGAGCTAAGCTAACAGTTACTCTTCTTTAAATGAAGCTTAACTACACTAAAGCTACAGCCCTGGGAAATGTAGCAAGCTAATCTACAGCAACATGGCAAAAGTAGTTTACTACATCCAAGCTATTTAAAAAAAATTTAAAATTTCTATTGAACCAACATCATACCAAGTCAATGCTCTCTCGGTGATCAATAAAACTGTCAGTCAAGCAGATAGACAGGCATAATAGTTCAGTTTAATTGTTTATTCAACAACTGCTCCAAACCAATTTGGCAACATAATCAGTATCAACTACAGGGCCGGATTGACCTCAAATTGTGACATAGGCCGGAAACCTCCTATTGGTAGTTGGTATATTGTGGCTTTATTGTATACAGATACATTTATATAAATGGTAACACTTCACAATAAGGCTCAGTAGTTAACATTAGCTAACTAGTGTAGTTAACATGAACTAAGAATGAACAATATTTCTGCAGCATTTATCTTAATGTTAATTTCAACATTTACTAATGCATTATTAAAATCAAAAGTTTGTTAACATTTGTTAATGCACTGTGAACTAACATGAACTACCAATGAACGACTGTATTTTCAATAACTAACATTAACAAAGATGAATAAATACTGTAATAAATGTATTTTAATGTAATACTGTAATGAATGTATTTTATACATTGTATGCTCATGTTAGTTAATACATTAGCTAACATTAATGAAATCGTATTGTATAGTGTTACCATACAGATGTCTAGGCCTACAGATAGGCTATGTTTATTTGCATCGTTGCATGTGTCATTAGATATTAATATAAACATTTCACCAAAATCAAGTTCAAATACGAAGCTTTTGACCAGCGAATGTTTTTTTTGTTTTGTTTTTTTCTGACTCGTGTCCCGTTTTCCCCAGTTTTCTGTCATTATGTGGGCATTCGGTTTTTTTTCTGTTATTTGGCCAAAGTATCATATTATGAAAGATTCAGCGCTTCGCACAAGCTATTTGGCTGTGACTCGACAACAAATGCGAGACTAAGAAACTCTTCTCCGCTTCTCAAATACAAAAAAAAAACAAAAAACAAAAAAAAACATTAGCCTTTATAAATAGTGTTTTTGAGTAAAGAAACCGCTGTACTTATTAAATCAACAGTTCTTTATTTACCCTCAGACAGCAAACAAGCTGAGAAGCTCCAAACTGCGCGCCGCACTTCATTGACAAGAGAGGCGGGAGGAATAATGAGGTTTGACTGACAGTTTGAGGAGCCAATGGCGTTACGAGCTTTAGTGTCTGTGGCGTCACTTACTGATCCAGGATCAATGATCCGTAGCTGTTATATTTCTGATTTGAGCTCGAATTTCAGAATGCTTTCTTTGAATAATGTAATGTTAGCTTTTGTTGACGCTACCACGCTACTTGATCAAAAAAAGAGCTTAGCTACTGAAAAGCTATTTGATTCAGAAAGCAGCGACGCTACCGCCACTGAGAAATGTAGTTAAACTACTAGCGTCACTACTTGTAGCGACGCTACTGCCCAACACTGCCTACCAATCTCCACCTTCTGGATGTGGATCCAACTCCGCCCCCTGGATCTTTTTTTCTGCAGTGAGGGGCTACTGCTCTAAGGAACTATTTAACGAACTTGCTTCAAAAAAGTTAAATTTCAATACATACATTTTTGGGTTTTAATATTTTTTCTGTGTGGTAACCGTTTTATAAAAGCAATAAGGCTTATTGCTTACATATACAGTGGTGTGAAAAAGTATTGGCCCCCGTCCTGATTTTTTTATTTTTTGCATGTTTGTCACACTTTAATGTTTCAGATCATCAAACAAATTTAAATATTGATCAAAGATAACACAACATGCAGTTTTTAAAGGACGTTTTTTTTATTATGAAGGGAAAACAAAATCCAAACCCACATGGCCCTGTGTGAAAAAGTGCTTGCCCCCTAAACTAGGGGTGTGTGATACTGCAAATTTAGGTATCGATCTGATACCAAGTAAATACAGGGCAAGTATCACCGATACTGATACCGATACATTTTCCTTTTTAATAACATTTGCCTTTCTGAAAGGAGTTTGGCAAGCAGAGGAGCCCAGAATATGAAAGCAATGCTTACAGTTTCATGTTAAGAATTTTCCTCCCATAGAAAAGAGTTAACAAAAAAAAAACTTAACGTGGCCTAATGCATTAAGAAAGTAATATTGAAAGGCCAACTCAGTATACTGAGGATATGAACGCAAAGTGCATGCATGTTAAGTGATTTCCTCTGATAGAAAACCTTTATAAAGAGAGAGAGAGAAAAAAAATGTGGCTTAATGCTTGAAGACAGTAATAGTGTATAAAACAGCCATAGTGTATGTAATAGTGTATAATGGGTCCGGCTTCCAGTCTCATCCGCTTCCAGCAATTTTTAACTGTAGAAAACTGCTCGTCTTGCTGCTTGCTTGGTATTGCAAACTGGTGTTTCTTACCATATTATTTTAATGAATTGTCTTAATTATAAACACACACGGTGGATAGCACAAACAATTTTACCGTTTTTGCACTATTATTTTTCTCATGATTTCCCTACCGTGCCTAATGAAGTGGAAGTCTCGCACATTCAGTCTATGAAAAAAAGCTTACTTCCACATTGAAAAAGGTGAATAAGTTTGGTGCTGTTACCACAGTAGCGAATTTCTACCGTTCCATCTCTCGCTGTAGCCAATAATATCCGCTTGCGTTTGGAGCCGCTGAGTCACGTAATCACATAACAAAACACTAAAGCTTGGGAGCAGCAGTAATGTTTGTATACGAGACGTTAAAATAGCGGTATATAAACACACAGACATGTCTATTCTTTGTTGAATGTATTAATATATTAAGTGTAGAGGAGAGAAAATTAACCTAAAGTATTGATCTAATCAGGCTAGTATCGATCCGATAGCGATACCAACGTTGGTATCAATACTATCGATATTAGGATCGATCCACCCACCCCTACCCTAAACCTAATAACTGGTTGTGCCACCCTTTGCAGAAACAACTGCAATCAAGCGTTTGCGATAGCTGGCAATGAGTCTTTCACATCGCTGTGGAGGAATTTTGGCCCACTCTTCTTTGCAGAATTGTTTTAATTCAGCCACATTGGAGGGTTTTTGAGCATGAATGGACTGTTTAAGGTCATGCCACAGCATTTCAATTGGATTTAAGTCCAGAATTTGATATGGCCACTCCAAAACCTTAATTTTGTTTTTCTTGAGACATTCAGAGGTGGATTTGCTGCTGTGTTTGGAATCATTGTCCTGCTGCAGAACTCAAGTGCGCTTGAGCTTGAGGTCACAAACTGATGGCCAGACATTCTCCTTCAGGATTTTCTGATAGAGTGCAGAATTCATCAATTATGGCAAGTCATCCAGGTTCTGAAGCTGCAAAGCAGCCTCAGACCATCAGACCACCACCACCATGTTTGACTGCTGGTATGATGTTCTTTTTATGAAATGCTGTGTTGGTTTTACGCCAGATGTAACGGGACACACACCTTCCAAAAAGTTCAACTTTTGTCGCATCAGTCCACAGAATATTTGCCCAAAAGTCTTGGGGAGAATCAAGATATTTTTTGGCAAATGTGAGACGAGCCTTTGTGTTCTTTTCGGTCAGCAATGGCTTTTGCCTTGGAACTCTCCCATGGATGCTGTTTTTGCCCAGTCTCTTTCTTATTGTTGAATCATGAACACTGACCTTAATTGAGGCAAGTGAGGCCTGCAGTTCTTTAGATGTTGTTCTGGGTTCTTTTATGACCTTCTGGATGAGTTGTCTTTGTGCTCTTGGAGTAATTTTGGTAGGCCGGCCACTCCTGGGAAGGTTCACCACTGTTCCAAGTTTTCTCCATTTGTGGATAATGGCTCTGACCATGGTTTTCTGGGGCCTCATTTATAAATTGTTGCGCAGAAACCGTCCTAAATTTGATCTTACGATCGTTTCTCAGAAATGCGTACGTGCGATTCATAGAATGAACGTACGAACAGAAAACGAGCGTACGCGCCTCTTTCAGATGTGGAATCTATGAATTGCAAATTATCTTGAACTTGCGCGCAATTTAATGGTTTCAGCTCTCTGCCTTGTAAACGACTCCTAATTAATATCATTAACATATAAAATATCACCAATCATCATAATTTAGAACAGCGACCTGCAAGAACAGCTTACATTTGAAAAAATCTGCATTACTCCGACAATAAAAAGTGCGTACGTCTGCTCGGACCCTGACGTGACGCTAAGCACTTTTCCACGTCAAAGACCGTTTTTATAAATATGAGCGTTGGCGTGGATTTAAGCGTACACACACTCTAAGATCAAATCTGTGCGTACGCACGCTTTATAAATAAGGCCCCTGGAGTCCCAAAGCCTTAGAAATGGCTTTATAACCCTTTCCAGATTGATGCATGTAAACTATTTTCTTTCCCATCTGTTTATGAATTTATTAAGATCGCGGAATGATGTGTTGCTCTTTAAACATGCTTCACTTTGTCAGACAGGTTCTATTTAAGTGATTTCTTGATTCAGCAGTAATCAGGCCTGGGTTTGGCTAGTGAAATTTAACTCAGCTTTCTAAAATAATGTGGTTAATCACAGTTCTTTCATGATTTAATAGGAGGGGGCAAGCACTTTTTCACACAGGGTCATGTGGGTTTGGATTTTGTTTTCCATTCATAATAAAAAACTTCATTTAAAAACTGCATGTTGTGTTTACTTGTGTTATCTTTGATTAATATTTAAATTTGTTTGATGATCTGAAACATTAAAGTGTTTCAAACATGCAAAAAATGTAAAAATGAGGAAGGGGGCCAACACTTTTTCACACCACTGTATATCATTATAAATAAATAAATAAATAAATATCATTAGAACTTTAAATGAACAGTTCATTCAAATATGAAAATTTGCTGAAAATTTACTCACCGCCAAGACATCCAAGATGTAGATGAGTTTGTTTCATCTGAACAGATTTGGAGAAATGTAGCATTACATCACTTGCTTACCAGTGAATCCTCTGTAGTGAATGGGTGCCGTCAGAATGAGAATCCAAACAGCTGATAAAAACATCTCAATAATCAATAATTAATAAGCAATGCTTTCTCCTGTGAAAAAGTCATCTTGTCTGAATCAGGAGAGAAATATGCACATATGAAGTATTCTTTACAAGTGAAAACAGTCCAAAACTGTTCTAAACAAATATGTTGGTGGATTTTGTTTTATTTATGTGAGAGGACAACAGGGGATGGACTTTGTTACTGGAGGAAGTGTTATTATGGATTATGGACTCATGTTTTGGTCCGAAGCAATGGTTTAAAGTTAAAAAGTGTTAATTCTGGATTTGTTTCTTGCAAAAACACAACTTTTCACTTCACAAGACGTTAAATGATGGACTGAAGTCATGTGAAATATTTTTTACCATTCACTGCAGAGGTTCCAATGGTGAGCAAGTGATGTAATGCTAAATTTCTCCAAATGTGTTCTTGTCACGTTGTTGACTCCAGGGAGACGCGGAGACGAGGAACTTCGGGATGCAAGACTTTATTGACAATAACCATTAGACAAGGACAAATCACACAACTATAGACGTACAAGACCGAACACTGACTTGAGGGAACACAGGACTTAAGTACACTGGGGGAAACGAGATAATTAACGACACAGGACTGGAGACGAATTAACTGATGAACACTAAACTAGGACACGGACAGGAAATCCAAATAAGGACACGAGAGGAGGGGAAAACACAAGACGCGGAGACACAGTCTGACAGTTTCATCAATTAATTTAATACAATTAATAATTACATCCTAAGGAATTTCCCTCCTAAAATTTGGTAATCATGCTAAATTTGAAATTAGCATGCTTATTGAGAGCTGTCCACTTCTTACTCTGGCTATTTTTGGTGGTGATATTTCACCCTGCACATGACACAAACAGACAATGAAATGTCACAGAGAGGGACGATGTCCCATCGAGTCTGAAGGGCTGACGCATCGGGGTTAATAGACTCATGACATTTAAATTAGTGCATCACAGCCTTGTTTCTTTAGACCGCTAAAACCTCGTTTGCCCCATTCTCTGATTTAAAATAGTTTCCCCCTCAAAAATACATAGGTCGTGAAGAAAATTCAAGTGGTAAATGGTTTAAATCTTGATTGGCAGCTGTGAGTTCAGCTGGTGCAAGATAAATCAGCTAACACTTTTACTAAGTAATGGCAAAACATAACAGATTTATTGAGTGATGTGATGTTTATTCCGACACTCTCGGAAAACCCTGTGGCTCTAAATGTAACATTTACCATTTAACTTTCTGAATGTGACAATTGCAGCTCAGTTATGACTAGTTTTCTCAAACAGTGTCAACATCTTTGTTCGTGTGCAATAGAGCATCATGGATATTAATGAGAGTGGAGATATTGGAAGCATAATGCATTAGCGTATTTAAAATTTCATACGCCTCGGGCAGGTAAGTCTGGAGGAAATCTACTTTTAATACATTACCATTCAAAATTAAAAAAGATTGACATGGGCGAATTTTGTTTTTTATTTAAGTTACAGAAAAGAAAAAGAAAAAACTATTAAATTGAGCATGAATCTGGAAGGAAGCTTTGCCCTATTTGTCCTTTGTGCCACAATTAACTGATCTGCATAGAGACTCATGTGAAATGAGGAGTTTGAGCTACCGTTAAATCCTTCAATTCAATTATGTGAAAAAAAGAAGCCATTTATGTATAATCCAGTGGAAATTAAGCCCCATAAAAGCATTATAGCTTTCTCTGTGCGATGCCAGTGGTGGTAATCTGCTAACTGTAACTTATACAACAGTTCATCAATTATTTACAGAGAGGACTAGGGCAAGTTTTCTAATAGCATACACTAAATAATAAATAGAAGCACTTCTCTGACCTTTTTTTTTTCTTCTCGGAAACAATGCCTGACCAGCTGGAATCAAAGATGCAGAGTGTTGTCCAAGAGTGACAAAAGATTGAAAGCAAGATTTCTGACTGTATATGCTGTAAAATACAGTAGTGACAGATATATGTGACAGGTTACAGCAGGACCCAGATTTTATATTAGACAACCGTATGGGAAGCATGATCTCCTCCACTTTAAAAGTTGATTTATCTACCTATGACACATTCAAGAAAACAATATATTAAAATTAAATTCTGGAGCTGAAAATTCAGCTTTGCATCATGTGAATAAATTACATTATCATAGTATAAAAGTTGAATAAATTATAATAATATTTAACAATACTGTTTTGTGCTGTATTTTTTTATTTTATTTAAAACACCAAATAAAATGTATAAATGTGGGGTTTTTTTCCCTGTTGTGGTTGTTTTACAAGTTCCAAAAAAAAAAAAAAAAAGAAAGAAAATATATATATATATATATATATTTTTTTTCCTCTCTTTCCTTCTTCTCCTGTTTAATGGGGGTATTTACACAACACCATTTTGAACTAAAATTGGAAATGTTTTATGCATTTTGGCCATTCATTTATGTGACAACAGTGCTTTGGGGGCCTAAAAACACAAACTGGTCACACTTTATTTTGCTTTTATACTGCTTGTGTATGGTCAGTTTTTGCAATAAATACCTGTGACTGTACTTAAATTTGCCTGTTACTTGTTTTATATTGTTCAGAAGTGGGTAGGTTTAGGATAGGGGTGGGCTAAGGTGCTTCAATTATTTCAATTTTTTTACAAATGCATGCAAACCATTAAATTAAGACAAACAACTAAAAACAACAGAGGACCTTGCATGTCGAAAAATTATGCTGAAGGGGTAAATTGAGCATCAAAAAGCGACGCCAAGTGGTCCTGACCAAGCATCAATATGTGACAAGTTAAGAGTGAGGGTAGAATTAAAGATGTAGAATATGGTCATGGGGAAAATGTGCTTTAAGTACTAATAAAGGGCCAATATGCTAGAAATATGCATGCTAGGATCAGCCGGATCATGAAAGGTCTGCGAGCTGGGACTCAAACTCGGGATGTCCGAAGCACAATGGCGCTATATGACGGTGTGCTGCCTACGATGGCGCCAACAACACAAACTTTTAAAAACTTGTCTCAAAGTGCTAGTTTTTGAAATTATAGCATTATCATCTGTATGTAAACTATGAAAATACGAATTTGTGAAAATGGTGACTCTATGCGTATGCATATTATGTGTTCAGCTTATATGAATGCATAGGTGTACACATAGAATTTCTTAAGTGATATTGCCAACTACTGGCCTGGCATGCATATTGCAGCATTTTTAGTAGTTTTTGTGGATCCTTGTGAATGAGGAGCGTTTTGACAACGTTGCCATTTATATGCGAAACTTTTCAAAAACGCAATGGGAAATCATTTGTAGTACAGTCATGGAAACATACCCTTAAGTCCCTTGTGGACTGAGTAAAGAAGATTAGAAGAAAACAACTTGTGCGTATCTGAATGTCCCTTGATGGCCTATATGGCAGACAGTAGGAAGGAAGCAACAGTGCTCTTGGGGTCATTATGAACACTTACACAACAGTCGTTCCTGCTGTTTCTTTGGCCTGGTGATGTAGTATTATTGTAGTGAAAAACCTCTCGGACAGAAGCAGCACGCTCACTCGCCACATGAGATCAATCCACCATGCAGTAAACCTCCTAGTTTGTTACATCGCTTATATAACTCACTCATATTTCCTCATATCTTATTACAGCATCTTCCTTCATTTATTTGTTTAATTAAGATAATGAATTTGTTATGAAGGAAGGAAGCCAAAATGATAACGGCATTTCACAGGTGATGGCACATTTGTAAGAGTGAAATGCTGTTCATGAGGTGTTGACAAAGAGGAAATTATTTCCAAACTCCACTGGCCTTTGGTTAGGTAAAACTCAATTTGTTATCAACCAAGTAATATTTTCCCAGCTTGTTTATGACTGTATATTTAGAGCAACAGCATGCTGTAGATCATTAATAGCTAGGATCGCACACTAAGTACAATAACTGAAAGACTATATTCAATCAGTTTTTACCTACATACAGTATTTAAACCAAATTTTGTACTGAATACATTGATGAGATGTTAAGGCATGGAAATAGTATACTGTCTGATTACTGTATCACTGTTTTTCTTTTAAGTTTTGTTGTTTCATCATTATTGTTATGTATTGTGTTGCGATGTCAAGAGCTTAACTTTCTACATTTATTGACAATATTGCAGGACTATATGACTATATCTCATACTGTGATATATATATATATATATATTGTCACGGGGTGAAGAATCACACGACAAGGAAGTGCAAAATAAATGCCCCGGAGGGTGGATTTATTTGTGAGCAAGCAGGTGGGTGTCAAGTGCGGTGGTGCCTCTGTGCTGTGCGTGCCGACTCTCGTCCTCTTCCTTGCTCGTGGGTTCGTGCTCGGTGCAAAATCCTGTGCTCAAGTGGGTGCCGCTCGGTCACACGCTGCTGTCTGAGGGAACAACCAGAGAAAGGCATTAGCTCTTGGCTCATGGAGAGTGAACTCACTTGTGGCATGGTTCGGCGTGGCTTTAAGTGGCGGCTGCTGATGAGTCTCAGCCGTTTCCAGGACGACGCTGATGGGTAATCGGGACGCTCGTCACACTCCCCCCCCCTAAGCGTCGACCTGGTCCTGTCAAAGATCTGAGTTAGTAGGGGAGAAATAGGGGGTGGGTGGGGAGTGACCCCTGACAGACCTGTCCACATCCGGGAGAGCCCATCGGCGTTGGCATTCGCGGCCCCGGCCCGATGACGCACGTCGAAGTGGAAGTCCTGGAGCGCGACGAACCAGCGAGTTACCCTGGCATTGGTGTCCTTGGCACGTGCCATCCACTGTAGGGGCGCGTGGTCGGTGACGAGGGTGAACTTTCGGCCCAGGAGATAATACCGCAGCTCCAGGACTGCCCACTTGACGGCCAGGGCCTCCTTTTCCACTGCGGCGTAGTTTTTCTCGGCGGGGGACAGCTTTCGGCTGATATACAAGATCGGATGCTCTTCACCTGCTTGGACCTGTGACAGGACGGCCCCGAGTCCTGTATCAGAGGCATCCGTCTGTAGCAGGAAGGGGCAGCTAAAGTCCGGGGCTCGAAGGATGGGCTCGGAGGTCAGGGCCACTTTAACGGCCCGGAAAGCTTCTTCGGCTGCTGATGTCCACTGTACTTTCTCCGGCTGCCCCTTCCTGGTCAGGTCTGTCAGAGGGGCGGCTAAAGAGGAGAAGTTAGGGATGAAGCAGCGATAATAACCTGCCAACCCCAAAAAGGCTCGTACCTGGGTCTTGGTCTTCGGCCTGGGTGCGGAGCGTACGGCTTCGACCTTCTTCTCCTGTGGCCGAATCAGACCCCGCCCGACTTGGAATCCCAGGTACTTCACTTCCGGCGCCAGATGACATTTGCGGGGGTTGGCGGTAAGTCCAGCCCTCCGGAGCTCTGACAGCACCCTCCGTAGCCGTTCTACATGGTCTTCCCAGTTTTCAGAGTGGACTACGACGTCGTCCAAATAGGCGGTGGCGTATAACTGGTGGGGCCGCAAGATGATATCCATCATCCTTTGGAAGGTTGCGGGTGCCCCGTGAAGGCCGAAGGGAAGGGTCCGGTACTGCCAGTGGCCGCTAGGGGTGGAAAAAGCGTTTTTTTGTCTGGCGTCCTCTGACAGCGGCACCTGCCAATAGCCCTTGGTGAGATCTAGGGTGGAGATGTACCGGGCCCTCCCCAGCCGATCCAGCAACTCGTCTACTCTGGGCATGGGATACCCATCGAACTGTGAAACCTCGTTCAGGCGGCGGTAGTCGTTACAGAAACGGAGGGTGCCGTCCGGTTTCGGGACCAAGACGATGGGGCTGGACCATGGGCTGCGGATGGTTCGATCACCCCTAACTTCAACATTTGTTGGATCTCTGCCTCAATAGCCTGCCGGCGAGCCTCAGGGACCCGATAAGGTCGCTGCCGGACGATGACTCCAGGAGGGGTTCGGATGTCATGCTGGATGACATTAGTCCGCCCAGGGAGGGGGGAGAACACATCCGAGAACTGACCGATCAGGTGCTGCAGCTCCGTTTTCTGGGCGGCCGACAGGTGGGGGTTGATGTCTACAACCACGGGCTCCGAGGTGGCGAGGGCTGCGAGTTGGTCCCTCGTCCCCACCCACTTCTTCAACAGATTGATGTGGTACAATTGTTCCGTTCTTGGCGGCGGGTTGCCGGAGGCGATAGGTCACCGCCCAATCTTTTCCAGTACTGTGTACGGGCCCTGCCATGTGGCGAGAAACTTGCAGGCGGCGGTGGGGACGAGGACCATTACCCGATCTCCGGGTTGGAATTCCCGTGGTTGGGCCGCCCGGTTATAGTGGCGTTGTTGGGCCTGCTGCGCGTGGCTCAAGTGTTCCCGGACTAATGGCATCACCCGGTCAATCCTCTCCCTCATCTCTTTAACGTGTTCGATGACTGAACGTTGGGGGGCCGGCTGCTGCTCCCAGGCCTCCTTCGCCACATCTAGGAGACCTCGGGGTTGACGTCCGAAGAGGAGCTCAAAGGGGGTGAAGCCAGTTGAGGCCTGGGGAACCTCGCGGATGCCGAATAGGACGTATGGAACCATGAGGTCCCAGTCGCGCTTGTCCTCTGCCGCCACTCTTCTCAGCATTTGTTTCAGGGTGTTGTTAAAGCGTTCGACGAGTCCATCTGTCTGGGGGTGGTAGACTGTGGTCCTCAACTGCTTCACCCTCAGCAGCCGGCAGAGGTCAGCCATTAGCCGGGACATGAATGGGGTCCCCTGATCGGTCAGGATCTCTACTGGGATGCCGACTCGGCTGAACAGAAGGAAGAGCTCCTGGGCGATCGTCTTGGCTGTGGCCTTCCGCAGGGGAATCGCTTCTGGGTACCGGGTGGCATAGTCGACAATCACCAGTATGTGCTCGTGCCCCCGGGCAGACTTCGGCAGCGGCCCTACCAGATCCATCCCGATGCGCTCGAAGGGCACCTCAATGATGGGGAGCGGAATCAGCGGACTGGGGGGAGGCTTCCTGGGCGCGGTTATCTGGCAGTTGGGGCAGGCCTGACAGAACCGTTTCACCTCGGCGTCTAAGCCTGGCCAATGGAACCGGTCTTTGATCCACTGGGCCGTGTTGACCGGCCCGAGGTGCCCCGCCATAGGATGGGAGTGTGCCAGAGTCAGGACCGTTTCTGTTTTTGAGCGGGGTACCACCAGTAGTTTTTTTTCCTCCCCACTCCGCTGTGCGACACAATAGAGTAGGCCATTTTCGACGACGAAGTGCGGGAGAGGATGGGGCCCCGGCTGAAGCTCTTTTCCGTCCATCACCCGGACTTGGGTCCAACAGTGCTTCAGGCGGTCGTCTTCCCGTTGGGCTCGGTCGAAAGAGCCCCCTCCCGTCACCTGTTGGAATATATCATAGAATAGATTAGGGTTTTGAGAGGGGGACTCACCATCTCTCCCGCTGTCCGTTGTCAAAAGGACGGGTCGTCGTCGTGGCCTTTTCGGGGCCGGTTGCCTTCGGCGGCCCCCTCCCGGGCTGGCAGGCTGAGTGAGGGTCGACAGGAGACGGTCAAATCCCGGCCAGTCCCGGCCGATCAGGACGGGTATGGGGAGATCCTTCATTATGCCCACTTCAACGGGCCAGGAGCCCAAAGCAGTCGAGATGGTCACACGGCGGGTGGGGACCTGTCGGGTGTCGCCGTGGACGCAAGTTATGGGCAGAGACGTTTTGCACTCGGTGCGAGGAGCCAAGACGTGCGTCTGGACTAGACTTACGGCGCTCCTGAGTCTAGTAGGGCCCGGAATGGCCTTCCATTTACCTTCACCTTGGCCTCGGGTGCCCCAGCGGAAGGTCCCGTGTACGATACAGCCTGCCAGCCAGGTCCGGCGGGGGTGTGGGAGGCTCTGTGGGCATGGGCTCGTCTCGAGCGGAGGGGGCCGCCGGCCTACTCGGGTGTCGCGGGGTGCCCTCCGGCGCGCGTCGTTCCTGGCCCACAGTCCGGGGGAACGGTGGCACTCTCTCCCCGGCCTCTCGCTGTTGGGCAGCATCCGCCAGCTCTACTGCTTCGACCAGCTCCAAAGTTGAGGTCGGGTTCCTCATGCCGACTGCCTGTCGGTGTGAACGAGGAAGGGCCCGGAGGAACCGGTCAATGACGACGCGCTCCATCACCTGCGTCGCTGTGGGGGCTTCTTCCAGCAGCCAGTGGCGCGCTAGTCGTGTCAGTTCGGCGACCTGGGCCCGGGCTGGCAGTCGGGCTTTGTATTCCCACTCATGGAAATGTTGCGCTGCACAGACGGCTGAAAGGCCCAACCGCGCTAGGATTTCGCGTCTGACTTCTTCATACTGGTCGGCGGCGTCTCGAACGTCTGGAGATACGCTTCGACGTCGTCGTGCGGAGTCATCTTCGGAAGCAGCCTCACAGCTTGCACATGGGCATCTGGTGGTGGCGCCGGTGGGTAGGCGGCTCGGAGGGTCGCAAGCTCCTGCTCCGTCTGGCCCTGCCGAGTGGCGAGATGTTCGGCGATTTGTTGTTGGCGGATGCTGACCTCAGTGAGGTGTTTTAGGAGTTCATCCATGTCTGGGGTGTGAGTCGGGGAAGGAGCGCGCACCTCTGTGGAGAGAGAAAAAAGAAAGGAAATTCGGTGAGCAGTCAGGCAAATGAGTCCGCTTGTCGGTGATCCTTCACTATTCTGCCCGCATTCTCCACCACTTGTCACGGGGTGAAGAATCACACGACAAGGAAGTGCAAAATAAATGCCCCGGAGGGTGGATTTATTTGTGAGCAAGCAGGTGGGTGTCAAGTGCGGTGGTGCCTCTGTGCTGTGCGTGCCGACTCTCGTCCTCTTCCTTGCTCGTGGGTTCGTGCTCGGTGCAAAATCCTGTGCTCAAGTGGGTGCCGCTCGGTCACACGCTGCTGTCTGAGGGAACAACCAGAGAAAGGCATTAGCTCTTGGCTCATGGAGAGTGAACTCACTTGTGGCATGGTTCGGCGTGGCTTTAAGTGGCGGCTGCTGATGAGTCTCAGCTGTGACCGAGCGGCCGGTAATGAGGGAGTGCAGGTGATCCTGATCCGTTTCCAGGACGACGCTGATGGGTAATCGGGACGCTCGTCACAATATATATATATGTACATACACATATGTATATTGTGTTATGTATGTATATGTGCGTATATATATATATATACACACACACACATTGAGAGAACCTAAACATAGAATTCTAGAACTAGAATTTGTGATCTCTCAATAATTCCTTGCAAAATAGAGATTCACACATCTATTTTCTTTTTCAAGTTATTCAGAGTTAAGTGTACATGGCAATGTTGTATAAAGAAAACTCATTTTGAGCATAAATCAGGAACTAGATTTGGTGCTCAAAAATGTTTTTTATTATCGATGTTGCAAACGGTTGTACTTCTTGATATTTTCGTAAAAACGGATACTTTTTTTTTTAGGATTCTTTGCTGAATAGAAAACTTAAAATAACTGCATTTATTTGAAATATAAATCTTTGAAACATTATAATGTATTTAATTTTACTTTTGAACAATTTAATGGATACTTGCTAAATAAAAGTAACAAAAACCCTATGAATGATAGTGTATTAAAGCACACACACACACACACACACACACACACGTGCACACACACACACACAATACAATATATAAAATATATGCTTTTACAAAAACCTGCATGCCTAATACATATGTTGTATGCTATATGTTCTAAATGAGCTTCTACTTTGTAGCAAAACCACTAAATCATTAAAGCAAAAGGCATGTAGATGGGATACAAAAACACTTTTTTTAAATAAATATTGTTTATGTTTTCTTAATATTTTATCTGATTTCTGTTTTATGCTGCATATGGTGCACAGACGGCTATAATTGCCCCACTGATCAAGAATGTTATATAATTTATAAGAATATGTTTATGGGCATAGCAGCAGACAGTTGGTCTACTTGGTCATCTCAAGAAATAATACTGTCATCATCAATATTCGTATCCTTCGCCATCACCTCCCTTTACTCTAATTACGTCTTTTTAATTGTGTGGAGGCGGGAGTATTTTCCCTGCAGTCTCCGGTGGCCCTCAGTAGGTGGGCGTATGGCAGGAGACATGGATGCAAACCGCTGAACTTGAAGGAGACAAACAAGCGTCTGTGCGTGCGAAAGCAGAGAGACCTCGCTGCGTGAACCAGTGTGAAGGCAGAGTACATTCTCAGTTCAGAGTATAACGTGCCAAGGGCTCTGCTGTCTAAAGCCTCCCCCTCATTATATCTCTGCATACGCCACATTAAAGTCTGCACTCTTCAGGTTCACTCATAAAAATTTAAGGAGACTGGATAGAAACATAGCATGCTTAATCCGCCATAGGGATACAGTCACTAACTAAAGTTCTCACTACCAAGGTCTCTGATTTTAGGCTATGTATACACAAAACTCAGACACTGAGGCATATTTTCGGGATTAAGTGTGCTGCAATATCTCAAGTTTGGGTACTTTTTCTTTATATGGAATGAAATAATATATATATATATACACATA
The DNA here is from genome assembly GCF_012432095.1 of Onychostoma macrolepis. Taxonomy (NCBI): domain Eukaryota; kingdom Metazoa; phylum Chordata; class Actinopteri; order Cypriniformes; family Cyprinidae; genus Onychostoma; species Onychostoma macrolepis. The sequence continues at coordinate 7,258,479 of NC_081171.1, forward strand.
CATACATACATACATACATACATATATATATACATATATATATATATATATATATATACACACACACACACACAAAATATTATGTAATATTGACTGAAATATTTCTATACTATGAAATTAATTAATTAATTAATTAATGTTAAGAAATTTTCTCCCACCAGCAATTTATTGATTTAACTGAAAACACTAATATATTTAAAGTAATATTTATTTAAATCAATGGTGCAGTACACTGCACTGCATTATTAATCATATACATATAATGATGCAGTGCAATATATATATATATATATATATATATATATATATATATATATATTTCCATGAAAAATACAATAATATTAATAATTAAAAATTAAACTAATGCATAAATTAATTACATTAATACATTTGCTCCCAAAAATATTTATTGTTTAAATTATGTCACACATGACTACAAATATTTCTATGAAATATGAACTAAGTAAACTAAAAGTTAACTGGTAGAATTATTATTATTATTATTATTATTTTATTGCATAATGTATTTTCTATTTTATTTTTGTATTACTCTATATTAAACTATATTAAAAATTCAAACAAGTATATTAAAAGATTATTATTAACTACATTAATATATTGCACAGTGAATATTTCATAAAATATATTAAAAATGCAAATACTGTCAGGAAATACAGTGAACTGTGATGTTGAGGTTAAACAACCCACATGACAAGTCCAGGCTCTCAAGTCTGGAACAAATCAATTCTTGTTTATGTTATTTTAAAGCTGTATCGATGAAGTAAGTTGTTTATCTGCCTTCCTCAGAAGCACCATTGTTTACTTAGAACATGCGAGCACACATCATAAGGAAAGAAGACCGCTAGATATCGAATCCTGAAGAGGCCTCTTTTATTCTCAGATTGCTTATTTCTCATGCTGGAAAATTGGTGAGCAAATGATTGAACGATAAGTGTCTTCCAAACTGTCTGAGGATAAAACACCCCTCTAATGGCACACATCCTGCCTGTCCTCATGGCACCTCAACCCACTCAAACTGAATAAATGTACTCCGTCGTAGGCAGATCGGTATTTACATTTAACATTATGAATGTGGGTGGTCTGGGTGAATGGAAAAAGTTCCCTCATTAGTAATCATGATTTATTGCGGTCAACACAACAGCAAGAGCAACCGCTTTTAGCATATTGCCAAGCGAAAACAAAACCAGGACAACAAAATATGCCACAGTAAGTTAGAATATCAAACAGTGTTCATTAAGAACATTTACAGAAAGCTTAAAGGTAAAGGAAAAGCTATTATGCTTTTTCACTTTTTGAATTTTAGTCAGTGTGTAGTGTGTATGTTTGGCCATAAAAAGATCTACAAAGTTACAAATCTCAAAGTCAACTCCAAAGGGAGATATTTTTTTTTTAAAATCCCTTTTCAAGAACTACAATGAACGGCTCGTTTGGACTACAAAGTTTTCCTGTATTTGTGATATCACAAATTGGTCCATTAGAATATCATTCAAATAAATCCCGCCTACGGAAATTCGAATGGTTGGCGGGTGGGGAAAATGCTTGGTTAAGCACTGCACGTTTCAAAATCGAAACCCGGTGCGGGTGTTGTTATTTCTGAAGGAAACTGACTGTTTTCAGACAATTTTGGATGTCATTTTAATTTCATCTTGCATGTAATGTCTGATAAAGTATCGTTTGTGAGCGGAGCTCTGTTTTGTGTACAGCGTTACCGGGGAGACCTCGCTCTCCCACTCCAACAGCACCTCCGCTGGCAGAGAATTAATTTGCATATACTGTATATGCCGCCACAAATAGTGTAAGTCTGTGGGACTATGGTATAAATAAGTTCAACTGTATAACAGTTTCACTGCAATTCATGTTATAATGTTAGAATTAACAATAAACATAACACATTACCGTTGCACTTATCTGTACATAGTAAATGCAGTTATTTTTAAGCTGTTGTTGACATCCTATCTAAAGCGTGATTTAGCCACGAAAAAAACCAACAACAATAACGTTACCACTTTAATATGTCTTGCAATATCCGTGCGTGCAAAGGTTCTGCGCGATCCTCTTGTTCAATATTCTCTGGGTCTGAATTGATATAGCAATATTTACGAACTTGCTGCTTTGGCAAGCGGCGTGGCAGTACTGAAATACCATCTAGGCTGTTCGCCAATCACAACGCACTGGGACAGCTAACCAATCACAACACATTTTGTTTTTCGGAAGGCAGGCCTTCATCAAACCCGGAACTAATCGAGCCGTTTGTGCCAGGCTGGGGAGAGAGGTGTTGTAATAATGTAAATTATGTGAAAAATAATGCGATTTTCAAACCACCAAGCATGAGAGCATGTTCTAGTACACCCCTAAAACAAAATCAAGACTTTGTAAAAGAGCATAATAGGACCCCTTTAAGGCACAGTTTAACCGGAGTCCACCGGTTTAAAACCACTTGAGAATACCTGACACTTCAGAATGCATAAGACGGAGGAACAATCTATCCCAGCATGCAGCGTGTGCAAGAAGGTGGGAGGTGTTTATGCCTTTCACTTCACTGGCCTCCTTTTCTCTCACATTCATCCTCCCTGGCATGATTGACAGGTTGTGAGCTGTCAGTCAGCTCAAATGAGAAGAGCCATCTGTCTAAATCACGCGGCTTCCAAAGCGCCGGCAACACATGTGACGTGCCGAGAGGAAGGAGCAGCAACAATGCTTTCCACCGGGAAAGAGCAGCTGTCAATCTGTGCGTTAGCATCACATTATGTTCCATACGCCCTTATTGATCTGTTTCCATCATAGAGGAAGTTGTAAGTTAATGGGTGTGTGCTTTGCGGACCCCAAGCTGCAAACATGACACCTCGCATGGTGTGAGAAACCATGTTTGAGTCACACTTTGCGTGTGATGTAGCACGTCGAAAAGATGTCACCAAAAAGAACGCATAAACAACAACTTTGGCAGAGAATGATATTTTGCTATGATTAACTCAAAGTCATTTTTCCTTGAAATTCCAAAAGTGTTTTTATAGGTTTTTCCAAATCCTAATAACAATGTATTTTACAATGGAGGTTTTAGTTTATTTCAATATATTTGTTAGGGCTCTCAATTTACCTAAAACATTAACAAATTAAATATAATAAAAATATTATCTATAACATTAACCATATAAATCAATCTTGTTATTGTTAACAAAAACTAAAACATTTTGAGTAACTGAAATAAAATAAAATAAAAAATTAGAGGTTAGATAAAAAAAAAAAAATGGAAAAGAATAAGTTGAAGTTGAAGTGCTGAAATTACTAAAACTGAACACAAAGCTACACAGAAATAATAATTAAAAAACTACTAAAATTACACAAATTCAAAATACAAATATGAATTTGACAATAGCATACATATAATACAAAAAAAAAAAAAAAAAAAAACCTGCATAATACTACATACTGGGAGTACCAAAATTTTGGAATTAAGTTTTTTTATGTTTTTGAAAGAAGAATCTTATGTTCTTCAGGAGGGCATTTATTTGATCAAAATGCAATCAATCAATCAATCAATCAATCAACCAACCAATCAACAGGGAAGGTGCATGACTAAAAATAATATTTCTATTAAAATATTACATATTTAAAATAAAATTACAAAAAAATCAATCAGTTAGTAAGTTTGCTCAAAATATGATTTATTTACACAAAATTAAAATTATTTCTATTTAAATAAATGATGCAGTACATGAATAAAAATGCTTCTATAAAATTAAAATAACAATATGAAATATTTAAAATTCAATTAAAAATTAAATAAATATGAATACATTTGTTCCCAAAATTAAAAATAAAATAAAAATACAAAACATTACATTTTATGAAATTAATGATGCAGTGCACATCTAAAAAATATTTCTATGAAAAATGTAGTAATATTCCAAAAAATCAAGTAATGTTAATACATTTGCTTCCAAAACAATGTATTGTTTAAATGATGCAGTGCATAACTAAAAATATTTCAATGAAATATTAGCAACAATAAAATATAAGTTATTATATAAAAATATCCTATATTTTTTAATAAATAAATAAATACATTTAAAAAGGACTGTTGAGTAATGGAGTAATGGCTGCTAAAAATTTTGCATTGCCATCACAAAAATAAATTATATATTAAAATATATTATAATAGAAAAGTGATTAAATTATAATTATATTTTAAAATATATATATTTTTTCTTTTCTAATTCAAATTGGCAAGAGACTTGTTTCAACATGCAGGAAGCAATAAGCCAGCAGATTCTGTGCTTTACAGTGATTTTGCCTTGCTTAAGGGGGTTCCACTTACCTAACCGCCCCGCTTAACCACTGGTGAGTCTTGGCACAGGTGATACAGGCAGTCGTCGCCCAAGCATACAACTCTCAGACACGCAATCCACCTCTCGATCGCTCATTGCAGCAGCTTCATGGGATTTCGCCCACTCTCTGTTCCACCTGCCACTCTCACTGAAAATAAATTGTGACCTAGCGGCTAACTTTCTGAAAAACTCCCAGTGATATACTTCCCTCCCCTCCCCTCAGCACAGAACCAGGATAAAAGTTCAGGCCATGAGGGGGAAAAAATAGTTGTCAAGTTTAACAAATTACAAAATAAAAACTTATTTTATGCATCCACCAATATTTTTTTGTTTTGTTTTATTTGTTTTGTTTTGTAGCATAGAGCAGAGTAGAGTAGAGTAGGCAATTATGTCTTTGTTTTTCCTGGGGCTGGTTTGGGGGCATTTGTGGGTTGTTAAGTTTATCATGCTTTGATTTGGCCTGTGGCACCATTTGAGTCATGACTATCGTGCCCTTAACCACGGTAAAATAACTGTAAAATCACTTTATATTGCAGTATGCATAGCTGTGAAGGTTTAAAGTGTGTCATTACAAGTCTATTAGAGACATGCAGTCTCAGCATAAACCATCTCTGCTGCCTGTCTTGCGTTTCTGAAAAGAAGCTTTGTGATTATCCCACTGACGTGTTTTCGTGCTTCCCTCAAACTCGCAGAACTCACAGCAGTCAAACTCCTTAACAATGCTACATAATTACTCACATAATAATGCCCATTTATCCAGTAATTGCAATCATCAGACTGCCTGCACACACTCGCATTAATTAGCGTGGTCTTGGACTTACTGGGATCATCTGCTGACTTCTGCTGGTCTATAGAGAGGTAATTTTAAGATGCTGTGTGTATAATTCCCTGCTTTTTTTTTTTTTTTTTTTGATTAGATGATTACACCTTGATCGCTTCTTTCATGTTTCAGAAAAGCGTCTGACTTGCTTTTGTATGCTGTTTAGTAAGAACCAAAACAGACAATCTGGTACTTTAGGTTTGAAAACAGTGTGACCCTTCGTTGCTTTCTGTATAGTACTAAACAAACAGTGCAGATTACAGTGTGAGTAATTTTATATCAGTTACACTGTGGGCCCTATTTTAACGATCTAAGCGCAAGGTCTAAAGTACACGGCGCAGGTGCACTTAGGGCATGTCTGAATACACTTTTGCTAGTTTAACGACGGAAAAAACGGTTGGTGCGCCGGGTGCATGATCTAAAAGGGTTGTACCTATTCTCTTAATGAGTAATGGGTGTGTTTTGGGCATAATGTGCAATAAACCAATCAGAGTCTCATCTTCCCTTTAAGAGCCAGTTGCTCTCGCGCCATGGCGAACGAAGCTGATCATGCTGATACATGCAACATTTAGGCATTTTTGTATTTATGTAGCCTAATCTTTTACATTGTAATCCTTTATTTTTTTATATTTGGCATGTTTGTGTATCACAAACATGCCAAACTATTTTACTGTGTTAGTATCATTGATGATACATGATACTATTTTAGTATCATTGAAATACTATTATAGTTTATATATATATATATATATATATATATATATATATATATATATATATATATATATATATATATTGAATTAGTTTTTATTTTTATATTTTCTGTTTTCATTTAAATTTGAGTTAAAGTTTTAGTTATGTTGAGTTAATTTGAGTTTTTAGTTATTTAGTTATTAGTTATTTTTATTTTAGTTTAAGTTTTAATTGTTCTAATACATCAAGTTAAACTAAGTAAATTTAATAATTTTTATATTTTATTTTATTTAAGTTCAAGTTTATTTTATTTAAATTCAATTTTTATGTCTTAGTAAACTATATTAAAATATGCATACTGTATATTTTTAAATGAATACAAATAAATGTTTTATACATGCAAGTGAATTTTGGCATCACACCATTTATTATTTAAATGGATATTGATTTGTTACATTTGCTAAAAACTGCATTAAAATTAACTTTTTTAAGTGAGCATTAGAGAAAGAAAGAAAGGAAGGAAGAAAGAATGAATGAATGAATATCTGTGATATATCAAATAACTTAAAATTGGATACTTAATTGCAAATTTATAAAATATTTGCTAATAACTGATACAATACCGATATATCTTACATTCCTAAAACATACCTTTGTCTTGGTCTTCACAAGTCTTCCTTCACACCTTCACTATATCAAAGCCATATTATAAGCTTCTCTTGTGGTGTAATTTCAACAAAGAATTAAATGTCTGTAAAATGTGGCTATTGTAGTGAACAAAAACATGGCTGAAGAATGGTAACTTTCCCAAGAAATTAGTTGTTTTGTGTTGACAGAAGCGCCATCTGTTTGGGAAACAGAAAGTGAGGTAAACTAATGAAAGTGAAGAGCAGTGAGCTGGAGAACTCTACTGTAGAAAGCTGCCATGTGCTCCAGCGTGGTGTGGCGGCACCTTTTTTTTCCACCAAATGAAATGTTCCTGCGCAGCTCTGTTGCTCAGCACATGAGTATCACAGCTTGAATCTATCTCACGGTGTATAAGCACAATGCTCAGCCAGAACATCACCTCAAAGTGCATGCCAACACCTCGTGTTGTTGGGATCATTTCAGGGCAGAATCACACACAGAGGCTCATGGGTAATAGAAAGTGAAGTGTTAAACAGCAGTTCACCGAGTTTATTATATTAGCAAGCTCATGAAAATAACTCAAACACTTTATTTTGATAAGTAAAGCATTGAATAGGAAGTGGCTTTAGATGTCAATATATTGGTGTTTTATTTCCATATATCATTAAATCTAAGTATTCAGAGCAGTCCAGGTTAAAGGAATCACGGTCCAGTGGTTCAATCTGAAAGCACTCTGATCCGGTACACAGTTCTGCATGACTACAGTGTTTGCACAGCAGGAGTGTGTGCTGTGGATGCTATTGATTGCCACACTTCATTTGCAGTAATAATCTCTGCTACGCTTACAACTGATAGATCAGTCATGATAGCAAACATTGACTTTCTCTTACAGAGTAAGATGAAGACAGGTAAGATGTGTTTGGTGTTTCTGATATTCTTTTCTAAAGTCAAACTGTCTGCTAGCAGTTAGCTTTCTTAAAATCTATTTATTGCATATAAAATTAAAATACACCTAATATATAAAATAACATTTTCATATATATTCTTGAGTATTTTATAAAATATTTTATAAACATATTCATAAAATCAGTACATTTTATGAATATACTACACTACCAGCTTATATAATAACAAAGATTTTTAAAAAGGTTTTGAAAGAAGTCTTATGCTCACCATGGCTGCATTTATTTGATTAAAAACACAGTAAAATCAGTAATATTGTGAAATATGAATAAATATTGCGAGTAATTTTCAGCATCATTACTCCAGTCTTGGTCCTTCGTTCTAATATGAAATTCTGTATATTCTAATATACATTCTAATATGCTGATTTATTGATTAATTTATACTAATTATTATTGGTACTTAATTATTAATAATGCTTCTAATTATTATCAATGTTGTAAAAAGTTTTTTGCTGCTTAAAATTTTTGTGGAAATCATGACACTTTTTTGAAATAAAATTTGAAATATAAAAATTTTGTAACGTATACATGTCTTAACTGTCTCTTTTGTTCAATTTAATGCATCTTTGATGAATAAAAGTCTTTCTTTCTTTCTTAATCTCATTTAATATTTACCTCAAACTTACTCGGCAAAAACACTGATAATAATAAGAAATATTTGTATATAATATAATAAGAAAATGATTGCTGAAGGATCATGTGACACTGAAGACATGCATGTGGGTGTGGGTGTGTGTGTGTGTGTGTGTATATATATATATATATATATATATATATATATATATATATATAAAGAAAGAAAACATAATGAATGTACAATAGTGTATTCTGATGTTCACACACTCTCTGAATTCTGACTGGCCAGTTATTAATCCATAAAGCAACAATATTGAGCCAACAAAATGAGGAAGGTTTCAGTTAACCGTCGTCCTCAAGTGAAGTCCCTTTTAAAGAAGAAAGCTGCATATTTGTCCTGAGAGTGGATTCATCAAACTTTGTGAGCACCAGGTGAAACCTAATTAGATTATGTCTTGGTTATATCTCTATAATTAGTCCCATGGTGATTATGAATGAAGAAGAGCAGCCATGCTCTTCCTAATCAGCTTTATCGTCAGTAAGTCAGTCAGGTTAAAGGCTCTTCTTCTTTTTTATCATTATAAAAACAAGAAATTATCGTGTCGAACACACTGTGTGCAAACGCATTTTGAGCTGAAGAAAGGGTTTTTATGACTGGGTAATGCATCAGTCCTTCCCGGGCTGAAAATGAGCGCAGGTATCAGAAAATCTCGCGGTCTCCACTCTAATGTGTTTTTCATCACCTCCGTCAAAGCGAGGTCCCCATCAAAGACTCATGAAATTCAGATATGCCAGGCTTCCCATCTTAGCCACATTATTCCCCGTAAAGCCTCAGTTGATTTCACAGAAATACTACAGCACGACTCCTTGACACATTCACATCCACTGCCTGTTTCCTTTGTTAATCTTCTTTCCAAATGTCACCATCTGTCAATCTCTGTGAATTTGTCTCTTTGATAGATGTTTTTCAGCTCAGAAATGAATATATGATTATTCATCCACATATTGAAACACTCTACAAAAGTATTTACTGTACTGAGCTACACATACAAACTGTGTACACTGATGACTCACATTTGGAATTCAGGTATTTTTCTTTTTCTTTGAAAAATAAAATAAATCAAGCACACTGGGCTTTTTGAGCCACAATTATATTATATTATATTATATTATATTATATTATATTATATTATATTATATTATATTATATTATATTATATTATATTATATTATATTATATTATATTATATTATATTATATTATATTATATTATATTATATTATATTATATTATATTATATTAATGTGTTGATTACAATTCATATATCCATGGCCATCCGATCCATGTATCTAATGACTACATTGGAGCAACAATATTGCTTATGTATTCCATGTTTGAATTTCCCACCATGCATTGCAGAATCAATAAATTATCCCATTTTCAACAGTGTCAGAAAAAGAACATAAATAAAATAAATCATCCATGTGCCATGAGTTCTGAAATATAATTTTGATAACAGGTTTAATTTTCTTTGTTGTTTCATACATGCACAGAGGCTAATTAATTTTACTAAGCTCAGTGACGACTGTGATGCAGATAAGTACACTTTGTGATGGTTTTCTGACACGGTGCATAGAAACGCTGCCTATACGACTGACATCAAATCATTTAAACTGCCATAAAATCACTTTGTTCCTATTCTTGGTACAGTTGGGCGTCATTTCAAGTTTGATGATAATGAATGTGCCTGCTTTTTAAAGCATGACAAAAGAAGTTTAAAATGTAAAGGAAGTGTAAATTCTCTACTTTGCCTTATAATTAACTGTCAAAAAAGGTTAGAGACAAAGCATTACACTTTTATTGTAGGTTGTATATGAAGGAGAAACAGCATCCGTTATATCACACACATCCTTTTAAAATTTTTGAATGTTGTTCTAATTTATAAAGAGCCTATATGCCACATACTCCCATTTTAAATAATATTGTTCTATCATAATGATTTAAAGGAATAGTTCACTCAAAAATGGAAATCTAAACAGATTTGAAGAAATTTAGCATTACATCACTTGCTCACCAATGGATTGTTTCTTATACAAACATGCATTTTTTCACTTCAAAATACATTAATTGATCGATCAGATTTGTGTGGATTAATCATTATGTTTTAATCAGCTGTTTGGACTCTTATTCTGACGGCACCCATTCACTGTAGAAGATCCATTGGTGAGCAAGTGATGTAAAGCTAAATTTCTCACAATCTGTTCGGATGAAGAAACAAACTCATCTACATTTTGGGCAACCTGAGGGTGAGTAAATTGTCAGTATTTTTTTTTTTTTTTTTCCCCTCTTGTTTTCCTCCTGGAAAAGTCTTCCAAATGTTCAGTTCTTTCTCTAGTATGCATTTCAAAGCCATAGCAAGTTGCTTTTTCTGTGTTCCTCAGAGCTGAGCACTATTATCTCTTATTATTTGCCAATTTATACTATTGCCAAATCAATCAAAGGAGTGTTCAAAATTACTGATCCCGGAATAACCAGAAACAAATAGTTTTGATGAGTTTTAGTGTTTCTGCAACTCATCAGGGCCTCCTACTGGTCTGGAGACCTGGACAAGCGCCCCAATCTGTTCACTGATAATAATATCACATTTTTCTGCTAATAAACTAAAACAGTCTGGTTTCCAATCTGTTTAAAGTAGCACAGGTGAGGAAAGTATCTTAGCCTTAAGACATAATAATCACAGTGTTTGTTGTTGAACTGTAATATGATTCGTTCTGAGTCTTGTTAGCAGGTTTATTCTTGCGAAACGACAAACAGCAGTCATGCTGTCTCTGCCGGTGGGGAGCAGCTCAAGGTTCTTCACCCCGGCACACATCCAGGCAACCGTTTGCTTCCAGGCCCAAAGGCAGCCCTGCAGATGTTTACCATCAGATAACTCTAAAGATTTCTTAAAAAATAATACGAATAATAATAAAATAACAGCAAAACCTGAGCCCCCCTACTGAACGACCTAGCTATGGGTTTGAGGGAATTTCAATTATTAACAGTTCTTCACACATTCTTTTTGTAATAGAGGAACAAGAAGTTTTATACTGCTTATGTTTTCCTTCTCTTCTTTTGAAACTCAACGGTGAATCCACTAAACAGTTGCACCATGTTTGCATGTATTTCAGCACAAAGATCTGCTATCTGTTTTTCACCGAACAATCAATCTTAGGAAAGCCATTTTCTGCCAGGGAATAAAACAAAACAAAACAAAAAATACCTCACAATTCTGACGTTTTCTTGCAATTCCGAGTTTATATCTCACAATTCTGACTTTGTTTCTAGTAATTCTGAGAAAAAAGTCAGAATTGGGAGATTTCACATTTATATCTGGCAATTCTGACATCTTTTCTCGCTACAGAATAAAGCATAACAAAGAAATTTTAACTCAAAATTCTAAAAATCTATTGATATTTTTTTCCCCCGTTACTAGTACAATCTCACAATTCAGACTTTTCTTAGAACTGTGAGAAAAAGTTGCATTTACTTTATTCCATAGCGGAAACAAGCTTCCATACGATCCAGTCTAACCAGGTATTAAAATGAACTGAAATATGGCTATGTTGTAAGTATTTAGGCCATATTTGAAGTCAATGTTAATTTTGTCACCGCAAACATACTTCATTTCAATGTAAACAAGTCTTATTATAGATTCTGTTCTTTAAAGCATAATTATAATTTTAAAATGAATGAATTGCATTTCATGACATACTGAATCATTAAATGTACAATAAATAAATTAAAAATAAACAAATAAATAAATACATTTTATGGACAATGCATTTTGTTGCATTTTGTTCATTAAAGCTATTTTTTGTTACTTTCTTAAACGGAAACATATTTACCATTATGTGCACAAAATACAAGTAATATCTATGCATGAAATCAGTTTTGTTTAGAATTGTGTGTGCAAAATGATTTACATTTCCATTTGATGAAAAGCAGTTGGACTTTCTGCACAAACATCATTTTGTGATGTTTGTGAAAACTTAATTCATTAACTTAATTCATTCTCTACACATAATTAATCTGGTTACACTCGGTTCCTCAAAGAAAACAATACAGAAAGTGCTTGAAAATAAAATGTCTTTGCATTTATGTATCTACACAGGGTCTTTTCAGTTCAGACATTAAAAAAAAAAATCACATTGAGTGTATGTATTTTATTGAAGGGCAGCTAAATGGGAAAAACACGCTTGAGATATCGTGAAAGGGTGCTTTGAGCAGTAATACAATGCTGATTATTTCTACCATCCTCTGCCTTTAAATGCTTTCAGTATACAGTTGGTCAGGGCAAGTATCCGTGCATAAATGCATGCTCATAACCATGTGGAAAAAGCACACAAGAGAGATTTCATAGCTGATTGGGATGTAAAAGGCTTTTGGGTGATGTATTGATAATAACTCCTAGGGTGCCATTTGATGGATGCATTCATGCTGACATATTTCATGCATTTAAATCATATCTGCACTGTAATGATCCTTCAGAAATGACTCCCAGTGGTCACATTTAATCAGCCAATTTAAAGACCGGGGTGGAGAAGTTCCAGTTCAGGTGATAAATAATTATTCCACCCGATAGTCCAATAAAATCAGTATTGTATGATACAGTCTGTGCGGGAGCGAGGAACCGTGCATGTTCTTCTCAAACCCAATTATAGCTGTTGTTTAGTTATGCGGTAACAGGAAAATGAACCGGGTTGCTTATTTACAAGCCAATGAGGTTTATCACCATAGATTTTCTAAAACATATGACCTAAACATCGTCCTCGGGGCCCACCCAATTATTATACTCTTTACGGTTCACCCAGATTCGATGATGAGAGTTCATCTAAACAATAAATTCTTATACGTGCAATCATAAACTACATCTAAAAATATAATGTGACATAATGTGCTGGCCCCGAGAGTGAAATACTGCTGACGCAAGTCCTCTTCATGTGGCTGACACCTCACGCAACTGCTGACACATTCTCTGTGATGAGTGAGTCGGGCCGAGCAGCTGGTGAGACTGAATCACCGCTTTCCGTGTCCGTGTATCTACATAGATCGCAACCTTACAACCTCCCCCAACCAACATGCTCCCCCCAGCCCAAACAAACACGGCCCCGCGACACCAGCGCATCCGATTCAAGGACACTTTTATGCTGTGCATCAGCAGAACTGCCGATGCCTGTTGTGAATTTGTACCAGGGTCTGGTTCTGTTGATGCTAGGGTCATGCTTACATACACAACGCATGTCGTACATTTACAGGATAAATTACTACGCTGTACACAACCTAGCGATGAAGATGCCACTCCATTGCTTAAAGGAGCCGTATTCTACACCCATGTAGCGTTTTATTGCTCACTTATAATGGTCTCTTGCACTCGTAATTTAGATTTATACGACTATTTTCCACACTCTCTCTGACTCTAACCCAAAAATAAACATTATACTCATTCTGTTGTTCTGTACACTGTAAAAATGTATTTTTGAAGTTGTAAATATAAGAAAGATTGCTACGTTTTACAAGAAAATACTATTTCAGTCTTTGTATATGGAGAAAAAAATTCTATAATAATTTCACTCAGAAACTGCTAATAAATTTCACAAGTAATTACCAACAAACAGCAAGTACACTCTTAAACATAAAGCTGCTTAAAAGGTTATGGTTATTAAAAGGTGCCATAGAAGAATCATTTTTGGTTCCAAAAAGAACCATTCAGTCAAAGGTTCTTTAATCTTTAAAGAACCATCTCACTCTTACCTTTTTATAATCTGAAGAACCTAATATATGCATGGTTATAATTAGCATAACAATTTGTGTGACTTAATTTTAATAAATGGCCTGATCACCTCTATACAGGGAAATACAAATCTATCATCTCAGATGCGTGCTGTAAATGCTGTTGCCAGGTATGTGCAGGAAGAAAAAAGCATCAAATGTGCTGGATCTTTAAATGGGAGGCGGCTTGATTTAGCTAGTCATCCAACACACCCAGTACAGACTGCATAAGACATCAATGGGGCAGCTGGAAAAAGAAAACAGTGCCATCTATTGATCTGCTCTGGAAAACAGGCAGTTAAAAAGCTCTAGAAATCAAAATATAACAACCCTTTGCACAAATAAAGAATAGACATATGTGACCCTGGACCACAAAACCAGTCTTAAGTGTCAATTTTTCAAAATTCTGATTTATACATCATCATATAAATAAGATTTCCATTGATGTATGAGGTTGTTAGGATTGGACAATATTTGGCCGAGATACAACTATTTGAAAATCTGGAATCTGAGGGTCCAAAAAAATCTAAATATTGAGAAAATCACCTTTAAAGTTGCCCAAATGAAGTTCTTAGCAATGCATAATACTAATCAAAAATGAAGTTTTGATATATTTACAGTAGGAAATTTACAAAATTACTTCATGGAACATGATCTTTACTTACTATCCTAATGATTTTTGGCATAAAAGAAAAATTGATAATTTTGACCCATACAATGTATTTTTGGCTATTGCTACAAATATACCCCGGCAACTTAAGACTGGTTTTGTGGTCCAGGGTCACATATGTGGGTAAGAAAGGCATTGCATGCAAGTTTCAGATCACACTCACTTCTTAAATATTCTCTCAACGTCTGACAGGTATGTCATATGGTGGTTGTACAATGCAGGTCTAAAAATAGGGACAAGGGAACAAGATATGTTTATATGTATGCCTCATGAGGATTGCAACATGCCTGGAAGGAGGCGTTATAATATGCATAATAAAAATACACACACAGACACACTACATTGGCAAGTTATGTGTCATATTTAAGAAGAAATGTGCACTGAATTCTTTCACCTTGATCTCTTTTATTAATTTATGTATGCACACACAAACAATCAAAATATTTTAGAATTGAGAATAATTAACCAAATATTTAGGATATTGTTTCCATGACTTTCCCATTATGATTAAAGGTGATATTTTTATAATAAGTATTGTGTCAAAATAGGCACACATTTTATCACAAGTGCATTAAATATATAATTACATACATTGTCAATTCTTTGTCAATATATGGAAAGCACAATCCCTAATGTATTATATAATAAATTGTAGGCTATATTGAATGTTGATTTATATATTGACATGTTGATTTATATATATTCCGGGAGGAGGGCGATATGTTACGTTTATGTTCTGTTTAGTTGTGAGTTTGTTTTCATTGTGTTTTGTTTTACCTGCCCTGACCTAGTTTTCCTTAGCCCCCTGATTATCATCATCTGTTCCTAGTTTAGTTACTAATTATTCCCTCATTTGGTTAGTATTTATAACCCTGCCTTTCCCCTGTTTCTTTGTCCTGTCTTACGTTGAATGAAGAGGTTGTTTTTGCTTTGTTTGAGTGGATTTATTAAAAGAATCTGTGTATTCGACTTCCTGGCTCTGAATTTGTGCTCTATTTGAACTCCTCGCCTCGACAACCCTTAACAGAAGACAGGACCTTTAATAAGGATGCTAACGGCTGAGGACAAGCTGTGGGGTTTACGGTAGGCTGGTCGGAAGCTGGAGCGGTATGTGGAGGATTTCATTGAGCTTGTTCACCAGCTGAGCTGGCCCGACGCCACTCTGGACGCGTGCTTTCAGCTGGGGCTGGACAGCGAGATGATCCGATGTGAACTTCCTGTTTTTGATTTTCCCCTGATCAAATTAATTAATCTAATTTTATATTTAAACGGATCAAATTACAAAGTGGAAGAAATAAGGGAAGGATTTCAGTCGCGCTGCCCAGTCCCCTCTGAGGCACGCCGCGTTTCACCAGTTCATCCCACGCCAGGGACCCCCACATACCGCACCGACGGTCCGAGCCACCTGCCTAGCCCCAATCATCCCCATACCCTCCTAAGCTCCACCATCGTCCTCAACCCAGAACCACCGTCCGCGGCTCCCTCAAGCCCACTGCCGTTCATGGCTCTCTCAAGCCCACCGTTCGCAGGGAACGCAACGCCGCCGTCCACGGCTCTCTCAAGCTCTCATTCAAGGGCGCCGCTCACAGCCAACGCAAGCCCGCTGCCGTTCGCGGCCAACGCAAGCCTGCTGCTATCCGCAGCTTACTCAAAACCTCTGGCCTCTCCGCTGTCAAGCCCGCCAAGGGCCAAGGCCACGGAGACCCCTGAACTGCCATGGCTGCCTGAGACCCCTGATCCGCCATGGCGCCCTGAATCCCCGGACCCACCATGACTCCCTGGACTCCCTGATCCGACCTGGAGGCCTTCCTTGTCCCGGTCCTGCACTGGCCTCCAGGGCGCTCTTCCCTCCCTGGTGGAACTGTTGTGGCGCGGGACGCGCCTTCCGGGAGGGGGGCAATATGTTCTGTTTAGTTGTGAGTTTGTATTCATTGTGTTTTGTTTAACCTGTCCTGACCTCGTTTTCCTTAGCCCCCTGATTATCATCACCTGTTCCTAGTTTAGTTACTTATTATTTCCCTCGTTTAGTTAGTATTTATAGCCCTACCTTTCCCCTGTTTCTTTGTCCTGTCTTGAGTTGAATGAAGAGGTTATTTTTGCTTTGTTTGAGTGGATTTATTAAAAGACTGTGTATTCGACTTCCTGGCTCCTTCATGCTCTATTTGAACTCCTCGCCTCGACAACCCGTAACAATATCAATGTATGAGAAATGGTCTGGTATGCATTATGTGCATAATATTGTCTGCAGCAATAGAAAAAACACTTAAACATGAGGACCTTTAACAAATTCTCTCTGCAACAAAGATACTAGAAGGGCCTTTGATTAAAAAAAATAAAATAAAATCGGCAAATGCATAAAGTCAAATACAGTACATGCAAAGCATATTACAGTTGAACTACATATGCAATTTTGACCTTAATTCAACTCATTACAATGTTAATTTGTTTGCGATATTGCTGTCTTCATGCTGCTGTGAATCTGACATAATACCTTTATGAGATTGTGGGGGTGCTTGCTTTAAATGAATATTGCATTTTGAGTTGATGAGTTTCTGTGATTATCTTTCAGAAATCCTTATAATCTTGCTGAACATTATACAGTTTGAACAGTATTGTGAGATTTGAGAGTGATTGCTGCAATAAATGTTCCGAATCGTTATTGTTTTTTCAAAAGGTCTTTTGTTTATCCTGTAGAAAGCAAACATTGCACTGGGCTTAATAAAACTATTGCATTTCTCTTCTTTATCTCCGTAATCTTTGATCAAGCAGACCCGTGAGAACAGGGGAGATGCTGTTAAGCTTGTGATCAGGATTTGAGATACTAAACCTCAGACAACCTGAGAAAGTCTCTCTCGGAGGAGTTATATTTAATTACCTTTTTTGAAGTCAAGATGGGAATTTGACATTTCAATTTATGCCACCCTAATCAAAAGCCAGCTTTCATTTGGCATGGAACTATAACAATTTCTAACATTTAGACTAATAAAATAATCTATTTGCAGGTTATGTGGATTTGGTGGCCATAACGGACTATGGCAACATACAGTACGTACGCATACTGCCTCTTCCAACCAATATCTCCAAGAAAAAACAGATCTTAACTTAAGCTGGTTCAGCTGTGATAGTAATACCTGTGTTTAAACTTCAGGTATTCATATTCATATTCATAAAATAATAATAATAATTATTATTATATATATATATAACATTTTAAAATTTAAAAAATTAATAAAATAAATTAAAAAATAAAATACGTTTGGTTACTTGTTTTAGGTAATTAAATTGAACTAAAGCAAAACAATTCTTAAACATTTCTTAAACATGCCACAACTTCATTTCATTGGGTTTAATCAATTTAATTATTTAAAACAGCCAATATCTGGAATATATGTGCAGAAATCCAGATCCAAACTAGATACACTGGAAATACAGTAAGACTTGAATAGGCTAAATTTAGTATTGCCTTTATCCAGAACAATTTATAAAACAGAATAAGACTGCAATGGTGAACATGGTTAAACATTTGACCACACACATAATAACAAGAGAGAATCTCCTTTAGGGTAGTGTTACATTTTTCAAATGACTACAAACCCACTCTGCGGATTCTTCAAAGCCGTATTGGCAAAACTAGAGGTTGTCAAGGTTGAAAGAGAAAGAAAAATCAGTTCTGTTGGAGCGTGTGGTAGTTGAGCCTATCGTGGAGGAATATTGATTGGATCAGTCAGTGTGGACGGGATGGAGATGAAGCGAGAACATTGGGCTTCTGCTGAGGGGATTCTGAAGGATGAGTCAAAAGCGCCACAGGAGGATGAGCAAAGTGGCGGCACCACTGGACCTGCCAGTGGGAAATGAAAAGCCCTTGCTTCTGTCCAACAGCGGAAAAAAGAAGGGGGGGAGGGGGTAAGGTATGAGAGGAAAAGAGAGGAGGAGAAAGAAAGACTGCAAATGGGAGAGAGAATAGCTCTGTTGAGCTAGTGAGCTGTCTAAAGGTTGCATCCTGACCAAAATGGGAAATATTAAGTGTTGTTATTAATGAACAATTAAATAAGTGATTAGCTAATCATTATATATATATATATATATATACACACACACATATACATTCTCTGTACTACATTATATACATTTTCAGTACTACATTACAAATTCAAAACTGAGAGTAATAGTATAGTATATATATCTTGATTTTAAATGTGTATATATGTACAAATGTAAAAATATGCAACAAATGTAAAAACATATGTAAAATTAATATGCAAGATGGTGCAATAAAATTTTATTGTATTGTGTTACGTGCATAAATTATATGTACAAACAGTGCATTCTGAAATTAAAATAGAGTGCCATAGATTTCAGTTCAAATTATGTATTTTATATGGCAAAATAGTTTGCTTCCTGTCTGGAATGACCTTCACATTAGGAGCATGTGAATGATGGCTTAAAATGTTACTTAAGTACATAGTTCACTGGGTTTTCTAACAGCGCTAATGTTTGTATGTGAGAGCGGTTGCTTGTGAAGATTAAAAATAAAAAAGCAATTACACAGGCTGAAAACAACAATGAACCACAAGCCTACAGCAAAGACTATTACAGCTTTTGCGTTCAATACCATCTTCATTAGAACCACCCTGCTGAGCCGTGATGTTTGCTTTCACAAGGGCCAAAAGACTGGAAAAATACCCTTCTGTATCTAATCTACAGACCTTGAAAAGCTCCACGAATTTGTTAAACAGCAATAAAGAGAAGGAAAGGATTTTGTCGTTAGGGAAAAGTGAAAGGGATGTCCCATGTTCAAGGCACCACTGAGAGAAAGTATACATCTCATTACACTATTCAGAGGGGATTATTTGTGCTACTATAAACTGGTCACCAAGGAGACCATATTGAAGACACTCAAGCAGAAAATGGTGCACTGATTTATGCCTGGTGCCTTTTAGAACCTAAGCCAAGGAGAGAAAAAATACGATACTAGTGGCTCAGATGACTCTTGAACTGCAAAAAGTACTCAAATAGTTAAGTTGAAATGATTTTTTAGGCTCAATGTAAAATACTGTAGGAGCATTAAACTAATTATACTGTATACAGGCATATATAATGATGAAAATGTCTTTCAAAGTGCAGCTTGTAAAAGATATGAACCATAAACCATCTGTGACATATTTTCCTAGAAACAACCATCACTCATTTTGGCATAAACCACTTCTAAATTCTGTGCTGTTGAGCCTGAAGAAAAAAAAAAGAAAAACCTTTTAGGAGATTATATTTGACTGATATCGTTTTATGTGAAGTCATTATCGCCCTCGTTACCGCGCATTAGGTGTCTTTCTAAAGAGATTAAAATAAAGAGTATTAAGGTTTAAGCCTCACATGAAATGCACCAGTTGATAGATGGTAATCTGAGAGAATACATTCAAATCTGTGAGACCAAATCAGATCCAGAAGGTTAAAGTAAACTAGGCCTCTCATTCTTGTTCTGAAATTTGTCATTTGCATTTAGGACACGTTAGACGAATATTAGATGTCAAAAGGTCAGTCCACAGAATGATGTTACGATGACCCCATTTCTACAACTATTAATATTGCAGCTCTCACATTTCTTATCAAGGAGAAAAATGCATTAGAGTAAGCCTGTCATGTACGTTATGCAAATAAAATATATTTCTTTGTATTCAAGTGATTAATATATTCAATTATTTAATGTATATTGAAAATATACAGAAAAAAAATATATTAATATATTGAATAATACATAAGGAATTGCTGCTTTTCATATATAGAAAAAATGTGACAATATATTTACTTAGTGTACAGTATATATCATAATGTAAGTAACTGTATGTCGTATGCATAATACATAGATGTCTATATAAATATATTTGAAATTACAATATGAAAAATGAAATTAATATATTAACTAGTTTCTTTTTAGCATACATATTACTAGTATGTTGGCTGTTTATTAGTACTTATAAAGTACATATTAATGCTTTATTCTGCATGACCATATTTTAGATCTCTTAATCTGACCCCATACCTAAATTTAAGAACTACCTTACTAACTATTAATAAGCAGCAAATTAGGAGTTTATTGAGGGAAAACTCTCAGTTAATAGTGAATGTGTGTTCCCTAATCTAAAGTATTACCAAAAGGTTTGATTATGTGTTCAGCATTTTGTAAATCCATGCATTAACCCATGAAAGAGATGAGTTTTCTTTGAGTATTTTATTAAAGCTGTTTATATTGAAAAATATAGGTATTGGATTCCCATACATCACATTAAATGTTCCAGTATTTTCCAATACATTTTGCATTTCACATGTGGAACAAATCATCAGTTTAGCATGTGACCGGCTTTGACTGACACTGTGTTGGCCACACTTTGAGGCAGATGGAGTTGATAAATGATGATGCATTAGTTTGAGTGAAATATCATTGGGGGATTAGAAAGAAAAAATAAATGAACTAATGAATAAAAAAATAATAAATATAAGAAGTTCAATAAAAAAAAAAAATGAGATGCATTTCTATAAACAGAAAAAAATATTAATATTATATAAAGAATATTACAAATGAAATAGGATTTACTCATTGCGTGGCTTTTTGAAAAGTCTTTTTAAAGTCTTTTTAGTCTGTTCCATACTCATGGTCTTCCGTTGACCATCAAATAGATGTCCTTGAAGCCTGTAAAACCACAGGGTGTCCTTTTAATGTTTTATGGTTCAGATTACAAGCACTTCAATTACGAGAGTGAGTGGGATTGTTTTGTGTTAGCTAGCTAGCTTGCTCACTGAGTGAATCAATCAGTAGTCTTTAATGCTCTGTGAGAAATGCAGTATGCTAATTTGGCATTAAAATGTTTAGTAGTGTTGACAAGAATTAACTGCATCGTATAAATACCGCCATTACATATAAATTCAAATACAGCTGCTGAGGGAATGACAGTAATTATGGCACCTGCTGAACCTTCTTTATAACCTCAATTTTTATCATGTTCTAAACCCAGAAATGTGAAAAGGGTATTTTGATCCACAACCTTTCAGTTACCACTGCAGATCTCTTAAAAACTACACTACTTCAGGTTAAATAATGAATCATTTTAAACATAAATAATAGGGCTATTGATTTATCACATACAGTATATTGTATTGTTTATGATTAGAAAAAAAAAAGAAAAATAAATAAAGAATAGGAATAAACATGAACAACACAAAATAAAGTGGTAAACATTCTCCAGACAACCCACTGGCCAAAAAACTATTAAACACACATCAGTGAAATAACCTTTCACGAATGGCTTAATGATATTGTGTCTAATTTGAAGCTAATTAAGTTTTAACAATGTGATTTACAGGCTTTCGTGCACTAGTTGTTTTCATCCTCTGCCATGCAACGCTGACCAGATTAATATTCACAGAGCAGCCATTCCACGGCTCGCTCCTTCGACGGTGGCAAAACTGTTCATTGATTTCTAAGAACCACAGTAAATGACCTGTAGCCCATCTCTGGAATTGCACTGATTGTAAATTGAGGGCCATAAAGAAGGTGTCGCTTGTTTTCCATGGAATGTAGAATGGCTGAACACTGAATTTATCCATGATGAGGGTAGTTTTGGAACTCTGTAATTAGGGAGGTACATTGCAGGCTGAGCAAATTGAGTTAATTGTACCAGTCATCGAACGCACTTTATGCTGTTGAAAAGATGATTTCCTCACATTTTAGACATTAATCTTCTTGTTCTTTCTTGTTTTACTTTCAATTGTATATGTAAAAGCTATTGTGTGCTAATGCTGTCACACTGGTAATATCCACCAAAACCCACTCAAGATCACCATCAAATTCTGTTCAGACTGGTTTTTACTCACATTTTTATACTCACAGGTTTATACTCACATTAGTATAGGTTTTCTCTAACAACACAATACACATATGTGTGTACAAGTATTTTTCATTTAATTAATTATAAATTAGGTTATTTTATATCAAAATAAAATAGTGATTGTGATTTCCTATGAATTCGTACAATGTGAATCGTGTGAAAATGTACAGTTTATTTTAATAGTCCACTTTAGACATTCTACACTTTACCTTTACAACTACATGTCAATTAACTCTCAAAGTGTTAGTAAACTGTTGGGTTAGAGTTAGTAAAATAAGATGACATGCATTTTCAAAGTTACTTATAGTTAATAGAATGTTGGGGAACCATCAAAATTAAACAGTTTGCAGATATTAAGAAGAGAGTCTTTTAATACATGTCGACATGTAATTGCAAGGTTAATTATAGTTAGTATAGTGATATAAATGGACTCAAAAACTAAAGTGTTACTAACCGTACAATTTTTAAAAAAAAAGGGGGGGGGGGGGGGTAGGTTGGTGGATCTCAAACATCTGTATGCCAATGTGAGGTTTCCAGTGTCAACTCAACTGCTTGCATCCACAAGATGCACAGCTCATGAGTCACTGCTGAGCATTTCAGAACAAATTCACACACTCTGCAATTTCTTACCGAGGCAGCCGGCTACAGACAGAGTAAGCTCTCCCACAAAACACTGACTCATAACTAAGACATCGCGGCTTATGGGACATAATAGATCCTGGACAAACACTTGAAATACTTTCTTCCAGACATCCTGAGCCAGATTATAGGAAGCACGTTTGTCTTTTTAAAATCAAAGAATTTAAAATCAAATGTATGTCGGATGTGGATTATTGTGGATTAGAATAACCAAGATCATCTTTCTATGAATAAATCAGATGTCACCGAAGCTCATGTGGTGCTCAAGGATGCAAATCTGTTTACCTTTGCTAGTTAGTTATGAGATGCACTGATGCCAAAGAGTAAAAATATCTGAATTGTATTGCATTATATAACAAAATATTAAAATAAATTATGCTAGAACTTTCTCAAATTATACTTTTTGAGCTATCTGTGCAATTATCTTTCACTAACTGGTAATTTGAAGTGGATGAATGAAGTCAGTTCACCTCAGGTTCACACAGGTGTCCTAGTCTAGAGTAACTACAGGTGCAAATTTAAAGGTTAATTGACTATGAACATGTTGCACTAATGTCTGGCAACCAGAGAGTGTCCAAATGCTTCTTTTTGTCAAATGTTTTGCATTAAAAAAAACCCTGCTTGTACCATATTTCTTTAAAATCGGAATGAAATTAATCTTATTTTATTTTATTTTCTGACCTTGTAATGTCCATGAATAAAAATGCTAATACTTTCAAAAAGTGCAATTAAAATGTTTAGATTTTTTAAGTGCATGATCATATATGAACATATATGAATGATTAATATCTTTGCAACACCCACATGACAAAATCAAATCAACAAATTAACCAAGTCGCCGCACATTTGTTCTTTTTTGATAATCCATTATACTCAAATGTATACGTCACAATATAGTAGAAATACATCATGACTTTGACATAAGTGACAGCATATTTTGTTCTAAAATATTCATACATTCTTGTCTAGGTACTTTTTGCACCAGGAATGTAACCAGAAAGATTCAATGAAAAAATAAAACGGATTTCATTTCACAGGAAGCTCCTCTAACGGAGACTTTCTCTCACATACCGCAAATACGATTGACACAGCGAGTTCGAAGCAACCTGCATCTTTTGTTACACCAAACAGAGAAACTTTTTCTTTGAGTTGAGTTATTTATTACTCGTACGCCTTGTACGGAACCCACGCTCCTCTCATTCAGTGTAAAATCCATCATTCTACACGGCGAGAGTAATTGGATTTCAGATCTGATTAGCTGTTCACAATGGATCTCCATACCTATGCCAGCAGCAGAAGATTTATTGAGCTTGCCAAGGCACAGCAGAATGGAAAGGCTCCTTCCCTGACAGGCACTGACATACAGTCAATTACTTTATGAGAAATGCTAGAGGTGGCACTTCCTGTAGGAAGAGTGACTGGAGGGTTAATTCTCAGAGGATCTGGCGCTCCTCACTTCTAAAAGGTGAAGGCCGTAATGGCAGAGGAAAGGAAGAGGGCCTTTTTTCAGCTTGCCACGGTTCAAAAAAGCACAGCATTTTTCATCGTTCCCACTCTCTTGGGCCTGGCGTGGCTGGGAGATGTTGTCCGCTTTAATGTATCTGTGTGTCTGTAGCTGTCACGCTGCTGGGAGCCATGCGAGTGTGTGTTTGCGAACGCTCTCAGCAGAGTTATTTTCACACTCTGCTGGAGTGGCAGTTTGACAATGATGACACAACAGCCATCAATCCAATCCTCTTCCTTTTTAAGCACCAACCCGCCCCGACCGCTCTCACAGTCGCAACTCGCAGCTCTCTGGCCGAACTTCACAACCTTTCCCTGGTGTTACAGAACGAGGTACAGGAAGTCCAGAGCAAGAGTCAAGGGCTTCGCATTAATAGGATTACCAAATTTGTATTGCCGTAAATCCCTTATCTCGGCTACCCACATGTGATTGCTTTTTTATGCGCCTGTTTACACCCTGACGGTCACAAGCTGCATTATTCTAATTCACATCATTACCTGCTAATCTCTGCTCTCCCCCTGTCGGCATTGGAGCAACAGACACTGCCAATGTGCAAGAGCCCATTAAACGCACCTCTTGTGTTTACTCAATAGCTGCAGGTTACAGACAGTAAAAAGGGTTGTGTCTCTTTCTCTCAACTGTGATTTACTCATGTTGGACTATTTTTTCATATATTTGGCTTGCATTTATTAAAAGGGAGTTACTATGGGTGAAAATTCTATAAAAAATAATAATAATAAATGTAAGAAATTAAGATCGATTTACACGATATAAACATATGAATTCTGTAAAATATTCTGTATTCTGCATTAATTGGTCATACCATTTAATCTGACCTTCATCTATGTTAAAAGTATAAACTAACACAATAAGCCTCATTTACATGTGCATACCCACAGATTTGATCTTAGAGAGTGCGTGTGCTTAAATTCACGCCAATGCTCATATTTGTAAAAACTGCCTTGACGTGGAAAACAAACAATTAAGGAACTCATGAACAGCTGCCACTAAATAAGTGAGTGAGTGAATGTGGATCATCCAGTTAATGAAAATAACGTAAAATTCACTTACTTTTTCCATTGGACTGTGAATGTTTCATGGGATGGATTCAATAAAGACAGGAAAGATTGTAATCTTTGCTGTTATCTTAATCAATATTACCTTAATGTTGTTATCTTAAACAAACTGTGTTTGTCTATACCTTTCATTTTAATAAAGATTAAATTTTATGACCAAATAATGCACAAAACCTACAAATTCCAAAGGGTTTGCATACTTTTTCTTGCCACTGTATAAAAAGAAGCAGATTTATACCTTACAAAATCTCCAGAAATATGATATTAGAAGCAAAATATACAGTACAATTAGGAAACACAAGATATTGTATTTTCCATATAAGCAAAAAGCTATACCCGTTTTCATGAGAAAATGTTACTATTTTACATTGGTGGTGATTTCGAATGAGTTGGCACAATGTGTTTCATGCATGAAGATGTACAAATTAAATCCTACAAATTGTCCACTAATTCACCAAAATGTAAATAGTTTTAAATTGCCATGAGAGTGTGTTGGTAAAATGTAACTTAAAGAATATGGCAGTTGAAAGTTTAATTAGTTGTTTAATTAGCTTAAAAAAAAACAATTAGTTGAGTATTACTTCATGATGCATTCACCAAATGCATTAATTAATGTTAAGTAATTAAACCATTTAATGGTTAAGATGGTAGCATAAAGTCTTAACCATTAAATGGTTTAATTACTTAACATTAATTAATGCATTTGGTGAATGCATCATGAAGTAATAACTATCAAGAATGTCACAGCATTTGTTAATCTATATTTTACATTTAGTCATTTAGCAGACACTTTTTTTTCTAACGTGACTTACAAATGAGGACAATGGAAGCAATCAAAATCAACAAAAGATTAATGATATGCAAGTGCTATAACAAGTCTCAGTTTGCTTAACGCAGTACACGTAGCAAGGTTTGTTTGTTTTTAAATTATATAATAAATAAAAAGAAAACAGATAGAATAGAAAAAGATTAGAAAGTGTTAGAATAGAATTAGAATAGAGAGAGCTAGAGTTAGAGGCTCAAATAAAGATGGAAGAGATGTGAGATTTTATGAATATAGTTTTAAATTGCACTTTGTTCATTTATAAATTCACTAAACAAAGATTAGTTTAGGAAGACTTAACATTAACCAAGAGCTGTAAAAGTATTGTTCATTGTTATTTTCATGTTAACGTATGGAACACTGTTTTAGTGTTACTGCTGTAAGGGTTTTATCCTTAATTTATAAATTTTAGCTTTAGGGAACCAAATCGTAGAAATTCGGTTTTGATCTGATTAATTGATATTAATCAAAATTGTATCATTTATACCTTATTAACGACTCGACCAGCGAGTATTAATACAGTATATTTTAGCAATTCGGCTTATTGTTGATAATAATACAGAATTGATTGGGAAATCTTTGAGCACAGGTAACACGATCTATGGCAAATAATTTAAGATTTGAAAATCAAGGCACCAGACTATTCATTAAAAATGAATCGAGAGTTTATTTACTATTCTAAGGTACAATACACAACAAAACACATACACACACATACATACGTTATGGCAAGATAAAAGCAGTTTGAAGAAAGTTAAACTATTCTCTTTTCCTGAGAATAAAGACGCCCTTGGGACGTCACAAACAGAAGACTCGGTTATCGTTATCTTTTAACGATTCATTCAATTCAAACTCAGCGAATTCAAGATTTGTTTGTTTTACTTGCTTTGAGTTGAGTTGAAGGAAATTCTTCTTGAGGTTGGTTGCTGCTGGAGGGAAGCCCCGGACTTTCTCGCTGATGTGTTGTCGCGTGACGTCACTCAGGATTCCTCCTTTTGGATTTGATGGCTTCTTGAGCAGCAGCTTTGCAAGTTTTCTTTGGTCAGACGTGGACAGGGCGTTGAAGTCTTTTGAGATGATCAGCCAGATGTTTCACAGCGCGATCAGAGGGCAACGCCCAGACTTTCAGCCAAGTTTCCTTGCAGTTTCACCAGTTGTTCAACCCAGTGGTTTCAACCCAACACTTTGCAAAGTTGGGTGTCTGTTTTATCGGACAGAACTAAGTCCATCCTATTCACTGTCTGACCCAATCACATTGTCTCTGTAGGGCGGAGCCCTGCCCAGCACGACTTCTTTTCCGTGCATACATTATCTGCTAATAAATATGTCACCTGGAGGAAATATCCTAGCAGATTTCTATAAAGTGTTATAATCATACCTTATGATGCTAAAAGTCAACATTCATCCTTTTCACCTTATTGGAATCAAAATAACGTGTAATTTAATACCACACATGGGATATTTGTCATATTGAATACCTATAATTTTACCTACTAAACGGGTTAAGTCATAGATTAAAATATCCTAAGTTCTAATAACTACAGCAAGATAACGACATAAAATACCACATTCATATATATATTGTCTCTTGAGTATATTGCTTTAATAGCAGCAGTCTTTTCTGGATTGTCCTTTTGAAGATCCTCTGTGCGACTAGAGTCTCTTTGTTATACGAGCAAAAGAGGCGGCATCCTCTTGGAATGCAGTGAAGAAAAGGGGTTTGTTATGAGGTCACCAGGATGTCTGTGCTGTAGGTTTGTTGAGGTCTGGTTAACATATATCTGTCTTTCCTTGTTGATACCATCATTGAATTATGGTCAAAAGCAGTCAGGGGACTCAGGGAGGGTCTGTGCTGGAGCATGTCCAGATTCCCCGTGCTTTGTACTGTCTGTTTATTCGACTTTATTTATGGTAAACTGGTCAGGAATAACATTGAAGATTGGTTCTTCAAGGGATGGCCAGATGTTCTCCTCCCAGCTTCATGAGATGATAAGGAGAACAGACAGGAAGATTAGTCAGATACTTTGGGCATTGGGTTGGTCATTTGTAACTTTTACGAGCTGATGATGGAAGATCAGTTCCAGTGGAATGTTCTTAAATTAAACTCATGTGTGTGCGTTCTTTTCGACCAGGTTCTACACTGCAAAAGATGAAATGTGTATCAAGTTGTATCAAAGTATTGCATTTGAAGTTGCATTCCAGTGAGCCAAAATTGTTAAAAACAAACTAAAATCATAATTTGTGCCAGTAGTAAGCCGTGAAATCTGTTTCATGAATATTCATTAGTGCTACAGTGAGTAATCAAGACCGAGTCCAGTAAAGGCACAGCAGGTTCTGGCCACCTGCTTCTCGGCAAGCTGGTTTAGAAAATTCATTAAGACACGAGATTCAAATGAATTTCCTTTTCCTTAACGAGTCGGGAACATGCAGAAGCCGTATTATTTGATGGTCTGGTTAAAAACAATACAACATAATCCAATCTAGCAGTGGCTGGTGGGAAGCTCATAAGTGGTCTCAGACGTGTTCGGAGGCAGAGTTGTAAATCTCTCCAGGCTGAGCCAATGACCTCCGGTTTCATCAGGGCTGAAGCAGAGGTGTAATCCTCGGCCCGCAGAGACGGCCCCTGCATTGTTGTTTAATTAATACGTGTGAATGGTGTGCAGGTACGGAAGCTGCGGGGCGGCAGATAAGGGCGGGGAAACGGAGTCCCGCAAGGAGCACCAACAATAGAGCCATGTTTACCCACAATCACTGCAGGCTCACGGCACACAGACCCAGCACAGGTGCCGCGCGCCCGAAAAGGTCCAGTGCTGATGAATTAAAAGAGAGAGATATGAGAGGGAGAGCGGGAGGGAAAACAAAGAGAGCGCTTTGAAGGAGGCAATCCTCAGAAAACAGCAGTGATATCGGGAGAGTACAGTAATATTTGCCAAACCCTCAGCCAGAGTCAAAGGAAGCAAATAAGCTTAGTGTAATACTTTTCCACATGCAAGTAAAGCATTACAACTTAGTCTCTGTAGTTGTGAGGAATGTTATCAATGTCAGACTCTAAACTATTAATTTACAGTCACTTAACTTTATCTTTTAAATGAAAAAACACCCCAGTAAGTCAATTTGTGGAAGACATTTATCTTTAAGGGGGCCTATTAACAAAAATGTAAACATTACATAATCCATTTATGTGATTTATTTGAAATTATCACTACAGTGCTTAAAACAGAGGTGCCCAAATCAGGGTCAGCAGTTCAAAGCTGGCCATGATGACTTTTGGTTTGGCCTGCTAGGCTATATCACAAGAAGAAAATTACAAATAAATGCAGCCTTGATGAGCAGAAGATACTGGCATTCAAAAGTTTGTGATCAGTAGGATTTTTTTTAGGATTTTAAGATGCCTCTTCTGATCATCACGGCTGCATTTATTTGATCAAAAATACAGAAAAAAAAAAAAAAAATATATATATATATATATATATATATATATATATATATTGTGTAATATTGTGAAATTTTACTGCAATTTAAAATAACAGTTTTCTATTTTAATATACTTTAAAATATAATTGATTCCTTTGACGCAAAGATGAATTTTCAGCATCATTACTCCAGTCTTAAGTATCGCATGTTTTTCAAAAATTCAAATATGCCGATTTATTATCAATGTTGGAAACAGTTGAGCTGCTTCATACTAAAATTGATTTGATTAAAATGTTTTTATTATTTTTTGTTGTTTATTTAAAAAAATAATTTAATACGTTTTTATATAATATAGTTGGATAATCCAACATTTACTTTTGATTAGGGGTGTAACGGTACGCGTATCGAGCCGTACGGTTCACGGGGCAAATTCCAAATGGAAGTGATCATCCCTATCCCCTTGGAGTGGGGACTTTGGAGTGAACAGGGCACGTGCGTGCCGTTATGTAGTCGTTTGGAATGCACTTGGCAAAGGGAGAGATATAATTTCCTCATTATCTTCAGCTGGGATGTTCCCGTGACAACACAGCACGATGTGCATCAGCAGATTCTCTTAAAGATGCACTATGGGGTGTTTTTAAAGGCAAAATTATTGAGCAAGTACATATTTTATATATATATATATATATATATATATATATATATATATACATTCAAAACTGTGTTCTTGACTGTAAGTAGCTTGCAGTTTTATATTTCAACCACAGATGGCCATAGAGACCAAAGTTCCATAGTTCTAAAATAGTTAGTAAAGGATGGAGTTTTTGTTGTTGTTGGTGGTGGTGGTTTTTTGTACAAAAGTTGTGTGAATGCAATTCAAATGCATGCAATGTTATTAAAACCTCCATGCACTTTTGCCTTGTTTGGCTGTGTTGTATAACTCTGAAGCCCTCATCAGAATGGAGGAAACCAGCAGCAGTGGCATATCAGGTCACTGCTCTCGGAACATCTCAGCCAGCCACTGAGCACTAATTTGATTTCTGTGATGAGAAATTAATAAACATGTTGAAGGGTACATTAAATGTCAATTATAAGCAAATTAAGAAGTGCAGACTGGCATAGATGCAGGCTCGAGTCAAGGACAGAATGCCAGCATCGGGCAGGGCGTCGTGTAATTTGTACCTTCAGTAATGCCATGGAAACCTACATGATAAAAAGTGTTGCAGAGAATTTGATGAGCAAAGCTATACAGCTCTCATTGTTTTCTCCTGTCAAAGTGTCTCCTGAATATAGTGGCAGGTGCCACAGGTTATGAGCTATTACCGGCATGTTGTCTGGTACTGCAGCCAACTGCCTGAACATTTTTGCTTGTTTTCCAATAGACAGACAGGATTTTTGTCATTAGCCATGTATCCTTTCACGCATTGCATGCTATATTGTAAGATACTGCATAAAAATTGCTGAATGAAACCACCAAGCTACAATAAAACAAATGTACATGCTTTCACTTAAACTATGGAAACACATTTATTTAATAACTGAACATTTATTTACTGAATAAATTTGAAAATGTGCATCAAAAAAGTCATGTGACTGAATAATCTGCATCTGAATAATTAATAGCTACTATTAAATTATTATTTAAAAAATACTTAAAATCAGTTTAAAATATAAAAAATAACAGAATAGTATCCACTATGCAATTATTTATGATACAAAGGATTTGAATATATATATATATATATATATATATATATATATATATATATATATATGTGTGTGTGAATAAAATGTATTTTTACAATTATTTTAGCTTTCAGTATTGTTTAGATACATAGTACATTTCAGTATACACTGAATAAATAAAACAAAAAATAAATAAAACAAATGTTTTTGATTAAATGTTTTTGAATAAATGTCAATGTTATTGAAGTAAAAAAAATAAAATAAAAAATACATATATATATATATATATATATATATATATATATATATATTAGTTATTCCAGTTCCCCCTTTTTATTATTTGTGAATTTTACCACTAATTGTACCAGCAGTAAATCCTACACTTTTTAAATATATCTAAACTTACAAATGTGTTTGCGTAAACATATAGACCTACAAATACCTACCAATGAGATCAGGTTAATTAATCATGTCCTTGGTTTCAGAGTGCTGATTTTGCATTATTGTAGATATTGCTTCATTATGCATAGACATGATCTGAATAAGAGGTCTAGTTTGATATACAGGAGTCAAGATCAATGGCAATGTAAATTACAGACCTAAAAAGATACAAAACAGATGCATTAAACTCAACAGCCCACAGCTTGAGATGTCACTACACACAACAGTCAGTCAGCAACATTGTCAGCGTTTTGAAGACTTCAGTTATTTTACATATTTCTTATTCCATAAAATAAATTTACGCTGCTCTTTCCAGTATGAAAAAGAGAATACCTTAAATGCAAGCATGTTAAAGAGCAAATGCTGAGATGCCATAAAATATGTATCAAGGAAAGCCAGAGAGAGCGACTATTAAAAAAAAAAAAAAACCATTAAATTGTGCTGAATTCCCATCGCTCCTGTGGATTTTGGTCTGGATGTCATAAAAGCACTGCACAACGTTCTAGATGTTATAAAAAATCTTTCTATTTAACGTTTTCCTTTATTCCCAGAGAAGAGGCCATTAGAACAGAAGGCATTCTGGGTACTTTTATTATTATTTCATATGAAGTGCCGCTTTTCATCTGTGGCTCCATCTATCACTGTGTTAAGAAGGAAGAGGAGGTTTCTTTGCATTGATTTGAATAAGCAGGATCAAAATAGACTGCTTAAGAGGGTTCTGTAGAGTTCAGACTCTGTTTGAATATAATCTACAGAAACATGAGAAACGAGTTACCTACAGTCACAACAATCATTTGTTATGGCTTTCCACCCAAACATCTGGCTTTGAACTGAATCTAGCACCCCACCGGTCTCCACAACTCTTAGTTTGGACATTTTTTTTTCACGTGTAAGGAGTGATACATTAGTTGCCATAGCAGTTTCATGATACGTTAACATTTCTTCTAAAAGTACAAGATCCATGTCTCTGTCACACATTAAACATTTTAACACCACTTTGTCTCACTCTAGATGTAGCAACACCCTCACATGCATTCACACACACGCTTTCATTTGTGTATAAGTGACAAGACACGCTCAAAGCACTTCTCTTTCTTTGCATTTAATCAGCAAACAAGAACTAGATTAGCCGTCTCTGGGTTGGTTACCCTCTCAATGAGACATTCTGCCCGCAGAACTCTGTAAATATCTCCGAGCTGCCTTACTAAGCAGGTTTTCCACCTCTCGCTCGCTCTCTCTGTTCGTCTTCCTTTTTAATGGGCTCCATTACTCCCCTGAGGCTCAATTTCACCCTTTGAGACTTCATCGGGTTCTTTGATTAGAGGAGGGATGGTAAGACCTTCACTGAGACCATTAAATTTGACACAGTTTGGTTCCCTCTCGAGTCTGAGTGAATCAGGGTGTGATGGGCGTTCTCAGGGCGCCACACGAATGTGCAACCTGCTGGTCCTGAACTTTCTTTTCTACTAAATAATAGAAGAAGTAAAAATCATCCAGCAAGCACAAGGATAAAGTGACATTTCTTAAGAACATTTCCAAACCATTACAGCAATTTGAACTTTATAAAAGTTCAA
The DNA here is from genome assembly GCF_012432095.1 of Onychostoma macrolepis. Lineage (NCBI taxonomy): Eukaryota > Metazoa > Chordata > Actinopteri > Cypriniformes > Cyprinidae > Onychostoma > Onychostoma macrolepis. The sequence continues at coordinate 7,292,024 of NC_081171.1, forward strand.
AAGTCATTGGATATCCATGAGCAAAAAAAAAAAAAAGTACACTATTATTATTATTATTATTATTATTATTATTATTATTATTATTATTATTATTATTATTTACATACTTTATACAGTGATAAAAACAATTTCATGAATTAACATATCCATAATTTTAAATTTTGAACTTTATGAAAATGTCATGTTCAAATCTGATATCCATGATGCAGTCAAGCAAAAAAAAAAAAAAAAAAAACTTTAGTCAACTTTAACAATACACTTAATAGAGGAAAAACAAACATCCAGCGAGCACAAGGATAAAGCGATATTTCTCATGAACATATCTTCAAATATTATAGCAGTTTGGACTTTATGAAAGTTCAAAAGTTATTGGATCAAGTTACTGGATATCCATGAGCAAAACATTAAAAGAAAAAAAGTACACTATTATTATTATTATTATTATTATTACATACTTTATACTGTGATGAAAAATAATTTTATGAATTAACATATCCACAGTTTTAAATTTTACACAAATGTGAACCTAATTAAAATGTTTAATGTCCAAATCTGATATCCATGATGCAGTCAAATTTAAATAAATAATAATAATAATAATAATAATAATAATAATAATAGTGTATAGCCTATTGTAATGGAAACTATGTTTATTAATTAGTTATTATACAACACATTTTATTAATTTATTAATTAATATACAGCACATTTTTGCCATATGGAATCTAAAAAAATATTCTCTTCCTTTAGTTTTTGACCACTTCAAAAACTAAGCTTAGGCTTTGCTCACATTTGGTTCTGTCCATATACAAAAAAAAAATTGTCAATGTATCACTGATACACACAGGGCCGCTGCTGGCCAAATGGGTGCCCTAAGCAGAATTGTATTGTTGTGCCCCCTCTGTCAAATATTATGGAAGTAAAAAAAAAAAAAAAAAATAGGGATAAAAATATAACTTTAATAAAATATAAAAGTAAATAAATTGTAATTAAATTACATTATTTACAAATTACAGTTGTAGCTCTATACAGTTACCTACAGCTACAATTTACAGTAGTCTGATTGATTTTATAGTCTCAAGCATTCAGAAAATTAAGCAGTTTTACTATGATAAAACCATAGTAAATTGTTTTAAGGGTTGTGATGTCCACATGTTTTTGTTGAAGAAATTACAGAGGCTGTAGCATTTCTATTGCAAAAAGGTGGCCAAAAATGAAATATTAATGTTTGGTCAGTATTAAACAAGGACTTGATCGTCCTGTAAGTGTAACAGCAGCAATTACTTTACAGGCATTTGTAATAACATGTAATGTATATAAATTGTTTATTTTGTATTACATTATGTATTTTAACAGTGTTATTCAATGAAACCATATAATTATTAATTAACCAATCATTACTGCCTCATTGTTTTTATATAATGCATTTTAAGTAATTTAACGGCTGATGTTGGCTTAGGTCTGTTTTTATAACCACAAAAAAATATTATCCTAGTACTTCTTTGTAAACTATTATTTGAAGTAACAAAACCATGGTTAATTTGTGGTTACCATGGTTACAATAACCATGATTTTTGGTTTTATTCGTAGTAAAACCATGGCTAAGTTTCGTAAGGGAAAATATTAGATGCGTTGATGGTGGTTAAATTATTACCAACATTAAAACGCATTATTAACATCAGCCAAAAAAGTTTCACAGGATTATGAATGTAGCCTACCTGAAAGTGATGCACGGGCTTTGTTTTTTTATTTTTATTTTCTCGGTGCCGGATTGCTGATGTCTTTTCACGGGTATAGTTGTCCATAAATTATGATCATTTGCATTCCGCCGCAAACATGAGGTCCGAGAGATCACATGTGCTTAGCCTGCTGCCTACTGTGTTCACCGTAAAATGCATTTTTTATAATGATATATATGTTCATGTTTATATTTATATTTTTATTTATGTATATGTTAATTTTAATATTAATATAGAACAATTTTTTATTAAATTTTTTTTTTTTTGAGCAACTGGGATGGTACCCCCTTGGGAGATGGTGCCCTACGCAAAATGCGTACTCTGCGTATAGGGAGCGGCGGTCCTGGATACATATATATAATGGTAACGCCAAATATATACAGTATGACGTGAATCCATGTAAAGCCACCTACCATTTGGTTACCATCACTGATTTTGGTCAACAAATGAAGTTCCCTTTGCAGGTTCAGGAGGAGCCTAATCATCCAGTCCTGCCGATCATCTTTACGACCGTATATAAGCTACAGTAATTGTTCCGTTCCAGCGACAATTCTTCCAGCATCTCTCCACCTCCCCTTCTCCTCCTCTAATTCCTTCTCTTTTTCCTCCACACTGTATCATCATAGAAGGGGTTCTTACTCAGAGCGCAAGCCAAGCCTCGGGTTTCGAGCCTCCGTTGCAGACAACAAGCCAAGTTTGTTTACCATTACCTGGCAGGGCTGAATGGGCAGGCGAACTCGTGAAAAGCAAATAAACATTTAATCTTGGATTTGGCTTGCTTTTAAGTAATAGAATACAAGCAGCTCTGAAATTATGTTTTGCAACCAAACACAGTCTAAGCCAGAGTAATAGTTGTTTTAATGTTAATGGCATGATAATGCTGTATTGTGCCGTGAGGGAGTACTGTAGGCTGTTGTGCACACCTGCATATCGAATTAACACAGGCACAGTGCGAAGTACTGTTTCTCCGGTACAGATGTGCTTTATCCACAGTCACCATAGCAACATGACGGATGCCCCACATTCCTGCCACTCAGTGTCTCACCTTAGCCATTCACTCAGAACAATGCCTTTACACTACAGAGCAGCACACACACACAGACACACACACACACACACACACACAGACAGACAGACCGTCCAGGATCTCTGTCACCTACTCAAGCAAGCGGTGACAGAGTGAGCCGACTGACTGACAGTGAGCTCTGTTTCTCTCCAAGAATCAGAATAGTGGAAGTAATGACCACACAAGTTTTCTTTTGACTGACCTGGCCAACATATCAGTCCCAGATTGCTCAATGTACTCGCTTAAGAGTTGTAAGACAGTATTATGTGTTTGGTTCGGAGGCACCTGCATCGCAGCACTGTATAGAAATTACTTTTTTTTTTTATTTTTTTTTTATTCATACTATGTGCAATAAACACATGTTATTGGGAGGGGCTATTTCAGTAACTCCGCTCACCATTATTTATGATATTAACACATTACATATACAGCATATTACATATAGAGAAATATGGGCCAAAAAGACTTTTCAAAACTTTTCATTTTTGAAGAATGTCCTCTGTAAAAAAATAAAAAAAAAAAAAAAGAGAGAGAGAGATAAATATTGCACTGTGTATAACTAACATTTTGTTCAAATAAAAACTGTCAAAGTCGGCAGAAAGCCAGTCAAAGCTTATGTTTTAAATTCAAACACATTTATTAGTATCCTCAGTCTTTTCATGGGTTTAATTAAGGTCCCAATACCACCCACGTCTAGAAGAAATGTTTCACTTTTTTCAACTTTAGAGGCCAATTATAAAAATATTTGTACCCCGAGGAGAACCATTTGGACATGAAGGGAATAAGTTTGTCTGTGTATCTACTAATTCCTATGAGGCCAGAAATCATGATTCTTGAGATACCCTAAACATGTGCTTCCCAGATAAGATGTTTTGGGCCTGGAAATAATGAACACTTCAGGGGACTTAAAAAAAAAAAAAAAAAGCATTTAGAATTTGCAAGAAATGTGTTACAGACCTCAGTTTGAGATCACCAACAATAAATGAGCAAGCTATGAACAGAGCCTGAGTTGGTGGAACAACAGCCTATCAGATATGACACCTTTTGCTTTACTAAACTGAGTGAGTGGACATTAAAAATGATATAAATGCAAAACTATCTATAGTTAATACATAATCTAAAAATATGAATGTATAATTGATCACAGTTTGATTTCATGTTTGGACTCCTCAGCAGAATGGTTATTTAGAAAGAGGTTTAGAAAGAAACCAATACAATGCAGTGAATGGGCGCCATCAGAATGAGAGTCCAAAAAATATAAAAAAAATCAACGCTTCCTCTAGTGGAAAAGCTCATCACCTGTTGTCCTCTCACATCAAAATCCACCAACGTATTTGTTTAGAACTCTTTTCGCTTGTAAATTGTGCTTGTTCTGCGCATATCTCTATGCTGATTCAGACAACATGTTTTTTGGAGTTTTTTTCAATGAAGAAACAATATGGATAGAGGAATCGTATTTTCAGCAAATTTTTAACTTCCATTAAAACATAACAGCCTACAGTCTGGACGACACTATGCTGTGTTATGATATCTTAAGGAACAATTGGAAATTATTTGCTTTAGTAGACAGACACCAAATACAGTACACAACATTGAAAATATCCTGGAATATCACTGCAATATCTTATGTAGCAAATAGAGTCTTGAAAACGGAGAAAAGAGGAAAGCAAATATTATCGTAAAGTAAGATTACAGTCTCGCTATTATGAATTTTCAGACATTATTCTCTCCCTGTGCCACAGTATATAGCACGGAAAAATTTGTTCATATTGTATAATCTCACTTTTGATATTCATAAGAACGTTCATTTATTCCCAGCAACCTCTGACTGTAATCTGAGGCTTATTCATGAGCAAATTCAAAATAAGCTAGAAAGCAAGGGCGATAAAATAGCAGGGGTCACTAATTCAAAAACCCAGCAAAGCTCAAAACAACTGCTCAGCTCCATCTCCTCAGCAGCATATATTAATGAAGATGATCTGCACTACTCTACACCTCTGCAATGATATACGGCCAAGAGTGGAATTCATGTCCCGCCTTCTCAACATATTCAGCATCATAAATACAACTGAAGAGCTGCCTTAGGATTCAATTACGAGTGTCAAATCTCTGGAAGCCTGGCCAAGAGTAATATTACTGCATAATCAGGGCAACAATGACTAGAATAAGTACATTTAGGAAGGGATTTAGGTCATAAATTGAAATAACATCACCCATGAATTTGTCAAATTTGTAAATCGGAAAAAGATAATGATTTCATACATAATGATTTGATGTATTACAGATGAGCAAACGCTATATTAATATTACTTTTTCCAGATGAAACTATCAAATAGGCATTGCAACAATGTGTGTACAAAAATAAGACAGCCTCAGCAAAATGCTTTTATGTGTGATTTAAAGGGTCTAGAGTGAATAGGGGACACTGTGCTCTCTGTCAGCATGACTCCATTAAGGTAGTTTCTATCAGAGAGTGAAGAATGCTTTTCCTGTTTCCACATCTCTGAATCTGTCTCTCAGCTCTCTGGAGTTGTGAGCACACAACTCGCGCTTTGCTTTAGCTTTATGCTTTATTTCAGAGTACTTGTTCATCACTTTAATTGATCTCCTTCCTAAAAGTAACACTGGATCTTTTACACATGTGCCTATTTTGGATAAGCCTAGCTTTCCCTTTTCAGGTTTTCCCTGAAAGTAGCTAGTGAACAATGTCTGACCCAATTAAAGTCTGACTCAATTAAAATAATGATTTTGGCCTGTTCCTTGTCAGAGCTTTTGGCCTTTTTCATACTGAATTCAAGTTCAAAAATTAACATATTTCTAAATCGTTTTAACCAGCAAAAACAATATATCCATACATTCTCCAAACCGCTGGTCCTATGTACATAACAGTATATATATCAACTATATATACATTTTCAGCTACTTTGTTCACATCAAGCTAGTCCTTACTGAGTGACATCTTAGTTTAGGTCTTGTTTTAGGTTATAAGTTAATACTTTTGTTTAGTAAGGATGCATTCAATTGATCAAACGTGTCAGCAAAGACTTTTATAATATTACAAAATATTTGGATTTCAAATAAACCATGGTTTCCACAGAAATATTTAGCACCACAGCTGAGCACCAAATCAGCATATTGGAATGAAGTATTATATTATACTAAAAAATAAAAAGAGTAACAGCTACTGAAAATTCAGTTTTTCCATTACAGGAATGAATGACAATTTAAAATATATTTAAGCATCAGTCCACTCTGATTCATACATTCAAGACAACAAGGGATCAAAGTGAATCAAAGTGGACACTACACTGTAAAAAGCACCGTCCTTCGGATGAGACGTTAAACCAAGGTCCTGACTCTCTGTGGTCATTAAAAATCCCAGGATGTCCTTCATGGCCTCCTAATCATCCCCATACACCAGTTGGCTTCATCATTCTGTCTCCTCTCCACCAATAAGCTGGTGTGTGGTGGGCGTTCTGGCGCACTATGGCTGCCGTCGCATCATCCAGGTGGATGCTGCACACTGGTGGTGGTTGAGGAGATCCCCCCCTTCTATGTTAAGCGCTTTGAGTACCCAGAAAAGCGCTATATAAATGTAACTAATTATTATTATTAATAATTTGCAGGCGACCATATAAGTGGCTCAGAGAATATAGTTTGACTGGCTGAAGTGTACAATTTAAAATTTTCTAGAGGTAAATTCAAAACCATAAGATGAAAGATTGAGGTTATTTTTCTTGTCATATATCAGATTTATTGCCTACAGGTCAGTGACCAAACTTTTTACCTCTTACACTGTTTGGAAAGTAACATTGACCTGAAATATAATGACTTTGACTGCTGGCAACTGAAGAATTTTCACCTCCGTGCCGCAGCTCTAACAACCTATATAGATACAATTTCATTCCTCTCTGAAAGAGTTTGATTCCTTTTTTTGCTTCGGCTACAAATGGATGGATAACTGTTTAACTTCACTCAAGGCTGATGAATTGAGCACCCCATCAGATGCTTTATGCTGGACCTCTAATGTGACCAGCCTGACGAAACGTTAAAACGGCTTTGGAATCGATGTCTGCCTGTAGAACATTAGGTCGAATGGTTATTGCTAATGTTTCAGGAGGGCAAATTGAGAGCAAAATGATGCAATTTAACTGTGCTGAATCTACGATTTACCAAAAAGTGCTTCTGAAAATTCTCGCATCAAATATGACATTTCTAAGACCCTCAACTTTTCTAAATGGCAACACAAAGCCCTCAATGAACATTACCGGATGACCATGTTCACTTGATTACCTGTCTTCATAACACCGCTATGTGTTATAATGGATGACTAATTTGCATAATTATGTTTCATCCCCTCTACCTCTCTAAATGAGCCCAGCACAGATGCCGCACAATAGCCCACCGTAATTATATTCCTTAAGGAGATGCAGGCATTGTGCGGAGTTTCTCTCATTTTTTGGCCATTAAATCAGATATGGTTTATTAGACAGTCCTCGTGAACCATGGGTAATGGGCCTCAGAACCAAATGCCCACTGCTATGGTTCTCTCCACAATGTACAGTGTAATCTCTCCTGTGGGCACAACAAACACACAACTAGTTTCACATTCACTGCTTTAACCTGAAGCTGTTTAAAAACAACCTGATCTCACAGAATTCCGTGTAATGACCACGGACTTAATTAACCCCGAATCTGTGGTGGCATCACGGAATCGCCGAAAATTCCGTGATGGGCTCACAGAAGGCATCAGCCGTGGTCCATGCACGGATTCACTGCTTCAACACCAGCGCTGCATCGGACCACGTAAAAAGAGTGACTCCGATGCAGTTATATTGTATATAAATTTATATTTTCACTGGAGTACCTGACCCAGGCCCGGAGTGGCCATCGGGAGAACCGGGAGAATTCCCGGTGGGCCGCTCTGCCCCGCTCATAAATTGGGCCGAGCTTTTTATTTTATTTTTATTTAAAATTTTTACATACACAGAATAACGTCTATGTGTTTAAGTTACTGTGTGGCTGATAACTAAGCTAATATCACTATATTTGAATTTAACATTAAAATATCTGTTGTCAGAGCGCGCGCGCACCCTCTCTCGCCCTCTACACAAGCGCGTGTCCCAGGTCGTTGCTATGGAGACAAACCGAAACCATTAATGCTGTGGTGTAGCGAGAGTGCGCTAATCGCGGGAAGAATAAAATGGATAGTTAAAAAAAAAAGCCAGGTTAAAAAAAAAAAGAAAGGCATTGGAGGATGACACGGCCAAATGTGCCAAACTGACAAATATTTTTTCAAGAAGACAAACGAGCACACGTGAACTGGCGACTCAAGGTACACTAGCAACATTTACAGTTATGCATTTGGCAAACGCTTTTATCCAAACTGACTTACATTGAAGGAATTTTTTTATTCGGTTTAGTATTCAGTTTTATTCAGTTTTTTTTTTCTATTGATTGTCTGTTTCAATTAAATGTAAGTGATTTTAGCCTGTTCTTTCTTTCTTTCTTTCTTTCTTTCGAGATGCTTACTGATTTTCCATTTAGTTATTGATGACTGCTTGGCAGCTTTCAATTTTGAATTGAACTTTTTTTTTTTTTAATAATGTTACAGTTGTATGTTTTGTTGCAGAAATGTTTCATATAATTTATTTCATTATTTTATTTGTTACATTGACGTGGATATACAAAAACAATAGTGCAAAAAGTATATTTCTTACAGCACTATTTTCGTTTGAATGCAAACCATTTTTTTCATAATGTAACAGTTGGACTACTTGTTGCAGAAAACTCAGTATGTGATTTGTTATTGATATTTATGGCCATATTTACATTATTCATATTTTTTATTGAAACATGTCAAAAATAAATATAACAGGATAGTAAGAACAGATCTGTCACTTCATTTATCCAGATTCCCAGAAGCCACCACGGTGGGAGGGGGTTGGATGGGGATAGGTGGTGGGCTGGTCTTGAGCATTACACTCCCGGGCTGAAAATGGATCCCACTCCGGCCCTGACCTGACCCCACCCCTACCCTAAACCTACCCAGTTCTGAACTATAATGATGACGATAAATTTCCCAGTATCGCGTCGGCATATTGATGCTAAGGGTTTCCTATTTAAAGTGTTGAACCAGTGGATCCGTGCGTGGAGCACGGCTGATGCCTGTCACTGACTTACATTGGTATCACTTTTGTGAGCCCATCACAGAATTTTCGGCGATTCCGTGATACCACCACAGATTCGGGGGTTAATTAAGTCCGTGGTCATTACACGGAATTCTGTGAGATCATGTTGTTTAAAAAAGAAGCTAATGGTGTTAGTTCTTCAAGTCCTATTACCTCAATTTCATTCAATTGAAGTATTACTTAAATTTTTTTGTTTGTTTGTTTTTTTTGTTTGTTTGTTTGTATTGTTTTTTATTCTGATAAATAAAATTAGAAAATATCAAATTAAATAAAATTAATATTAATAATAACATTATTCTTTTAAGTCCTGTTTCTTCAATTGTATGTCATCTTTTTTTTTCAACTAATGTTTCTCCTGAAAAAGAGCCATAAATGAGATTGTTGGCAGTATATATATGGTGCTGCAAAACCTCCAAAACTACCAAAATCTCCAACTTTTTACTACAGAATATGGAGCCCCTGAAGAGACATGGTGATATAAAAAAATTAACTCACATGCATTAAAAATTAACTCACCGCATTAACTCACAAAATATATTCTCTCACAAAACTATAGTGTTCCCTCAAGTATCTCGCAAAAGTTTTGTGCTCCCACAAGAAACTTTTGCACTCCCCTAAGAAACTTGCGAGTGAAAGTTTTGCAAGTGAAAGCATAGTTTCTTGAGGGATCATAACCTCATGTCTCATTATGGGCTCCATAAGTATCTGAGCACAATCTGAGGTGTTAATGAGCCTTCTTCCTATAACTCTAAGTTTAATCATGATTATTGAATATTGGGGTAATTTTCTCAAAAGAAAAATTGTGGGGTTGGTGCCTGTCATTATTTACTCAGCCTCACACCATTCCAAAAGTGCATGACTTTATTTCTTCTGTGGAACAAAAAGGAAAATGTTTTTTTTAATTAATTAATTAATTTATTTTTTGAAGAATGGCTATTGTCCATAGAATAACAGTCAAAACAGCATTTGACCCCTCTATCGACCACTTTTGTTTTCTATCTTCTATAGAAGTGTCTGCCTGCAGTGATTCAGATTACTTCGTGTTATATATGACAACACTGTATCTTTCAGTCATCTGTCCAGCTCCAAGAGGACTAAATCAAATTACCGGTATACTTTAGTGTGGGCTCCATTATGACATATGGCCTTGGATCAGCTGGAACTGTATAGTGACAGTGGATGGACTAACAATCTTTACTATATCAAAGCTCCATCTAGCCATTTTAACTCAGCTATTCTATTATTTTACGTATGTCTCTCTCTGATGCTAATGATATTAGAGGATTTAAATGCTGAGCTGCCCTAGAACACAAATGGATTTGCCTGGGACAGATGCAACATGGACATCTGTTGTTTATTTATTCGTATCCACAGAGGGCAGCTATTTTTACCTCCCCTTTGCACTCAGCTGCCCGCCCAAATTCATACAAAAAAGGAGCTGATCTTTATTTATAGGCACCTATAAGTTTAGGTAATAATAAAATATATAGATATTAAAATTCAGTTTGATGCCTATAATTATTTCATTTTACAGTACTAACTCATTAAGGCCTTTATTAAAATTCAAATTGAATTGAAGTAAAATTTAAGTTAAATTGAAGTAATGGGAATCAATTTGAATCATTTGAATTAAGTGAAATAGATTCACAACAACACAATGTAAAGTATAAAAATGGATGAAATTTTTTGATAAAGTAACACAGTTTAACAATGTTATTAAATTCTTAGTGTTCTTAATTTTAATACGAATCAGAATGTTTGCGCATACAAGGAATTTGTTTTAGTGACATAAGCTTCCAGTACACAGAGACAGAAACACACAGACCATAAAAATAAGATGAGAATAAAAAAATACACATATGTAAATATAAAAGACAAAAATTGAAAAATAAATAAATTGTATGTACAGTTGTGCTATAGATGATAGAATGGAATAGAATAGAATAGAATGAGATGCAGGGATGTGCTAGGATGGAGGTGGTAACAAATAAATATAAGGTTATTGCACATTTTTATTGCATAATGTGGGGAACATTTAACTGTTCATAAGGTAGATTGCCTGGGGGAAGAAACTGTTCTTGTGCCTAGCTGTCCTGGTATTTGGGGCTCTGTAACCGCCGGCCAGATAGCAAAAGTTCAAAAAGGGGATGACTTGGATGTGAGGGATCCAGAGTGATTTTCTGAGCCCTTTTCCTCAATCTGGATGTATACAGTTCTTGGAGGGTGGGCAGGGGAGCACCAATAATCCTCTCAGCAGTCCGAACTGTTCTCTGTAGTCTTCTGATGTCTGATTTTGTAGCTGAACCAAACCAGACAGTTATTGATGTGCACAGAACAGACTCGATGACGGCTGAGTAGAACTTTTTCAGCAGCTCCTGTGGCAGGTTAAACTTCCTCAGCTGGCGAAGGTTTTTTACAATGGAGGTTTTTACAACCTTTGTATTTTACAATGGAGTCGATGTGAGTGTCCCACTTCAGGTCCTGAGAGATGATGGATCCCAGGATAGATCTCCACTGCAGCCACAGTGCTGTCTATGATGGTGAGTGGGGAGAGTGCAGGGGGGTTTCTCCTGAAGTCCACGATCATCTCCACTGTTTTGAGCGTGTTCAGCTCCAGGTTGTTAAGACTGCACCAGACAGCCAGCAGCTCAACCTCCTGTCTGTAAGCAGACTCATCGCCGTCCTGGATGAGACCGATGACTGTAGTGTCGTCTGCGAACTTCAGGAGCTTGACAGAGGGGTCTTTAGAGGTGCAGTTGTTGATGTAAAGGGAGAAGAGCAGTGGGGAGAGAACACATCCCTGAGGGGCACCAGTGTTGGTAGAGCGGCTGTTTGACATGAATCTCCCCAGTCTCACTAGCTGCTGCCTATCTGTCAGAAAGCTGGTGATCCACTGACAGATAGAGCTAGGGACAGAGAGCTGGGCTAGTTTGGTCTGGAGGAGTGTAGGGATGATGGTGTTGAAGGCCGAACTAAAGTCCACAAACAGGATCCTCACATAAGTCTCTGATTTGTCCAGATGCTGCAGGATGAAGTGCAGTCCCATGTTGACTGCATCATCCACAGACCTGTTTGCTCGGTAAGCAAACTGCAGGGGGTCCAGTAAGGGTCCAGTGATGTCCTTCAGATAAGCCAGAACCAGTTTTTCGAATGACTTCATGACGACAGACGTTAGTGCCACATGTCTGTGGTCGTTAAGTCCTGTTATCTTGGGTTTCTTTGGGACGGGGATGATGGTGGAGCGTTTGAAGCAGGCAGGGACTTCACACAACTCCAGAGATCTATTGATGATCTGTGAAAAGATGGGGGCCAGCTGGTCAGCACAGGTTTTCAGACAGGCTGGTGTCACACCATCTGGGCCTGCTGCCTTTCTTCTCTTGTTTTTGCTGAAGACCTGGCGCACATCTTCACTGATCTGGAGTGCAGGTGTGGGGGAGAGGGGGGATACAGGAGGTGTTAGTGGTTGTGTAGAGAGATGGTCAGGATGGGTGTGGGGGGTTTCAAATCTACAATAAAAAAACAGTCAGTATCTGGTGTGACCACCATTTGCCTCACGCAGTGCAACACATCTCCTTCGCATAGAGTTGATCAGGTTGTTGATTGTGGCCAGTGGAATGTTGGTCCACTCCTCTTCAATGGCTGTGCGAAATTGCTGGATATTGGCAGGAACTGGAACACGCTGTCGTATACGCCGATCCAGAGCATCCCAAACATGCTCAATGGGTGACATGTCCGGTGAGTATGCTGGCCATGCAAGAACTGGGATGTTTTCAGCTTCCAGGAATTGTGTACAGATCCTTGCAACATGGGGCCGTGCATTATCATGCTGCAACATGAGGTGATGGTCGTGGATGAATGGCACAACAATGAGCCTCAGGATCTCGTCGCAGTATCTCTGTGCATTCAAAATGCCATCAATAAAATGCACCCATACCATAACCCCACCGCCACCATGGGCCACTCGATCCACAACGTTGACATCAGCAAACCACTCACCCATACGACGCCATACGCGCTGTCTGCCATTTGCCCTGTGCAGTGAAAACTGGGATTCATCCGTTAAGAGAACACCTCTCCAAAGTGACAGACGCCATCGAATTTGAGCATTTGCCCACTCAAGTCAGTTACGACGACAAACTGCAGTCAGGTCGAGACCCCGATGAGGACGACGAGCATGCAGATGAGCTTCCCTGAGACAGTTTGTGCAGAAATTATTTGGTTATGCAAACCGATTGTTGCAGCAGCTGTCAGGGTGGCTGGTCTCAGATGATCTTGGAGGGGAAGACGCTGGATATGGAGGTCCTGGGCTGGTGTGGTTACAAGTGGTCCGCAGTTGTGAGGCCATTTGGATGTACTGCCAAATTCTCTGAAACGCCTTTGGAGACGGTTTATGGTAGAGAAATGGACATTCAATTCATGGGCAACAGCTCTGGTGGACATTCCTGCAGTCAGCATGCCAATTTCACGCTCCCTCAAAACTTGCGACATCTGTGGCATTGTGCTGTGTGATAAAATGGCACATTTTAGAGTGGCCTTTTATTGTGGCCAGCCTAAGGCACACCTGTGCAATTATCATGCTGTCTAATCAGCATCTTGATATGTTACACCTGTGAGGTGGATGGATTATCTCGGCAAAGGAGAAGTGCTCACTAACACAGATTTAGACAGATTTGTGAACAATATTTGAGAGAAATAGGCCTTTTGTGTACATAGAAAAAGTCTTAGATCTTTGAGTTCAGCTCATGAAAAATGGGGGCAAAAACAAAAGTGTTGCGTTTATAATTTTGTTCAGTGTATAAAGACACACACATACAGCATATATTTTGAAAATATTTACATGTATTTACATGTATATATTTTTATTAATATAAATTATGTATTAATATATAAACAACATTTTTTCTTAAATATATACATGCATATGTGTGTGTGTGTGTGTATATTATATATATATTTATATATATATATATATATACACATAATAAATATACACAGTACACACACATATATTTTGTAAACAAAAAAATTAATTTTGGATGTGATTAATTGTTTGATAGCACTAATTTTAAGTGAATATGATCTACAAGTGATGTGATGTGTGGCCAAGTATGGTGACCCATACTCAGAATTTGTGCTCTCCAAGTGCACACACAGCAGTGAACACACACCCAGAGCAGTGAGCAGCCAATGCTGCGGCACCTGGGGGTTTGGTGCTTTGCTCAAGGGTCTCACCTCAGTCATGGTATTGAGAGCGCTGGACATTCACTACCCCCACCAACAATTCCTGCCGGACCTGAGACTCGAACCCATGACCTTCGGGTTACAAGTCCTACTCCCTATCCATTAGGCCACGACTGCTCCTAAATTATCTAAATGTAAAAAAAGTCAAATTTAATGCACAATTAAATATCCAATATTGGCCAATACAGATCAATTAAAAATAATAATAAAGTACCAATATACAGTGCATCCCTATGAATTATAAGCAACTGTGTTTTATTTACATTTACTGTTTGTAGAGTCAACACAATTCATAGTGTACAATGCCAGTTTTATTAGAAAACTAGACAAGGAATCAAGCTTAAAAGCAAAGTTCAAACTCCTGACTAGCAACAGCTGTAATGAATGACACTTGACTTTTCAATGAAGTCTTGTGTCTTGTCTATTGTGACATTCACAGGCAGATCGCACAGGATACGTTCACACATCATCTAGAATGGAGGAATTCATCACTTTCTCAGCTCAGAGACGTGCAGGAAGCCAAGAGGCAATCTGTTATGTGTGACGTGACTAATTTCTCAGCCTAAAGAGTGCTCCCGTAACTCCAGGATCCGTTTCACCGAATTGCAAGGAGCAAAGAGCAGGGCAGGAATAGGTCAGCTTCCGTTAACAATGGAGCATGATGGATAGTGTCACATGGGAACTGTGCTGCACACAAAAAAAAGGACAACCAAGGAGAAGAACATGGAAAATAAATGCATACGTCTGAGAGGACGAATGCGTATTCCCCGGTGCTAAAAATAGTGCAAGGTACAGAGAAAATACTGGAGGTGGAACGTTTCTGATAATATTTCACTGACAGCTAAGTGAAAAAAGTGCATAAAACATATTTTCTTTATTCAGGAACATATGAAATGTCATTGTAAAGAAAAAAGGTCATCATCAAAATGTCATTAATGTCCACATCTAGCAATTTGAATGGTACAAAATTTACAATTTATGGCTCAAATTCCACTTAAAGCTACACTGTGTAACTTTTTTTTTTTTTTTTTGATAAAAATAACAACATTTTAATTAGAAAGTATAAAATACCCATCTTTCAAACCATGTCTTTACCTAAATATACTTTGATAAACCTATTTATAAGAAGACTCACAAGTACAGATGTCCAGTTTGCAAACAAAACATCCTTTTGAACCGGTTTGAACTTTATGGTTCCTCAGAGTTTATGTAGAAAGGTGAGCTGATTAAGACTACAGTAGTTGTATCATGACAATATGGTAATGGATATGACAAGGTTAATGTATTTGGTCTTGGTGGAATAGATCCGTTACGCTGCTGCTGCTGTTGGTTATTGCTGTATTTGTAGATTATTGCTGCTGCTGCAAATCAAGTACAGCAACTTGGTACTGCCAATATAGATGCCGACACAGTGCTGTCAGTATTTAAGACTGCTGCACAAATAGCATATATAATAACCCGTAGCAGATCTATACAGGTGGAGCTAGGGAAGTGGAGGGTTTCAGAGGAGCTGCATACCATCTACTTGCTAACCATCCACTTAAGTGTCATGACACATCAGCCTGCGCCATCTAGTGTTTCATGACAGCACTTGGCATTTTATTCACTTTATAAGCTTTAGACATGTTAAACATCCATGTTTCACCTCATTATCGGGTACTTTAATATTAGAATTGCATATACGTGAAGTAAACGAACTGGTGAAACTTTTTTTTTTTTTAACAGTTCATTGTTACAAACTGTCCAAAATCATTTGCGCAAACCGAACAGTTTGAGCAAATGAATCAGACTTTACAACATTTGTACACACAACAAAATCATTAAAAAAGAACTGACTGATAAGAATCATTTACTTTAAACTGGGCACATCTGGTTCTGAATAAGATATAAGAACACGGATTATCCCTTTACTTAATGAAAATGATATTTTAGTGTCATTCGTGTTAATTAAAAAAAGCACATACACGCTATAAAAGCAGTAACTGATATGATGCTAATAATTTTTATGAAATACACAACAACTTGCTTGCTATATAAATTTCATTTTAGTCCTCCATTTAAATCACTTTGCTGAGTCAGTGTGTCCATGAGGATGATGTAAATAACTATAGATCCTTCCAGCTATTTGAATAGGAGAGTACAGTGAAGTCTCGATTAAGACTGCACTTTCCTCTAAGAGTAAATTATTGATCCCCAGATACAAAATGTGTATTGCCGGTAGCAGCATTGCTCTCCTTTTGACCTTTTGTTCTCAGTGGAAAATGATTCCGGGAAATAAGGAAGAGACATTCTTTGAAATTACATACCTTCTCAGGTGTAAAAGTGCTACCCAGGCTGCCTCTCTGATACTGGAGTGGGATATTAACCATCGAAAGTTAGGGCCGAGAGGGCCAGCCGTCCGAAGTGTCCAAGAGTTGCCCCCTGCTCTCATTGCACCAGACAATAACTGCCACCGCTGACAATGTCCATTTTTCACAAGCACTTACCTAGGAGAGAGCGAGGAAACACAGCAACCCTGGAACACCTCTGTCTGGCAGCACAGCGTGGATGGCGACTGAAGCAGCCGTTTTCCAATCTCGCCCTCTAATTATTTTCTCCAGCATGCCCTGGAAAGATTTCCTCACACAGTGAGACTAAGCGATGTACAACTCATTAAATTCCTGTTGTGAAAGAGAATGTGGAATGGATCAGTAGACGGAGACTTTGGTATAGAATACTGGCATACTGTGCAGTATATGCTGCTTGCTGTTTTTATTAAAGTATATGTAACAGTATGCAGTGATACATGTTTAAATCTGTAGTATGCAATGTTGTCATCAGGCCTACAAAATTCCTTTCAAAAACATCATTGTCTCGTGTCAGGTAATTTATGAAATATTTACCAGTAAATATGAATAAGAGTACATTTATGGAGCCACGAACATGATATGCAGTCAAAAATATATTTATCGTGGTCACAAATCAAAAGTGTGTTCCCACAAGTTAACAATTTGTTCCCTATTTTTATTAATTTGTTCCCTCATTTCATTTAAAATTGTGGCCATGATTTACTATTGGTTCCTCTCTTTATGATTAAATTAAATTAAAACACAATGAAAAAATATGATAATAAAATCAAATTAAATATTAATATTAATTAATTTAAATTAAACTAGGCCATAATTTACTAAAACAAGGGAACAGCTAAAGTAAATGGGGCCAATTTAAGGAAACCAATTAATAAGTCATTGAAATGAATTCTTAATTCAAAACTTCAAAAAAAAAAAAAAATACATTGAAAAATCTATTTTATGTTATTAAAAAACATTTAATTGATGAAAATGTGATTCAGTATCGTGTTAAGAAATAAAATGATAGCTTGCATACAGAACCTGCATGTTAGTATGCATATTCTACACAAGTTTCTTCCGCTGATTACAAATTAGTTATTTTCTTGCTCCTCCTGTCTGTTAGAACCTGTTTTTTCATTACTACAGAAGCACAACAACGCCTCACCTAGTTTCAATTTACACCCTCTTAACACTGCTTTGATTATAACAAGTTGTAGGGATGTTCAAAACACATGTCTGAACACACTAAGTCATCTAATACAAACTCCCAACTTTCAAGCAGAAGACAAATCCCAGCTGAATATGAAATTGCCTGCTTGTATAAAAGCTGACTTTTATTTATCCAGAGTCAAGGTTTGAATCTGCATTAGAGCTATTCCTTTATCCATGATGGTAAACAACTTGGATAGTTAAGTTGTCTAAATGCCAGATTCCTCTGACTGATTGCTAATCTTTACTTTGACCTTTCCAATGGGCTTATCACAATTTCTCCTGCAGTATCAGAGAAGGTTTGCCTTGCATTCACTGCCATGTAACCGATCCTGTCTGCCCTCACTCCCCTTTACCAGATACTACTACAGTGTGCTTTGATACATAATGCAGAAGTAAATGGCCAGGCTTTCTGGTAGTAGAAACTTCATTTTACGCTTTCATGATCTCAGGACATTTCCTGTTTATGCATCAAAGGTGTTTATCAAAGGCAGAACATCTGCATTCAGCAGTCTGTTTATTTATTTATTTAGTACTCAATTCAGAAGCCAACCATAAAGTCTATAGCTCAGATAATAAAAAAGCTTTTTTTTGTTGCCGAATCCATCAGTTGTATATTTGGTTATCAGTAGCAAAGAAATAGCCTAACTTTGTGGCCCCTGGAGGAAAATAGGTACATTAGTTAAAGCCAAAGTTTAACTTCTGGATCTACTATGAAAAAAAATAATAACAATAATAAAATTAAAATAAATAAAGAAATGAAATGAAAGTATTCAAAAGTTTGCAAAGGTCTGGAATAAAATAAAAATATATACAAATAAAATAAAATAGTACAAGTTTGCAAAGGTTTGGAATGTAAAACAGTGCTTTTAAAGACTTTCGCCCAATTGCAATAACATCTATTTTGTGTAAGTGGATGGAGCGTATATTATGTAAAGAACTGTTAACGCAAATTGATGGCTCTGTGGATCCATTACAATTTGCTTATTTGCCCAAACGGAGCACAGTGGATGCCCTTCTGACTTTATTACACAAGGTCCAGCATCATTTAGACAAAACAAATGTTCATGTTATAATCATTTTTATAGATTTTACATCAGCGTTTAATACTGTGCAACTGCAAATTTTAAAAGAAAGACTGCAAGATTTAGGTGTAAGTAGTTGGTTGGTTTTATGGATTGAGAATTTTTTAAGTAATAGGCCCCAACGAGTTTGTGTTAATGGAATTTCATCTGACTGCATAGTCTTAAACTCAGGTTTACCGCAAGGATGTGTATTATCACCTCCTTTTCTCTATCTACAATGAAATTCAATGCAACAGGGATGATCTTACTTTGCTTAAGTACGCTGATGATTTGGTTTTAGTTTCCTGCCAAATGGACATGAATAGTTCAATTTACCTTGGTTACATTAAAAGTCTTGTGCAGTGGTTTGATAACAGTCATCTACAATTGAACATTGAGAAGACAAAGGAAC
Source organism: Onychostoma macrolepis (assembly GCF_012432095.1). NCBI lineage: Eukaryota > Metazoa > Chordata > Actinopteri > Cypriniformes > Cyprinidae > Onychostoma > Onychostoma macrolepis. The sequence goes on from NC_081171.1 coordinate 7,311,276, forward strand.
TTTGTTGTGGGAACCAAAAGAAGACGGGTTTGGCTGGTATTTCATACGAACAAGTTACTATATACGGTATAAAGGTAGAACAAGTATCCCATTTTAAATATTTAGGCACAATTATTGATAACAAATTTTCATTTCAGGAAAATGTGGACAAGACGGCGTTTAGATCTGCTCAGGAAGTTAAGTAATCTAAGTGTCAATGGGAGGGTTTTGACTATTGTTTATAGATCGATGATTGAAAGTATTTTAACATACAATGTTGCTTCGTGGTATGGTAGTTTAACATTGAAACAGAAAAAGAAACTAACACGAGTAATTAATGAAGCAAATAAAATCATCAGCCAGAGATAGAGTACAATGCAAGAGCAAGTTTTCACAATTTATGGAGAGAAAGGCAATTGCAGTGTACTCTGACCAGACTCATCCCCTCCATCCCTGCTTTGAGGCCCTCCCTTTGGGGTGTAGGTTGCGTACACCACTGGCTAAAAAGAGCATAATATAAAAGGTAATTTATCCCATTGGTGGTGACTGTTTTAAACCAAATTCTTAAGTGAAGTATATTTTGTGGGTTAGTGTGTGTGTATAGGCATATACATACACATATGTGCCTTGTTTCACATGTTTTTTACCAGGGCAATGTGTGTTTCATGTATTTTAGAGATATGTAAGTGTATCTATATTGTTTATTGTATGTTTTATGCCAGTGTCAAATATGAATTTCTGTCCAGAACCTCTGTACAGACAGTAAAGTAAAGTAAAGTAAAGTAAAGTAAAACAGTAATATTGAGAAATATTCTTACAATTTAAAAGCATCCTAACAAGTATAACCTGATAAGTGACTAATTTGGAACACTCAGCATAAAAATGCTGAATGTCATACAAATATTATTCCATTTAGAATGTTGCTAGGCTAACTATATACTCTGATACACATAAAAAATGCATAAACAGATTTGTGGGTAAAAATACTTATTTTTAATTACTTTTATAAATTCCTTCTCTGAATTGATGTTTTCACTGAGCTCTTTCCAGTGCATTCTGGGATTGCCTACTCAAGGCATACTCAATTTTATGTCTAGATATGTAACTATGATGTCTTCAAATGCATAATAGTTATAGGTTTTGGAACTGTATCTGAATAATGAACACTGAATACTGAGATTTCACTTGAACATCAAAGACAAAATGTTTGACTCGTCTGGTTACAATGATCTTATAGGCTAAAATTTTTGCCCTCAATCTTCCTCCCTCTAAATGCCAAAAGCAGCGCAGCCACTGCTTCTTTCAGGTAATTTTGTTAAGTCTGCGGATGCTGCAGGTAGCGTTTTTTCTTCAAAGGATAAAGTGGATTTGTATTCAACATGACTTACAAGCACGCTTCAAGTTCCAGAGAGCCACAGAACATTTTTAAGATAAGATGGTGAAAAAACCTGAGCTCATTTAAAGCACTACTGAGTACAAAAGATAAGAATTCAAAGAAGCATTTCTTGTCCCCAAGGACCAATCAAATTCGATGTCACTTTGCTGAACACTCATATGAAGGAAGGCAAAGCGCTGAAAAGTCAAACAATGCCGTGAGCTAGTGCTGCTCAGGGTAGAAACATTTAGCCTCTGTTTCGATCGTGCTTTTCAGTTTTTCTGTGCTGATGTGTGTGTGTTTGTATGTGAAAGAGCGAGTGACTGAGGACATATCTTGTGTTTAATGAGTACACTGAATCAAGATTCCTATAAAATGTGTTTTGTTAACTGCTACTTTAGTTAAATTGCTATTTAATTCAATGCATGACTTATTCATACAGTATCTATTCACTTCCCCATACCGTAGCACTTTACTTGAAGCCTGTAGAATCAACTTATTCATAACGCCTTATCTTTCCATCAATAATTATAACCACATTCACATATACATTACAGCATTCACCTATTCATAATTATACCAATAAATAGTACAATATAATGCAGATTAAAGCATATGAAGAGTTCAGATGCAGAAGCCTCTAAGTGCCATCTGAAATTTCTTTCTAAAATTAGCATTTTTATCAGACTCCTATGTTTAGGTTCAGTAATTTTACTCTAATAGCAACATATATGTCCTTTTCTATGCAATTAATATGCATAACATCAACATAACATAAATATAGGAAATATAGGATAATAGGATGCACATTTGCTGATTAAAGCACATAATTAAGAATATCTTAATATAAGAATAAAGTTATCTAATTGTTTGTCCATCCGTCCATCGAAATCTTTTGTAAAAATAAGTAACAATATACACTACTTTTCAAAAGTTTGGGGTCAGTATTTTTTTCATTTCTTTTCTTTCTTTCGAAAGAAAGAAAGTAATACTTTTATTCAGCAAGGATGTATTCAATTGATAAAAAGTGATCATAAAGACTCATATTTTCAGAAAATATTTCTGTTTTAAATAAATTATATTCTAAAGATTTCTTTTAACTTTTTATTCATCAAAAAGCCCTGAAAAATGTAGCAGAAAAATTTAACATTAAGCAGTTTTCAACATTGATAATACTATAAATCAGCATATTAGAATGATTTCTGAAGGATTATATGACACTGAAGACTGGAGTAATGACAAAGTAATGATGAAAGCAATGATGAAATATTGAAATAGAAAACAGTTATTTTAAAATGTAATTCAATCAACTCTTGGAAGATTTTAGCATGCTGATGGATATGACAATGTTAATGTACTTGGTCTTGGCGGAATAGATCTGATATGCTGCTGCTGAATTGCTGCTGCTGTTGGTTATCGCTGTATTTGTAGATTACTGCTGCTGCTGCAAGCAAGTACAGGAACTTGCCACTGCCAATGCATATGGCGATACGGTGCCATGAGTATTTAAGACATACTGCTGCTGCACAAATAGCATATAAAATAACCCGTAGCAGATCTATACAGGTGGAGCTGGGGAAGGTGGAGGGTTTCAGAGGAACTCTGAAAGCGCGCTGCAGGAATCTCAAGTGAATGTTAGCCAGCCAAATAAATGCAAGGCAGTAAGCTCATTGGCTGCATATGCAGCATGAACCAATCAGCTTGTGCCAAGTCGTTTAACTCTCTGAATATCATCAGTTACGTTAACAACCCGTCAGCCTGCACCATCTAGAGTTTCATGACTGAACTATATATGAATATTTCACAGTTTTAACTGTATTTTTGGTCAAATACGTATGCAGCCTTGATGATCATATATATAAGAGACTTCTTTCAAAAACATTAAAATGCTTCTATTTTAGATGCAGTCACATATGAGTAATTGTGCTCAGTCACATCTTGTGTCTGGATAAATGCCCATTTATAACTCTCTACTTCATCATTTGATGCATCACTGCTGCCATGATCACTGGAAAATACTGTGAGAAGTCATGTTAGGGTCTCTTCTGCCTCTCCAGATGACATCACAACTGAAGCAAGAGAGGGCAAATGATGTTCATATCAGAAACAAGAGTCCAAATCGCACTGACAAGTTTGTTCGCTATCTTTTAAAATCATTCTCCAGGGAAGAAACATTCCACTGCTTTGAAAAGCTTTATAAAACTAACCGATTTGGTTTGGAAAAGAGGGTTTTATTTTAATAACGAGTCTGAAAATATGATCTGAGATTGATGTTATTGGTTGACAGATCCCGGCCGTACTGTGAGTAATCTTGTTAATTCTGCTAGATTGAGTTATACAATAATGAGCAAATCAGATCGTTATCACTGAAGAGGTCCATCACAACTTTAAGCTAATAAGAACTTTAGGGCAGGAGGAATGTTCCAGAAGAGCCCCATTAAGCAGTGAAATGCCTCTTTCACAATGGCCTACTTTATTGTGCCTCGAATCGCATGCAGCCAGGTCTCATTATACATTTCTCAAACCAGATCACATTAGCTCATTAGCAAAGCTCATCTGCTTAGGAAAACAGCTTGTCACATATTGAAGAAATCAGAATGCATGCTTTCTGTGAAGCTACAAGACAAGAAGAGCATTAGGATTCGCAATGCTTCGCTTAGTTGAATTGTACAATCATTTGCTTCGGCTAAATTTGCATTCAGCGATTTAAAGTGATGGAGTTAATGGAGACTCTGAATGCAGTGTACAAAATAATGACTTCACTTACCACTTCTAATTCTCTTCCACAATTTGAAAGTGCAGAATTAATATAATGTGTCTGCTTGGCAAACGTCCAAACGACATCAAGGTTGGATCAAAGAGGTAACTAAGGTGCTCTGGTCTGATTTACTAAAAGTAGTCAAAAAGCAATACAACAACAAGGTTAGTGGAGAATGTGACCTAAATAGAGATTTGAGATGATTAAATTATTTAGAATTTCAAACTGCATTATCTGTTGCAAAAAGTCATAAAAGCTATGTTTCGAAAAAGGGGACTAAATTATCACATAATTTCTATTTTTAAAAAAAAGAAGCCATATGATTTGCAAATTGCTGTGGGAGTTTTGTCACTGATGTTGTGAACATTGATAACGTGTGAACTGGTTGCAATAAAGCAAGCAACACATCCTAATTTATCAGCTGATGCAATTTGCAATATTTCCCCCCCCCCAAAAAAAGATTTTACTTTAACAACAACAAAGATCGATCTTTATATGCAGACCTTAGAATGCTGGTTTATGAAGAGGTGATTTGATGAGACCACAGTAGGATTTTGTGAGGTGGAAGGTCTGAATTTGAGACCATCTGTGGTCTAAAAATTTAAAATTAAAATAAGGTGTTGAATTAGGATGGACAATATGCCATCAAAATAAAAACAAGATCACACACTGTGAAAACTGGTTGTAAATAAAGCAACAATTACTGGGGTACGTTTTACAATAAAATACTATTTCAGTCTTTATACTTTAAATTTCTCCTCTGTAGCAATTTCACACATACAGTTGTTTCAATTGTTCCATTAGCAAGTGCTCAGCTAATCAAAAAGGACAAAACTGTAAAGCTGTTTTATTGTTAATTTGCTAGTAATGGAGCCACTTCTCAGGATTTGCAATAACTTTTGCTTCACTGACATAATGTGCATGGCTTTAATGTGCATGGCTGACATTAAAAAGGATACAGGCATGTATTTGGCAACTGACATGTGATAATCAATCAAGTTAATATATAATTTTAAAAATATTAACATAATTTACTGCAGTTTGATTTCATGTTTGGACTCTTCAGCACATTTTTTTAAGAAAGAGGTTTAGAAAGCAAACAATGCAATACAGCAAAGTAATACAATTGGTAAAACATAAAAGCACTGCTATATGCATATATATATAATTATATATATATATAATTATTATTATTTTTTATATACAATTAATATTTAGAATGGCATGAAGAGGAGTAAATGATGACAGAGATGTCACTTTTGGTTTTTGGGTCAATTAGGAACAGTTTACTCAAAAATGATGTAGATGATTTTGTTTCATTGGAACAGATTAGGAGAAATTTAGCATTACATCACTTTGCTCACCAATGGATCCTCTGGAGTGAATGGGTGCCGTCAGAATGAGAGTCCAAACAGCTGATCAAAACATCACAATAATCCACAAGTTATCCACATTACTCCAGTTCATCAATTAAGTTTCTATAAAGTGAAAAGCTATGTGTTTGTAATAAACAAATTTATCATTAAGACATTTTTCATTTCAAAACGTTGCTTCCGTACGAGTACGAGTCTTTATCCATAATATTAATATATATCCAATTAAGACCGATATATGCATTTATCTGGTAACTAACATAAACATGATAAATCAATCAAATGAAAAAATAAAAAATGACAAATGACATTCTCCTTGCCAGAGAGTTATAAAAAGATTGAACACGTTCTCAGTTTCTGATCTGTAGAAGTTGAAGACATTAACAAAAACACCCATGACAAGGTTATGTTCATTCAAATGAAACCTTTTCTTCATGATTCCCTCAGTTGCACGTCATATTGCATGCAGGGACTGCTATACCCTCTAAATACCCTTGCCTTACAACACATTCAAATGTACACAACTACACACTTCCACTTTACGGTCTTCACTATAAAGACAGAGCTCTGCTAGAGCCTCACTCATGTGCTGTGCTAATCAATGCATTCTAAGGCACTATTGACATCTGTCTGGAGTGGTTCTAATTGACTGTGTGAGATTAGTGAGGAGGGACCCTGTCTCAATCAGACAGCATAACCAATTCACAGAGTCAACAGGGTTTGATTAAACATTACAACCCTTATTTGCTTGTTTTACAATCAGAACCTTCTCAAACATGCAGAGGTATATTAATGTTTTCATGTACAGTTGGTGTGTTGGTCTTGGTTTCTTACAATACCATTGAGCCATAATGAAACAATGGTCCAATTTTTAAATTTAAGAGCTTTAAAAAGCTTCTTACAGTATAATTTTTCAATATATTATTTGTATTATATTTCTAAACTTATATTATGGAAAATGAATAAAGCACGTCATATTTGATAATCAGATAGGGAATTAATTATTTATTGAATTGCTAATATAATCTAACATTCAAAAAAGGTCAGTAAGATTTTTTTTTAATTAATTTTATTCAGAAAGGATGCATTAAATTGATTAAAAGTGGCATACATTTATAGAATATATATATATACAGTGTGTATATATATATATATATATATATAAAATACATGTATAATGTTCTTTTCAAATATTTTATTCATCAAAAAAAGTATCACAGTTTCCACAAAAATATTAAGCAGCACAACTCAAGTAACAACTTTGTTTCTTCAGCAAATCAGCATATTAGAATGGTTTCTGAACACATGACACTAAAGTCAGGAGTAATGATGCTGAAAATTCAGCTTTGTGTCACAGGAATAAATTACATTTTAAAATATACAGTATGAAAATAGAAAACAGTTATTTTTAACTCGTAATAACGTTTTGCAATATTATTGGAATTAGCATTTACTAGTGTTGATTAAATAAATGCAGCCATAATTCTATTCAAACTAAGGTCACAAAAAACAAACAAACAAAAAAACAAAAAAAAACTAAGAGCTCTGTTTGGAATGCAGACAGAACTCACCCAGAGATGTAATATTTCAATACACTATAATCACATTCACTGAACAACACAGTAATTTTGTCGTGCCGATGTTGATGTGATCATAACGCCCCTTAACCCTTGTGTGAAATTGAAATAGAAAACATGCAAAGTAGATGTTGTTTCCACTCAACGCTACTGAACTCATCACAAACAAGTAATTTCAGGGTTTGCCAAAGACGGGAGGTTGATCTGATGAGCAGAGAAATGCATTTGGCACTCAAACTGACAACAAAAGTCCCACTGAGTTCCTGCCACATGCCAGCTCTCAAATGGAGCTGAAAGTGTTCATTTTCTCCCCTGGAGGCAAATCCAACCACAGTCACAAATCTGTGTTTCCACTCAAATAAATAAGAAAACAAAACAACAACATTGCCCACTCCATATGCACTAAGGAAATCCCTGATTAACTCCACTATAGCCATTACAATGCAAAGAGGGAAAATGAATGGCTTTTCAAAAGGCAGCTGTCACTAGAGTGTAAATATATGGAAAAGGGTTCTCTAGCATTCGTGAAGCAGACGTTTTATTGATTTCTCTTTGTTGCAACTCACTGTGAAGCACTTTTACAGACACCTATTCGCTATGTCACCCACACAAAGCGGATAATGAGACATTATTTTAGGAAAATCATTGCGCATACAAGCGTATGGATCAATCAGAACCCTATGCGCAAGCAAACAGAATGGTGAAATGAATTAGCGAGCATTGCTGTATTCTTGTCTTTCAATTTTGCTGCAGAAAGAGACATTAGAGGAGGATGAGGAGGAGGTGAGAAGGTAGGTCTGCTACTTTTTCAACTCTACACTGGCAGAATAAAATGCCATCAGAAACTGATAGTGACCTTGCCAAGGTCTTGTGCCCCTATTGTAATTATATAAGTTCCAGTCATTAAACGAGGGCTTGCTTGGTGGCCACAGAATTAATTACTGTGTGGTGGACCGCCAGCGCCGGGCACAGTGCCTGGGAAGTCCAGAGGATGAGCCTCTCCAGCAGCAGAAAGAGCCATGCTACTCTTGCCATATTGTGGTTAGTCTTTTATTAATTATTATTGACTGATTTATACAGCATGTTTTTGTAATAAGAATATATGAAATTAGTAATTGAGGTTAGTCACAATAACTAGAAATTTGGATATTTGACTTTGGATTGGTCCACATTACAGTTTATTATGATATTGTGTAATCATGTAATATAATGAATGACATGTAAAGCGACCAAATTTGTATTTGTTCATATGTGCTGTGCAGGGCCAGATTTATCTGAAATGGATTGTTCAACAATAATAACATGGAGAAAAAATAATTAATTAAAAAATATATATAAATAAATAAATAAATAAGTATTAAGTTCTAATATATCTATACATATATATGTACATGTATCCATAACCATCTAATGTAGAAACACTGTTTTTATTAATTATCTATTTATCAGAGAATCATGATACAATGCATCATGGTTCCACAAAAATATTAAGCTGCAAAACTGATTTCAACAATAATAAGAACTTGAGCAGCAAATCAGCATATTAGAATGATTTCTGAAGGATCATGTGACACTGAAGACTGGAATAAGGGCTGCTGAAAAATCAGTATTCTGAAGACTTTTGAACAGGTGTATATGCTTGTGTTTAACTATTTTTCTAGCTTTTATGCCTCAAAACAAAACTCTCAACCCATCACCTTTATAAAAACTGATAAAGTAAATGTTTCAGTCAGCAATAGCTGTGCATTATGGATCAGCCATGCAGTCTGAGGCAATGTTCAGATCCACTAACTGTGAATTAGGGTTGAAAGGGATAAAAACTGACTATTGAAATAAACTGACATTAAGAAGTAAGGCCTATGGTGTTTTTGGAGTTCCTTTGTTCTTCCAGCATTGCAGGAAAATGCACCTTGGTGATTCATTGCCTTGGAGAGAACAAGTGAACAAAGTGGATGACAAAAGCAATTAGCAGAACCTCCACTGAGCTCAGGTATTTGAATTCAAAGAAAAAGGCAATAGCTTCAAAATTACAAAAAAAATTACAAAAAAATCACATGATATTCAAGGAATAGGCCTGTGTCTCAAGCGCTTTGGCAGATTTCACACTGGTGAGAAGGAGACTGAGAGAAAGAGCTGAGGGGCCCAACTACAATACTCTGGAGTTACAACTACAAACTAAAATCAGTATCAATAGTCTGTTTACAGTCACTGGTGAAAAGTCTGACACCTAAAAAGACCATCCAAAGTTTGTATCTAAGACCTAAATGCTGCACAATCTGTGACAATTTGTGTTTGTTTAACAGTTTTAAAGTTATCTACACATAAAACTGTTTCAGAAGAGCAAGATCTCACAACAACAAAAGTTTGAATTTTGCACAATGTTAAAAGCCTTGAGGAACAAGTGATTAGTAGCGTTGCATCTTTACTTGTAAATATTTAATTGTTGTTTCTTTTATGTTAGGTAGGTTGTGCTTTAGGACACATTTTGCTTCTGCAGTACTTGATGACAGTTATACATGACTGCAAAAATATACACTTTAGAACTTAAACATTTTTAAGATTTTTTAAGTTTGTTTATATATGTATGTATGTATTCAAGATGGCTGTACAGTGTAATATTGTCAAATATTATTAAAATGTAAAATAACTGTTTTGTAGTTTAACATAAAGTCATTTATTCCTGTGATAGCGAAGCTGAATTTTCAGCATTATTACTCCAGTCTAAGTGCCACATGATCAATTAGAAATAATTCTAATCTGCTTATTTAGTGCTCAAGAAACATTTTATTTTATTTTATTATCAATGTTGAAAACAGTTTTGCTGCATATTTTTGTGAAAACCGTGATACCATAAGGATTCCTTGATGAATAGAAAGTTTAAAAGGACAGCTTTATTTAAAATTGAAACACTTTGCAACATTACAGATGTCTTGATCAATTTAATCCATAATTGCTGAAGAAATATATTTCCAGAAACAGAAAGAAAAATAGTACTGACTTCAAACTTTTGATTCATCCAGGTCCAAAGTTTACCAAAATCTCAATATTTCGTGTCACAAAAATGAAATTACAGCTATATGTTGCGCACAAAACACAGCACTTCATAAGCATTAGGGCTCATCCTCACATTTACGTGATGTATGTGATCTCCTCCCGGCCTATCCGTATTGAATTGAAGGATAGGGAGAAATTTATGGGTACAATAGAGAGCCATTTCTCAAAGGATGATCTCAAGGTAGGGTTTTTTGCCTAGCGAATGTGGCCTCTGGAGACCTATAGTGGCACTATAAATATTAAACATCTCCTCCAACTGTAGAATATTTCTGTGGCCTTCAGCCAAGATGAAATAGCATTACTAAGAATGAGAAACATTCCTCATGCAGCACTAGTAATTATATCGCACATGCATTCTGTTATACAATAGTCTGCCTTTTATATATTTGCATGTATTTTCATTACGATGTTGAAAAGACAGTGATATCTAAAAGCTTCAAGACTGTATATTGCAAAAGATGCAAATTGCAGAAATTCTGACCTATTCTGTTTATTTCCTTGACCTCTGTGCCATAACTGCGTGACCTCCACTGGAGTATATTTACTAACACATAGACCTGCAAGCATAATGGAGTCATTTCCGTGTGATTTACTGCACACCATCTTCTAGCAATTTCATCTCAATCCTCACCTGCTTCAGCTGTAACCCAGTACTCGTGCGATGTCTGCTGAATGATCTATGTGCCTGTGATTAGCCAGAAAGACCCAGGAATGGCCTTACAATCTGTCTACTGTCTAATCCTCTCTGATGCTTCTCTAGGTGACTGTTAAAATGTCTGAAGCATATGAATATGGAAGTGCAGGATGAATCTTACTGCCAGCTTTATGCTAATAAATAAATCAGGTTTTTGACAAGTGGAAACATGGTATAATATGTACATGTTAATATATGCTTTATATTTATGCAAAATATTAATAAAACTTAATAAAGCTGAACATCATTTATGGTGTTCCTGGTCAAAAATGATCATGCTATATTATCGCCAAATCTTGAAATCTTTTTGTCAACTTGTTTTCTTTCAATTAGCACAGGTTTTGTATTTATTTTTGTACTGATTGATGGATACCTCACTGATCTGAGCTCATGCACCTCAGTTTTTGGGCAAAAAATGAAATGACCGGAATATAACATGAGGGTTAAAAAAAAACACAAAATATTAAAACTTAATTCTAAATCAATAAATTGAAGTGTTTTTCTGCAGCTTTTTTGCTTTGGGAAATTCCAATCTCATAAAATTAATTATATTCAACTTTCTTTTACTAATTGTCTGCTTCACTTTACTGTTTTCTGATGGTCATCACAAGCACAGCATAATGGATTTAAAATGAGACAGCATTCAAATTGACTTTGTTTCTCTCCCAGCTGGGTGTAAATCGATTCTGTTTTAGCCTACAATTTATCTATCTGTTCATTTTTGTGCTGTCTTAAGCAAACTGTTCAGTGCAGCAATTAGATTAGTGCAATATTAAGTTTTTAACTCCGCCAGCTACAATTATTTCTAAACCAACACTACAATTTTACTACAGGCATTATCAAAACTACTTCATGCAAATCAGGGTTATTTTAGTGAACCAAAATTATTAATAAAAAATATACAAATAAAATAAAATTGTTAATTGAAATAAATCAAATATTAACTGAAATAAAAACATAAACATTGAAACTTTTCTCATTTTAAATAAAAAAGCTGCTTAAAATGACAAAAACAATCAACAGAACTATTAAAACGTTACCTAAAATTAAAATGGATAATACTAAAATAAAAAAAGGTTATTAAAAACTACAACAGTATCTCAATGATACTAAAATTCTATACATTTAATAAAATATAAAAGTAATGCTATTTAGAACAAACACTGACGTGCATTAAAAGTATGTGTTTAAAAAAAATCGCAAACGTGATAACAAAGAAAGCATGAATATTGTCATAGGTTCTTTACTGAATGATGTGCCCTCAGTCTTTCTTTTGAGTGACATTATTGACCTGCACCCTGCAAAAATAGAGCCGTACTTCCACTCCAAAGAGCTTAAATCTTTATGGATTCCCTCATTCCTGGCTCAAGAAGTAATCCCACTTGATGGTAAAATTTCTCAGAGGATTTAAACCCTTTGAAATCGGTGATTCAAGAGCACAGCCTTTTCTGTTTTTTAACACACCGCAGCCTGTTTTGGGGCGAATGACATTAGATTCACCAAGAAAAATGTCATGCTCTTGTATGCGTAATGCCTGAGATACAATGCAGAAATATAAATAATTAATGGCATTCTGATGCATGTAAATCCTGCTTGAACCTTGAGAATTACAGAGGGGAAGAGGTTATGCAAAAGGACAGATTTAATCACAAATATAGGTATTGACTTATGAACAATATGGCAAGCCATAAACAGATGTTTGCACTGGAGAACTGAAGCGTTATTAAAATGAACGAGCGCAGAAATCAGCCTAGACATCATAGAGATAGCTATTTAAATCAAATCAATAAACACTCACAGCAGCAGAATACTCTTAACATAATAGAAAATGAAAGGCTAATATTAATAAGCATTGCTTATGCTGGTACAATGTATAAACAGATTGGGGAAAAGAAAATCTCCCTTCCTTCTACGAGATTGCATATAGGCTCCGAATTAGACATTTGTCATTGCCGTAGATTAACCAGCACAGATCGGAACAGAATGGAAAACTGTTCAGCTGATTAATATGGATTTTTTTGTTGTATAACAACGTGTCCAAACCAGACATGATGCGATAATGTGACAAGAGACAGGATAATTTGTCAATTATTTTCTTTATATTTCTGCAACGTTATGCTGGGCTGTGCACCAAATCCCAAACTGAATAGTAAATGCCTTTCAAAATACAATTATTTTTTTCAATTTGAACAGTGGCAAACAGGATATAGAACTGCGATTTGAATTTAAATTTAAGGTCGCAAACCAGAATGGAATGAAATTCAACTAAATTCATATTATTGTTATCAAAGTACAAATCTTACATACATGTTTTATAACTTTTAAGAACATCAGATCAAATTAATAATAACTAACCCTAACCGTATATAACTGAATATTTAATATATACTGTGTATAACAGTGTAAAATAATATGTATATTAAATATTGCACTATTAGGCAGTTAGATTATATGATTTTTCTTTATATATCAATGTGTAATAGTATACAATAATGTTTAAACAAACAAACCATACTGTATGTCCTTTCAAAGTATTCAGTGGCCAGTATAGCCAACCTTTTTTCAGTGACTTGTTGACTCAGTGTTGTTCTTGTATTGTAAATCTCATACTTAAGAAGGGCCCACAAGTTCTCAACTGGGTTTAAATCAGATGAACAAGAGGGCCAGGCCATTATTCTAGCATCTATGAAAACTTTTCTGGCGGGCAAAAAAGTAGTACTTGGCTGCATGTTTTGGAGCATTGTCATGCATAAAGATCATGGCCTTATTGAATGCTGCAGACACTTCTTGTACAACTGTTTGAAGAAAGTGTCTTCCAAAAACTGGCAGTATATTTGGGAGTTCATTTTCATTCCATGTGCAACCAGAAAAAGTCCAACTAGCTCATCATTGATAATAGCAGCCCACACCATTATGCCACCCTCCTTACCTTGCTGTCGCCTGACTCAAACTAGCGCTCTGGGTCCATTAGTGAACCAATCACAGGCCCAGCTGTCTGGTCCATCAAGAGTTACACTGATTTCAGCTGTCCATAAAACCTTGCAACCTAATTAAGTCCGTGAACATTACACGGAATTCTGTGAGATCATGTTGTAAAAATCAGACCTTATGTATTTCTTGGCCTAAGCTTGATGCGTTAGCTTGTGATTTTTGATAAGCGATTTTTCTTAAGCATTAAGATTGTGTTTCAGTTTTCCTTGCTTTAGCAAATTCTTTGAGAACTTGACACCTTCTTCTGGAGATTCCAGGTAGGTTGCTGTTCTGAAAAATGGTGGCACTGGAAGTTATAGGGTTCCTGGTGGATTTGCTGTTGATTTGCACCTTTTTTTCTCAACACATTTTTTAAGATTGACAAACCACTTGATTGTCCCATGGTCACACTTTAAAGGGTTACTCTACCCCAAAATGAACATTTTGTCATTAATCACTTACCCCCATGTCGTTCCAAACCCGTAAAAGCTTCGTTCGTTTTCCGAACACAATTTAAGATATTTTGGATGAAAACCGGGAGACTTGTGACTGTCCCATTGACTACCGCACCACATGGATAGTGTTGTCACGGTACCAAAATTTCTGTACTCGGGTACCAATACCAGTGAAAATCCACGGTTCTCGGTACCAATTTCATTATCAAAGCAAAACACAAAAGCATGCTATTTAAAAAACACATTATTTTATTAATAAAGTTAAACAAAAATAAACTGTACAAAAATCAATGCCATTATTTATGCTTATTTAAAATTGTTTCAAGTTTTTCCACAAGTAATAAAAGTATGAAAAAAGTAAACAAGTTTCACCCAAAAGTTTGTCATATTTCTGCTGCCGCTGAAAAACAACTGTAAACTGTTGTCTGTTTTAGGGTTTGCTGGGGTGTTTCATGATCTTCCTCAGCCTGCAGCTGTAAAAGGAAAATATAATATAAGTAAAGCAATGGGCTGAGTCTGACCAAATGCAACATTAGATCATTGACTCCAGCTAAAATATAACATTTCAGTAAATAACAGCTTTTATAATAAATTTAGATAATATTGCATATATTTTAAGACAAGTGTATATCAAATAGATGGAACCTGTAGTATTAAAAACACTTTACAATAAGATTCCATTTTTTAGATAACATGACCTACCAATAAACAAGGTTTCATTTCAAAATTTACTAAAACATAAAATCAAAAGTTCAATCTGTTAAAATGATTTAATGGACAATGAACAAACATGAATGAGCAAGTGTTTGTATTAAATAACATTCACAAACATTAATTAATGTTGTAAAAATATATTGTTCACTCACAGTAAGTTGATGTTAGATAATAACATGAAGTCATGTTAATGAATGGTGTCTTATGCTATCTTATGTTATCCTATATCTTAAAAAATCTTATGCTAACGATTAACTCCACTAATAACACCAATGTTTATTTCAATCCGACATTCAAATTGAAATATGGAATAATATTCATAACAGAAGATCTAAATATTAAATATTAAACTGAAACTTACCTGCTTGAATTCTTTCATTTGATCCAGGTGTCGGTCTTTAAAGTGTTTTGTTAATTTGATGCATTTCCTCCTTTTGATGTCGCCCTTTCTCAGTGCTTTTCTGAAGAGAGTGCATCTGCGCACCTATTGGATAGTGCATCAAGAACTGGGTTGACCGGGTACTCGGTACCACCTGTACTTAAAAAAAACCTGGTACCGTGACATTTTCATTTTTTTAGTACCGACTTGGTACCAAAGTACCGGGTCTTTTGACAACAGATCAATACGTTTTCTACGTTTATTTGTGCTTTGATTTGAACGAAAACAGCATATCCGTGTGGTGCGGCTGACACAAAACAGCATACGCAGTTTGCATCCAGCGGATACTCTCCAAAATGGCGCTACGGTGACGTGGAGGAGACTAATTGTTGAATAAAGTTATTTTTGTTTTCTTTGCATACAAAAAGTATTCTTGTAGCTTCATTAAATTCAGATTGAATCACTGATGGCAGATGAACTATTTTCAAGATGCTCGTCATAATTTTCTGGGCCTTGACAGTGTTATTTACTTGGCAGTCAATGGGACAGTCACAAGCCTCCCGGTTATCATCCAAAATATCTTAAATTGTGTTCCAAAGATGAACGAAGCTTTTACGGGTTTGGAACGACATGGGGGTAAGTGATTAATGACAACATTTTCATTTTGGGGTGGAGTAGCCCTTTAACAGTTTGGAAATTTCCAGAGTACTGCATTTTTCTGATAGTCATTTTTTTTTACTTTTTTGCCCATTTTTAGCTGTAGTAGTAATCTGCATAATAATTATGCACATCTGAATTTAAAGTATCACACACACACACACACATATACATAAACTGGCATTTTTCTACTGTACAAACTATTTTCTATCACCTTACCCTAACCCTACACCTACACCTAAACCTACTCCTACACCTAAACCTACTCCTTACAGAAAACGTTCTGCATTTTTAGATTTTCAAAAAACTTGATTCAGTGTAATTTATAAGCTTGTTCCCACAAGGTCAACATTTACTGGTATTACTTGTGGGGACATTTGGTCCTCATAACGTAGGAAATATGAGGTATTCACATGCACACACACACAGAGAGATTATTAGATTATAGATTAGATTATAATTAAGAATTTAAAAATGATAATTACATTCTAATTTGATTTTACTGTATTTTCACCACAGATCTGTAGCTTTTTGCTGATGATAGTGGAAAACATTTAGAGAACTTCCATTAAACCCCACAGAAACTGAAAATCTTGTCAGTGGAGGCACAATTAAATGTAGTCTTACTTGTGCATTCTTGAAACTGGAGTAATTTTGGTTGTAGTAATGAGATATTAGTCCTCTAGTTCCACCCTTCCTAAAGAAATTTAGCATGAACTCTGAGCAATGATTTGCAGTACGGTGCCTAAATTTATTCTACTTAATTCTTTAATTACAACCAATTATGTGCAGTGCCAAACTGACGGAGGTTGTGAAGCATATGGGTACGTTTAATCAATTCCACTGTAAGGTTCATTAGGGTCATTTCATAAGGCAACTTTTTTCATAAGGCTGAATAAAACACCTTCTTTCAAGGGTGATCTTATTGGTATTCGAAGAAATTAAGTGGATAAACAAAGAAATGTACAATACCAAGTTTTCACACACACACACACACACACACACACCCTTGTTTATACTACTTATGGGTTCCTAGTATTAGGTCCTCATATATATATATATATATATATATATATACAGTATATATATATATATATATATATATATATATATATATATATATATATATATATATATACCTGTATATCATATAATGACTGTTAACATGTTCTTGAATAGCTTTTAAAACACATGCACACTCTGAACAAGTGCCTGAAAATCACTTAGAACATCATTCACCTTTTGTCAACCTGCACTCAAGGACCATACAGTATGAGCACTTGCATGTATGTGATTGATGCTGTATGGTGAAACTAGTAATCGTCTCTCACTTAAAACCTGAGAGCACTTAACCACAGCTGTTCTTCAAAGTTCTGTAGATCTACACTTGCAGGGCATCTGACTTACAAACAGGATCCAAAACGAACACCCACCAAGTGCCAAATGCAAGTAAAATGTGGCTTAATCAGTTATTTGCTAGTGTGACACAATTACCTGCAAGGAAAGGAAAACTGTATATATTTTAATATGGAATATTTTAAAAAAGAATAAATAAATATACAAAAAAAAATGAGGTTTCATAGCCTATAAGAAATATTTATGAAAATGTACTCACTATTTGCTGGTGCGCCAAAAGGGTTCATTTTGGGTCCTGCTTGCAAATCAATTGTCATATCAACAACAGTCAGCTCAGACAAAAGAATCTTGATAATCATTATTTTTCCACATCTTTACAAGCTAATTTACAACCACTGAGGATGCAACTGATGGATAAGGGTTGTGTTTCCCAAAAGCATCGTAAGGCTAAGTTGATCGTGGCTCCATTGTTGGCAGATCTACGAGGCTTACGATGCTTTTGGGAAACACAGCCAAGGTTTCAAGTAATACACCTGATTGATTCCAAATGGTACAATTATATGTGACCCTGGACCACAAAACCAGTCTTAAGTGTCAATTTTTCGAAATTGAATAAATAAGCTTTCCATTGATGTATGGTTTGTTCGGCAATATTTGTCCAAGATACAACTATTTGAAAATCTGGAATCTGAGGGTACAAAAAAAATCTAAATATTGAGAAAATCGCCTTTAAAGTTGTCCAAATGAAGTTCTTAGCAATGCATATTACTAATCAAAAATGAAGTTTTGATATATATACGGTAAGAAATGTACAAAATATCTTCATGGAACATGATCTTTACTTAATATCCTAATGGTTTTTGGCATAAAAAAAAATTTATAATTTTTACCCATACAATGCATTTTTGGCTATTGCTACAAATATAACCCAGCGACTTAAGACTGGTTTTGTGGTCCAGGGTCACATATATTATAACTCGTCAAAAATGGCCACATATGTAAATGTCCTGACTGACAGACAGACAAATGACAGATTAAATGAAACTATTTGAAATAAATGCTGTTCTTTTGAACTTTATAATTATCAAAGAATCCTGAAATATGTCTATATATAATGGTTTCCACAAAAATATTAAGCAGCACAACAACACTGATAATAAGAAGAAATGTTTCTTAAGCAGTAATTCATTATATCAGAATAATTTCTGAAGGATCATGTGAAACTGGAGTAATGATGCTGAAAACTCAGCTTTGCCCTCACAGGAATAAATCACATTTTTAAATACATTAAAATAGAAAACAATAATTTTAAATCGCAATGCTATTTCACAATATTACAGTTAAATAAATGTAGCCATGATGAGCATAAGAGACTTCTTTCTAAACAACCTTACCGATCACAAATGTTTGAACAGTAGTGTAAATAAATAAATACACTCGTAATTTAGCAAACAACTGCAAACAAAACTAGCATGAAATTTGGTGATAAAAAACAAAATTGCTAAATCACTTTGTAACTCTTGAGTCAGAAACTATTATATCTATTACAGAAAGTACACCGTGGCGGAATTGAGGATGTCCTCACAGCGCTGCCAAGGGAGCTCTCAAAACACAGTAGAAAGACTTCAAAGGGAAAAACAGGGCGAGTGTCAGCGCAGCAGGAACCCATGAGATGACAGAGGTCTGGACAGCCATCTTGGGTGGCTCTGACACGGACCATCCTTCCTCAGGGGTCGGTAGGCTGCACATTCCCACAGACAAGCGAGTTCTGACAGAACACTGTCTGCATGCTGGGATTTATTATGACCATTATCGGCTCCTAATGTGTGTGTTTGGGCCAGCTCCATTATATCCCACCTGCAGAGACTACAGGTCCAATGACGAATCAGCACAGGGTATAATAGATGACATCATATTATAACAGCTCTGCAGAGAGCTCTACAGTCCCAGATCCATCATGGGCTTGATTACCCTTTAATCCTTCTATTTCCCTTCCTCAGCCAGGATTATTCACCAAAACGAGCACAGAGGTTCTCTCAATGACAATCCTCTTATCCAGAAATGATGATTGGCAGCAGTGGGGTGTTTTTGTTTTTGCGCTTGTTTGGATGAAAGGTCTGTCATTTAAATAATCAATTTGATTGGCTGATGATGTGTACGATGTATTTGCTCACGCGCAATTTCAGCATCATTCTCGACAGGGTTTTGATGTCTAGCGCAACCGGCGGCAAGCGAAACAGAATAAACGTTATTAGTATTCCATGGACATTGAACACCCCGTGAAAAAGTCTGAGAGGGAGGGGAAAAAAAAACGAGTCCTGATTTCCAGTTGCCCTGGTTACCAGTTGAGTCTGGGCTTTCTGATTACCACCTCAGTGCTTGCTGTGAGCCTTTCATTACAACACAGCCACTACATGAGACTCAACCAGACTTTTAATGAAGAGCAGACAGGGAACCTATAAACCACTCTGCTGTGGCGCCCCCTTCTCACTTTGAGGAATACAAGATCGTGATGTTCTTCCGAACAGTTAGCACCTGAAAACTTTCCAATTCGAAACTTCACAAGCATATGCTTAATTGAATTGTGCCAGATGGAACAAAATCAGCAGGAACGGAATGGTACTGTAGGCAAAATTTCACAATCGAGTGATGAGCAACCGGAGCCCGTGTTATTCTGTGATTCTTGGAAGTTATTGCCTTTGATTGATGGAAAGGTCAAAGAGAGTAGACGGTGTGAAATACTTCACAGTTGGATGTCTACACACGAGCAGCAAAAGGCTTGTAAAGTTGGATGAAGCCAAAGAAAACAGCTCTTAATGTTTAACTTTGCAAAGAAAGCATAAAGAAAAGTCATTATCTAGGCTTCTGAGCGATATAAAGGAACTTAATGGCCTGCGTCATGCAAAAAAATGAGCTTTTAGTATTGGTGCTACTATCGCCTTCACACATACTGATTTTTAGTATGATAGCCTCTGAATATGTCTATGTGTATATATGTGTATAGTCATTCAGGTAATTGTACGGCATTCAAATTTAGGCCTTCATTAAAAATAGGTCTTACAGCACATTAGGTTTAGAAAATAACCATCTTATTATCAAGAACCATTCTTTATAGGGTTCTTGCTTGCCTTTGAAAAGTTATTCATGTTACAATTTATTTTTTAAATCAGTGTAATGTTGCTTGGTTCTTTACGGTACCAAGACGTATTATATCAAATGTAATGCATGAATATCACTGCATTTTATAAAGTATCAAATCAAATGTCATCTGCAAGCTTGATTCTTGATCGAGCTTTTCTCAGAAATAACACATTCTCACTCCCAACTCGTAACATATTGACGCTTGGTCAAGACCCTTTGGCGTCACTTTTTGACACACAGGGTAGCCCTTTAGCAATTTTTTTGACGTGCAGTGTCCTCCATTGCTGTAAATAAGAAACACTTGGCATCAGTATGTCGATGCGAATGGCACTGGGAATTTTATCGTCATGATTACATTATATATTGGGTAATAATATTGCCATTATTGCATATATGTTGGGGTGTGATTTTTCAATGTAAATAGTCACAACAATTTTATTTATGTCACACTATTTACACATTTATGAGCACGTAACCCAACCCCTGCCCCTAAACCTACCATTTGTCAATAAAACACGCTAGATATAACAAGCAGATACAGCTACAGTCATAATTTATTCAAAAAAATATTAATATTCCAAGACTTATGCGGCAAAATGATTTATTTGTGAGAGGAATAGATGTGATCATCATCTCCATCCGCAGTAAAGCTCATCCTGTGCTGCTGCAGTCTGTGCGCAAATTTAAAAAATGCCGCCAGAAGAAGCCTTACGTCAGCTTTGGTTGTGAAATGTCATTGGCTCTTGTGTGTCTCGTGACCGTTCGCATCATGCTACGGGAGTATCTTTTTGAATGAGATGTGAGCGTGTTAATGGAGCGGGATCATTTTCAGCGATTAAAACCATAGATATGTATACATATCTATGATTAAAACCTTATGTTTTACTTCTTCTTTGCATTAAGATATTGTATTTCTTCAGAAGACTGAACAAGACTTGTTTGTAATGCTTTTATACTGCTTTTTTATGGTAAGTGTTCGCAATAAATACCTGTGACTGCACTTATATTTGCCTGCTACATGTTTTATATTGTTCAGAAGTGGGTAGGGTTGGGGCGAGGTCAGGTGTTCCAAAGAAAGTCTAAATTTATATCAATTTATTTCTATTTTTTACAAATGCATGCAAACTATTAAAGGGGTCATCGGATGCCCATTTTCCACAAGTTGATATGATTCTTTAGGTTCTTAATGAAAACTCTATAACATACTTTGGTTAAAATTTCTCAATGGTAGTGTAAAACAACACCCTTTTTACCTTGTCAAAATCCGCTCTGCAGAAATCAATCCATTTTTTGCATGTTGCTTTAAATGCTAATTATCTCTGCTGACCCTGCCCCTCTCTTCTGTGGGGTGACGAACCGTACTCTAAGAGACTGTTCACTTTAGCCGCGAAACTTGCTAAGTAGCATGTTATTAGGAATAGCGATTGCAAAGATTCATAAACACCCCCTTATACTCACTTCTGCTGTAAGTGAAGCTGGATCACAAATGATTCGCGAGAACATAAATGCATTTAGGTAGATCCCTTCACAAACAAAAGTAATCCACTGCGTCTTCAGCGGCTCAGATATCAGGAGTAAATAACGACTGCTATGTTCATTATTACATCCAACAATAAAACATCTCAATCGCTATGAAGACATTCTTGTTTATGTCCCTGCATCGAAACAATGGCAGTTGGACTGTTAGCTCACTCAGGGCGGGTCTAAGGCAAGACGGCCATATCAATCAACTATCATGGGGGCAGCCTTCGCCCGTGTGACGTCACACAGACAAGAAGCTGAGAATGGCCTGATTTGAAAAGGGGGATATTATTTTCAGGGATTAAATCAAAACCACTAGGTGGATTTTTATCATTATAGGGTAGATGTTTACACACACTGCCAACTAGGGTTGGGTATCGTTTGGGGTTTTTTTTTGATACCGGTGCCAAATCGATACTTTTAAAACGGTACCAGTGCCTAAACGGTGCCTGAACCGATACTTAAAAATAATAAAAAATAAATAAAAATTATCAAATAATAATTGGATTGGCCATTAGCACTAAACACATGATGTCTTTTTTATTCATACTGGATGCCAGAGGGCGCCCTTGCACAAAAAATCCACATATCCAGTCACAGAAGTAGCGGAACTCATGAAGCTCCAGGAAATCCCCAATATGGACAAATGCATTGCTATGGATGTAACTGAGTAAACAAGATATAAACGTTTTGAACGATAAAACAAATACAATAAACACTCGACTAAGACAATGTATAGTTTATCTGTGTTATTCAAGCCATCTCTGGTATTTTCATAATAATTAAGTATATTACCCATTGCCAATCGATGTATTAGTAGCCTATGGAACATATTTTCTGCCTCATTCTGTGACAAGAAGCTACTTCAGATCACAAAAGGAAGCATTTAACTGGTGTTGTGGACTAAAAAGTTTATAATGTTCTCTTTTGTTGGACAACAGGTTTAAAAATGTGAATACAAGAGAATTTTAGCTTTAGGCATTTTAATTTAAGAACATTTAGCTTAGCTAGTTAATGGAGGGCTACCTGCTGCCGTCAGTGCAAGTATAATTTCTGCATTCACGTGCTCCTCGGATGCTCTCATTTCCAGAGTTGTGCTTTCAAGTAAGAATGTGAAAACAGCACACTCGCGTTACTACAAAGATTTGTTGGACTTGTATTATTAGAGCTTTCCGACTTGAGTTCACGTGCATTTTCTCAGTCGGGAAATTATTTTTCACGAGGTGCCGGTGATGATGCTTCTTACATTCGTTTTGGAGAAACAAAGGACAAATATTTCAATCGATCGCTCAGGCATGGCACCGAAATGAGGCACCGAAATCTGCGTTCTGATTCGGTTCTAGTACATACCGGTTACATAGGAAGACCATAGTGGGCCATATTGGTACCGGGTTTCGGTACCCAACCCTACTGCCAACACACATTTATGTTCAAACAACCTGTAAAAGTGAATTTAGCATCCGATGACCCCTTTAAATTAAGACAAACAACTGAAAAAATGGAGGACCCTGCATGTCGAAAAGTGACGCTAAAGGGGTACCTTGATCGTCAAAAATCTACGCCAAGGGGTCCTGACCAAGCATCAATATGTGACGAGTTGGGAGTGAGAACGTGTTGTCAGAAAATACATTGATTTTCTTAAATGTTTTTGTACCATCCCACTTTTTAGTTTTGCAGTGGATGTATGAAGTCAGGTCTCCTCAAACAAGTGACCTAGCAAAATAACCACAAGGTGAATTCATCACGTTAACTACTGACAAAAAGTTTAAATGCTATTTGTCTTTAAAGTAGTTCACCCAAAAATTTACATTTTCTGAAAATTTACTCACCCTCAGGCCATCCAAGATGTAGATAAGTTTGTTTCCTCATTTGAATAGCCGCAATACATCACTTGCTCACAAATGGATCCTCTGCAGTGAATGGGTGCAGTCAGAATGAAAGTCCAAATAGCAAATAAAAACATCACAATAATCCACAAGTAATCCATATGACTTCAGTCAATCATTTAATGTCTTGTGAAGTGTAAAGCTGTGTGTTTATAAGGAACACACTGCTTATGGCTAAAATACAAGTATATGCTTTCTCCAGTGAAAAAGTAGTCTCATCTGAATCAGAGAAGAAATATGCACAGATCAAGCACCGTTTACAATCGAAAACAGTTTTAAACACAAACAGTATGTTGGCGGATTTGGATGTGAGAGGACAACAGGGGATGAAATTTTTACTCTGGAGTAAGCGTTATTATGGACCAATGGTTTAAAGTTAAAGTGTGTTAATGGTGGATTTGTTTCTTACAAACCCACAGCTTTTCACTTCACAAGACATTAATTGATGGATTTAAGTCATTTTTGGGTGAACTATTCCTTTAAAAAAACGTTTTTTTTGTGAGACTTTTTACATGAAAAGTATGCTTGTGAACTTTTGTTTAAAAAGTATTGGTTTGTTATTTTGTAATGTAATGCAGTGATATTCATATTTTTAAGTGTGGCATAATTCAGTAGGTATAAAAAGTATAAAGTAGATTATGACAGGTCTTGATGGAAGAGGTAAGAAAAAAGCTGTCAAAGGAATCAGAAACCTGAAAATAAACCCCAGAGCAAATGGCTTGTAAATGCCAGAAAATATATGACTCAAAATAATCCTAGAATATAAAGAGATAAAACTAAAAAGTTTACTACTCATATGGAAGTTTGAGACATTTAGTAAGAAATTTTACAAATAGAAGATATTGTTTTTCACCAAAACACAAAGCACACATCCTGCTCTGCTACTTGTCTTTATTTTCCATAATGGGCTCTCATCTTACACCTGACATTTAAACACGAGTTTCTGCCAGAAGGATTCAATCACTCATTTATTAAACTTTCTTTATGAATTATTTCTTTCATAACCTTCAAAAAGAAAAAAAAAAAGAAAAAAAAAACACCAACAACTAATCTATGCATGTACAGAACAGATTAAATTGATAGAATCTTTATTATTATTGCCATTCCAAGTAGACAATCCCAAAAGAGAAGAGAGAAGTGAAGCAGATGCCTCTCTCTCCTCCATTAAACATCTACTGATCCCTTTAAGTGGTTTGGATAAAACAAGAAGTCTAGACTCCTAGTAAAATAAGAGACATTAATTTAGGAGAATCAAGGGAATTATCATTTTGACCGGTTCACAACTCCTTAATAGATCTGGCCATTAGCAACACAGTCTAATCTGTTTCACAAAATTAATTGCTCTTTATGTCAAGTCCCCTGTGTAGGCTATGCTTGTATTTAAGTGGCATGCAGGTAGTTAAGAGTGTTTATCAGATAAACACGTTTTCTTAAAAAATGGACAATCGTGAATTTTCACCAGAGGTACTGCTCCAGGAAATCAAACCTATTGTTCAAACTCTAATCATATCTACAGTACTTTCAACTGAACCCAAAAAGCCAAAGTGCAAAGCTATCACTGGAACAGCACCCTGAGCTAAAATGAATGTCTTTGTATCATATTTACAACTAAATGGTAAATATTAGTACCTTTTTGAAAGGTTACATTTTTGTCTGAGAATAGGAGTGGACCAAAATCATAATTTTCTCATCCCATAGAAATCAGATTGTAATTTAAAAAACTAGAAGGCAGTTTTGATTCTCAAGCCATGGGTTCCTTCAGAATTTCTTTAAAATGGCAGTTTCTGATATTCTACCATTCAAAAGGATGCTAGTTTAAGAACTTGATGAATCTGACAATTGATGTAGTCCTAATGTAGCAAATTGAATATTAACCATAGACATTTAATTCACTCACAAATGAGCATAAACAATAAAAAAAACAAAAAAAACATTTTACATTCCAGAGAGAATCCATGTAGAAATAAATAACCAAATTAATAAAAAAAAAAAAAACAACAACAAAAAACAAGTGGTTACTATAGGTCCCGCAGCTAATCGTGATATAACGAATTTGGGTAACACTTGGGTGACATACTAAACAAAGATTATCAGTGATTGACAGCTTAAATTAAACATAGTACCCATTCCAGGCTCAGTAATAAATAAATAGAAACATATACAGTATAAATGATTCAAAACATGTCTGCGTACATTTTGAGGCTAGTTGGTAGACTGATATTTCGTTATGGGAGTGTTATAACATCACCAAACTAGATTGAAAGAAAACAAGGTATTAAAGTTTTACAAAATGAATGTAATTTAGTCTCTTTGATGATCTCTTTTGAGTATATCATGTTTAAAATGATCAAAGGCATTGTAACCTGCAAAGACTAAGTCTTTTAAACGCAATTGATATGTAGCTCTATCAAGGTGACCCCGATTATACCAGCATGAGGTTCCTGAGCTAAACTGAACACCATTATCAGAAACCAGATCAGAGTTCTGTGAGAAGATAATATAAATAATGCAGCAAGCACAGATTTGAGGTGATGCCATCCTTTAGTAACAACCATTGGAAGCAACTCCACCAAAATATGTTATTACAGGCATTCACTTCAAAAAAATTAAAATAAATTGCCATCTTCTTAGGGGCCATTCACACACACTGCATTTTTACCTGCAAAAATGAATTCTGTGTGAACTGGACCTAAGTCATGGTAGTCAAAAAAGTCAAAAACAAAGCAAAAAAAAAATTAAAAAGTGGAATGGAAAAAAAGCAGAACAAAGCAAAACAAAACACAAAACAAAGTCCAAAACAAGAGTAATGGTCTGAAACTGTGTGGGAAATGATCTTAAAAAGTCAAATTATCTTCTGTATATCTATACAAATTGCATTTATTTATTTGGGGGAAGTACGATATGACTCTTTTAAAGAATAATAAAGAAAAAGAAAGATTGTCTGTAAGCTGAGAAGTCTGAATTCTACCCCTCAACACATTTAAATATGACAGATTCAAGACGAGCTCCCAAACCTCTGCTGTGCTTTGTTCTATTTACTCATTACCACAGACAATTTCAAATGAAACTCTACAGCAGGAGTTTCTGCAATCTAAGAAACAGTCTTGTTTTCTCAGTGAGTACATGAGCACTGGAAAAGTGAACACTAAATTCTCATCTGGTTCTCTGTAATAGCTTGTGAGGAATCCTGTAGGGCCACTCGCAAGCGCAGAAAGAGATGAAGCTTACAACAAGAATGAGCTGTACTGTATGTGACAGAAACAGGGCCCACTTCAACACACAGCCCCTTACCTGAGTTCTAGCATAGTGGAAATATATTGTGTTATTATCTCCCTTATCAATATTATCTATTGTTTCCCTCCTCAATGTTCTCTTTGTATCTGCACTCATTCTGTACAGACTGTGCTTTGCATCAGGGGAGTACAAACACTGTCAAGCAATCAGTCAATGGATGTCATAGTGTCACTGGAGTCCCCAACGGCTGTTCAAGCCTCTAGAATCCAGCATGGAAATCAATGGCCAGAGACATATGAGGGTGTTTCTTCATTTACGGGCACTTTTACAGTATCCCAGGGGGTGATTTTTATTAAAACTAACAGATATCAACTTTTTCTTTTTGTTATATGAAGGTCACATTAAAACTTTCCCAGAAACTTTTGACCGTGGCTTCATCATCTAGTTCTACTTTTTAAAGGCCATTTATTTATAGATTTGGCTGTCTTACTGTTGTTCCAGACCCAGACTTTCAATATTAAACCATTAAAATCCAAACACTACCATTCAAAAGTTTTAATGTTTTTGAAAGATATGCAAAATATTATTAAGATTTAAAATAATAAAAAATTACTTTTTGTTGGCTGAATTTTCACAATCATTACTCCAGTCTTCAGTGTCACATGATCCTTAAGAAATCATTCTAATATGCTGATTTGCTGTTTAAAACACATATTTATCTCTTATTATAATCAATTTCCGGATTATTTGATAAATAGAAAGCAATAAAAAAGCATTTATTTGACATTTTAAATTATTTTTAAAATTTGAAAGGTTTTTTTTTTTTTTGTAACGATGCTAAAGTCTTCACTGTAACTTCTAAAATCAACTGAATGCATCGTTGCAGAATAAATAAATAAATAAATAACCTTATTGACCCCAAACTTTTGAATGGTAGTGTATAAATAAGTATGTTATATTTTATAGTAAAATCTTCTATTCTATATATCTATAGAATCCAACATCCTTTTTCATATAGTGTGTGAAGAATTCATTTGCAAAAACAGACAACTTATTAACTTATCAAACTGCAGTTAGGTTGTTTTGATTAAACAATTATAACTAAAAAAATTTAAATAAAAGCAGAGTTATCTGTTTTTTGCAAATAAACTCTTCGTATGTACAGTGTAGTGTATGTATAGTACAGTGTGCTCTTCTATATATATATATATATATATATATAAATGTAGAGCACGTGAGAGAGAGAGTAGACTATATTTATGTGTGTGTGTGTGTGTGTGTGTGTGTGTGTGTGTATAAATATCAGCACTCTTGGTAAATATGGTCAAAGGCAGATGTGAAAATTAATCTGCATTGTTAATCCTTTTGATCTTTTATTTAAAAAATTCACTAAAATCTAACCTTTCATTGGATAATAAGAATTTAAACTGGGGGGAAATATCATTATGAAATAAATGTTTTTCTCTAATACACATTGGCCACAATTATCGGCACCCTTTTATTCAATACTTTTTGAAACCTCCATTTGCCAGTTTAACAGCTCTAAATTTTCTCTTATAATGCCTGATGAGGTTAGAGAACACCTGACAAGAGATCAGAGACCATTCCTTCACCCAGAATCACTCCAGACCCTTTAGATTCCCAGCTCCATGTTGGTGCTTCTTCTCTTCAGTTCACCCAGTCGTTTTCTATAGGGTTCAGGTCAGAGGACTGGAATGGCCAGCAGAAGCTTGGTTTTGTGCTCAGTGACCCATTTTTGTGTTGTTTTTGAGGTTTGTGTTTGGATTTTTATACGGTTGGAAGATCCAAACATGGCCCATTATAAGATTTCTAACAGAGTCAGTTGATTTTTTTATCTGTTGGTATTTGATAGAATCCATGATGCCATGTGTCTAAACAAGATGTCCAGGACCTCCAGCAGAAATATAGGCCCACAACATCAAAAATACAGCAGTATATTTCATTGTACACATGGAGAACTTTTTATCCCTGTGTTCACCAAACCCATCTTGAGTGTTTGCTGCTAAAAAGCTCATATTTTAGTTTCATCTGACCATAGAAGCCAGTCCCATTTGAAATTCCAGTCATGTTGATAACTGGATATGCTGGAGTTTGTTTTTGGATGAGCTAGGAGAAGTTTTCTTGAAACCCTCCCAAACAACATGTGGTGATGTAGGTGCTGTTTGACCAATTTTTTTTTTTTTTTTAAGGTTTTCTGACCCCGAGACTCAACTATTTTCTGCAATTCTCCAGCTGTGGTCCTTGGAGAGTCTTTAGCCACTCAAACTCTCCTTCTCACCGTGTATTAGGACGATATAGAAACACGTCCTCTTCCAGGCAGTTTCGTAACATTTTATGTTGATTGGAAATTCTTAATTATTGCCCTGATGGTGGAAATGGGAATTTTCACTGCTGTAGCTCTTTTCTTAAAGCCACTTCACTAATTTGTGAAGCTCAATTATCTTTTGCTGTACATCAGAAATATATTCTTTGGTTTGTCTCATTGTGATGGATGATTAAGGGAATTTGGGCTTTGTTTCCCCTCCTATTTATATTTCTGTGAAACAGGAAGCCATGGCTGGATAATTTCATGTTCATAATCACCCTGGAGTGCTCAGAATTTTGAATATGAATGGGAATATACTTCAGAGATATTTTACTCATAAGAATTTCTAGGGGTGCCAATAATTGTGTCCATGTATTTGAGAAAAACATGTATTTCATAATGACATTTCCCCCCATTTTAAATTCTTATTATACAATGAAAGGTTAGATTTTTGTGCATTTTTTAAATGAAAGATCAAAAGGATTAACAATGCAGATTAATTTTCACAGCCTTCTTTGATCATATTTACCAAGGGTGCTGATATTTTTGGCCATGACTGTGTGTATATATATATATATATATATATATATACACACATACATACAGTATAAGTATCATTTATATACATATAATACTTATTTAACACTTATTTAATTAGCCAACCAAGCATATGAGTCTTTTTATTCTAAAATTGTTTAAAATATAAAAAATTTTAAAAATAAAGAAATAAAGGCTGGCTTCTCTTGTGATGCATACATGTTCACTGTTCAACACAGTTATCAAACTAATTTAATAAGTGTTTTAGGAAAATGTATTTTCTAAAGAATCAATTTTTCCAAAGGTGACCTGTTTACAAAACACCCATTCATGCATAGAGATGATGAATGAAAGGACAATATTTGCAGAGGCTACTGTCAATATACAGTATATAAATAGAGATATAACTGCTGATATACTTGGTACCCCCTCAGAGTCTCCATAAATAAATAGATAAATACATAAACGGATAGATGTTTTCTTGTGCACACACAGAAGATGCATAATGACAGCTGATGGGTTTCCATAGAAACCACCCTCATATATTTAAATTCCAACAGCAGTGACAAAAGCTAGATGCATGTTACATGCAAACAACAAAATTGTTCCAGGTATTCGAAAACAGGGTCATAGTTTGTTCGAACACTGAGGCCTGCTAAAATTGCTCCCTGATTTACAATAAATTGCTTTGAAGCTGAGAGCAGACGAAATGCATTCAAGGCCAGCATGCTATACATTTTAATCATGCTCAATTAGAGTATGCAAATCTCAGGTTTACTATCTTATTAAAGTTAACACCATCTTGTGACTCTGTGCAGGATTACAGCACTATAAGACAATATTAAAGACATTACACCCAGCTCTTTTGGCTCAGATCACCAAGCAGAAGAGAGCCAACACCAATGGACCACAGCAAATAAATGTGTTGTACTAAAGAGCTAGCATGGTCATCTGGAGTTGCTGAAGCAGATGGAGTTGCCCTACTATTATGAACTCTGGCTCTATGGTCTATCACCTGGCAGTATAACGTACATTGTTGTTAGCACTTCCTGAAGGGCCAGCATATGTGAATACAAATATGAATAACTAGAGGATTTTCTTTTTAACTCTGCTAAAGCATAGTGACAGATATGAGAGTGAAGTAGATTTAGAACCTGCTTAGTTCACCCAAAAAAAAAATATTTTTTCTGCTGAAAATGAAAGAAGATATTTTGAAGAATGTTGACTGACTTCCACACAGTATGGAGGAATAAAAAACACTATGGAGGTCAATGGCTACTTGAGAGTCTGAGTACATGATGACAGAATTGACCTATCTGTAAGCCCCGCCCCCCTTAGTTACTGTTGCGAACTCGGACGAACAAACGGACTTGCTAACTGTCTTACAGTGACAGCTGTCAGTGTGAAAACCTTGTCCCTATATCTTTTTGATAAATTTTGGACACAGAAGGACCACCATTCAAGTGGTACTTAAATATGCCATGGAGGGAGATTTTAAAAAGATTTTAAAATAAATATTGATGGTATTAATTTGGAAGCGAGGGTTTACAGATCACAATGCAAGCGAGAGAAGTCTCATATTACGGTCGTCACGATTGCAGATGAAAAAAATCCCAGATCAACACAGTTCATGTACTGCAGGGTATCAGGGTGACATTAACGTTCTGCTTGAGCAGATGAAAATTGTAACTTAATGAAAGTATGACAACAATAAAATGAACGTTTTCGTCTTCATTGGGATTGGGGGTGAATGCTTAGGGACATTTTGCTCTGTTTTGTTTAGGTTTAGGAAATAGAATAAAATAAATTATTGATTATTGCCTATCCTCTCAGGATACCTGGAATCAGTGTTACAAGTACCCCAGGCACATCGTTTTTCCACCCCATAAAATCAATGTAAGCTTTGGATCTTCTGATGTTTTTCTATGGCACTGAAACCTAAAGATGTCAGAGTTCTGCTCCCCGTGGAACTGATACTCGACTGCCATTGGCTAGTCTGCATTTGGGGGGAAGGGGCTTACCAATAGGTCAATTCTCATTTTGGGGTGAACTATCCCTTTAATTAGTATACCATAGGTTTATACTAACTATAGTAGTTGACTCAATAAGCTCACATATGTAATTTATACAGTGAAATACACTGTTATTATTATTTTGTATTGAAAGAAGACTCAAGGCTCACAAGGCTGCATTTTTGATGCTGACTATTCATATTTTAATAAATGTTGAAAACAGCTTTTGGTGAATTAAAAAAAAAATGGTGCTATATAGCAATAAACGTGGTTCTTTGGCTCGTAATCATAGGGGAACCACTTTTGGTGCTGTATAGCCTTCAGCGGTTCTTCACCGGTTCTTTGGCATGACTGAAGGGTTATATAGCACCGCTGCCATATACAGAACCTGTTAAGCTCCTGTATGGTTCTTCAGCGGTTCTTCAGTGGTTCTTTGGGGTGATTAAGGTGCTATATAGCACCACTGCCGTACAAAGAACCTGTTAAGCCCCTTTAAAGATTATTTGTGAGACAAAGAACCACTGTTGGTGCTGTTTAGCACCATTTTTGTTGAAGAAATACAACGCAATATGGCACCTCTTATGGTTCTACATAGCACCATTTGACTAAGGTGCTGTATAGCACCTTTAAAGATATGGTGCTACATACCACCAAAAGTGGTTCCCCTATGATTACGAGCCAAGAACCACTCTTAGTGCTATATAGCACCATTTTTTTTTTTTTTTTTAGAGTGAATATTATATATACAGGTGCATCTCAATAAATTAGAATGTCGTGGAAAAGTTCATTTATTTCAGTAATTCAACTCAAATTGTGAAACTCATGTATTAAATAAATTCAATGCACACAGACTGAAGTAGTTTAAGTCTTTGGTTCTTTTAATTGTGAGGATTTTGGCTGACATTTAACAAAAACCCACCAATTCACTATCTCAACAAATTAGAATATGGTGACATGCCAATCAGCTAATCAACTCAAAACACCTGCAAAGGTTTCCTAAGCCTTCAAAATGGTCTCTCAGTTTGGTTCACCAGGCTACACAATCATGGGGAAGACTGATCTGTTGGATCTGACAGTTGTCCAGAAGACAATCATTGACACCCTTCACAAGGAAGGTAAGCCACAAACATTCATTGCCAAAGAAGCTGGCTGTTCACAGAGTGCTGTATCCAAGCATGTTAACAGAAAGTTGAGTGGAAGGAAAAAGTGTGGAAGAAAAAGATGCACTACCAACCGAGAGAACCGCAGCCTTATGAGGATTGTCAAGCAAAATCGATACAAGAATCTGGGTGAACTTCACAAGGAATGGACTAAGGCTGGGGTCAAGGCATCAAGAGCCACCACACACAGAGGTGTCAAGGAATTTGGCTACAGTTGTCGTATTCCTCTTGTTAAGCCACTCCTGAACCACAGACAACGTCAGAGGCGTCTTACCTGGGCTAAGGAGAAGAAGAACTGGACTGTTGCCCAGTGGTCCAAAGTCCTCTTTTCAGATGAGAGCAAGTTTTGTATTTCATTTGGAAAGCAAGTTCCTAGAGTCTGGAGGAAGGGTGGAGAAGCTCATAGCCCAAGTTGCTTGAAGTCCAGTGTTAAGTTTCCACAGTCTGTGATGATTTGGGGTGCGATGTCATCTGCTGGTGTTGGTCCATTGTGTTTTTTTGAAAATCAAAGTCACTGCACCCGTTTACCAAGAAATTTTGGAGCACTTCATGCTTCCTTCTGCTGACCAGCTTTTTAAAGATGCTGATTTCATTTTCCAGCAGAATTTGGCACCTGCCCACACTGCCAAAAGCACCAAAAGTTGGTTAAATGACCATGGTGTTGGTGTGCTTTACTGGCCAGCAAACTCGCCAGACCTGAACGGGTATATAGCACCACTGCCGTACAAAGAACCTGTTAAGCACCTTTAAAGATTCTTTGCGAGCCGAAGAACCACTGTTGGTGCTGTTTAGCATTTTCAAGAGGAAAATGAGAAGCAAGAGACCAAAAAATGCAGATGAGCTGAAGGCCACTGTCAAAGAAACCTGGGCTTCCATACCACCTCAGCAGTGCCACAAACTGATCACCTCCATGCCACGCAGTTATTGAGGCAGTAATTAAAGCAAAAGGAGCCCCTACCAAGTATTGAGTACATATACAGTAAATGAACATACTTTGCAGAAGGCCAACAATTCACTAAAATGTTTTTTTATTGGTCTTATGAAGTATTCTAATTTGTTGAGATAGTGAATTGGTGTTTTTTTTTTTTTTTTTTTTTTTAATGTGAGCCAAAATCATCACAATTAAAAGAACCAAAGACTTAAACTACTTCAGTCTGTGTGCATTGAATTTATTTAATACACGAGTTTCACAATTTGAGTTGAATTACTGAAATAAATGAACTTTTCCACGACATTCTATTTTATTGAGATGCACCTGTATATATTCAACATAAGTCACTGTGTAAATGTGATTTAAGCTATGTTCATTGAAATTAAATGTAGAATTTAATCAGTTTATTTCTGGGCAACAATGGCTGTGATTAAGCAGACCCAACAGCCATAAGTTCTAATCAGCTCAGAGCAAAGTCTAATTTTCTTTATATATTTACACCCTACAAATGATTCTATTCCTTTCTAAACAAAGGCAAATGTTTTGAAATATTGTTTTTCTGGGTTCTCAGAGAGAGAAGCCAGTTATGATTAACCATTATGTGTTTAATTGGTTCTTGACTGAACAAATGATATGTTTACCCTATAATTACAGATCAGAATGAAATCCCAGCTAAATAATTGTGCATTTACTCAGTCAGTGTTTACCAGCTTTGCTTTTTTTTTTTCCACAGAGTTAAAGGACATATCCAATGAACTAATTCAATTTTTACATTTATATTGATTGATGCAATGAAAATGACAGTAGATGTCTGTGACTGTGTAAATGAAATAGTGGCAGATGAACGTCAGATGTCCATGTTTGTTTCATTATTTAGGAGATTCTTGCCTGTTTATTTACACATCAGCATGTCTAACTCAAGCTTGAGGGTCAGGTGGGCACACAAACATATACATGGTACCTTAGGACAATAGAGTCAGAATATCATTCATTCATGAGCATCCATGTGTTAAAACTGAGGCATTTCTATTTAAATAAATCCTCAATTTGGGTATTTGAACAGGTAAAGTATTGCATCATTGAACCAAATGGCTTTTTTTCTTTCTTTTTACATTTTTAAGACTCCCTGAAAATGGAGGTATTTAAAATGGCTGTAACTCCTTTTTTACTGCTTTTTTTCTTTTCTTGATTGTGTTTATGGGGTGCAATATAACATGTCTTCGTGTTTCGTTTGTTAAAAAACGCCTTATTTTTCATATATTTCACCTTTATTGTAAGCCGCTTTCTCCTGTCATTTGAACGACCGGTTGACTTCCTGATTCTCTGAAACCACTCCCTCAGAAACAGGCAATGGGCTCAGATTGGTTAGTTGGGCCGGTGTGTTGTGATTGGCTAAACTGCGTACTGCACATTGTCTGGAAACTTCACGCCCATCACCTTCACGGGCGACAGTCGCATGTGCTCCGGTCAAATGTAAATAATGGTGTCAATATTGCCGTATCAGTTTGAGCCAGAATCAGACCCAGAAAGCGGTAATGAAGAGAGTCAAGCAGAACTTCCGCAAGCACGGCTCTTACAAAACGTTTCTGAATGGAAGTTTGCTGTTGTGATTACATATCATTTTTTGAAGTTTGTACACGTTTGTCTTATACACACAAAATAGCATCAAACTAACTGGCCACTATAACCAAACAGCGTTGGCTTGTGTTTACGTTCTTGATCAAATCAAAAAATTACGTCATAAAGTATACATGGAAAATACATTTACAAAATTAGTAAATAATTACAAATTCGGGTCCAAAATGTTTGCACGCGTTTGTCATAGACACACGAAATAGCATTTAACTAACTGGCTACTAAAGTCAGCGTTGGCATTTGTTTACGACCTTGATAAAACTAAAACATTACGTCTGAAATTATACATGCAAATACATTTAAAATTATGAAATCTTACTTACAGGTTGTGGCCCAACAACTGCTGCCTCTGGTTTTAAAGTTGGAACTGCTCCATGTTTTAGTAATAGTTTCTGTGTGAATCCGGCATTGAACTCTGAACTCTCTTGATTCTGGAAGCTGTCTTCCGTAAAATGCGCAGCACAGAGAGCTAAATTAGGATTGTAATTGTCAGGAACATAATCAAACATAAATTTTAACCATTGTTGACGAACTACAGCGTCCGTAGGAAGCCCGAACACAGAAGACCTGACAGCTGGGTGAAAATAACACCGTTTCGACGGCATGGCTACAACTCTCCACTATAACTCTTCCTCTTCAACAAAGCCGCAGAACATGGCCTTGCCCCCTCTTTGGCATGTTCCGGAGGGAGGGGTTGATGCAAATTTATGGGTTTTTTACGTATGCAACCCGGGAAGTATCTCGTTGTAGTCCCATATGAGTCGTTTTTGTAGGCATTAAACTTCCTGATTTTTAAAAGACGATATCTCCGCTTACGTTGAACTTTCAGCGCAGCAACTTTGCAGATACTGTTCAAGCACCAACAGCAACATTACACACTATTTAAAATGAAAAAAGTGAAATCGCAGTAAGCCACCCCTTTAATGGCAAATGTCATATTTTTGGGGAACCTCTTAAAATAAAGCTAAAAGTCTGCACTTCAATCACATTTTTTTTTTTTTTTTTTCAAATCAATTGTAGTGTTGTATAAAGGCAAAAGAACTCGGTAAGTCTTCGAATACTTCCAGACCTGACTGTACATATGTATAGTCTTTCACACAAATGACACCCTTGGTAAAACCCTAGTATTCATAACATCTCTTCCAATTACATTTTCTATTTGTTTGCTTATTTTGTCTTTACGGTTCACTGTGGGGAGTTTTGTTAACGGTAGCATTATCAGATTAATTTCCTATTAATATGTTAAACACCTCAATATTGACTTTGGCCTCAAGGTGGATAGGCAAACATCATTGTCCTCTAGACGTGCTTTACCAATAGTCCATCTTAAACTCCAGGATGTCTACACCAGATTCTCCCTGGTCTCCATCCACAGAGACAAAATTAAGGTATGTTTAAATAACAATGATTGTACTAAAAACAGCTAAGTTTTTCCTTTGCGTTTTTGAAAGGTTTCACAAACAGACAACAAATTCGTCAAAACAATCCCCGTTCACAAGGATCTGCGAAAACTATAAAAAACGCTGTATTATGCACGTCAGGCCAGTAGTTGGCGATGCCACTTTGTAAACACTGCGCATCTGCGCACTTATGCAGTTCTATAGACTGAACACGTAATACACATACGCATTACATCACTGTTTTCACATATTCGTTTTTTGTAGTTTACACAGAGACAATAATGGTATCGTTATTGATAGAAAATCCATATTGATATAAATAAAAACAAAGAGAAAGAAAATATTCCATTTTTTGATATCAACAAGACGTTTTTTGTTTTTTGTCAAATGGAAATACAATAGAAACTATATATGTATACATATAATTAACAAGAATCTGCTTCACTGGTGTCTTTGTCCTTGAGCGAGAGCAAGAAAACTAACCCGAATGTTTTTCTCTAGTGACTACTCTAGGCACAATCTACTTACAGAAAGGCACTTCAAGGTCATTGGTTATCAGACACTCAAGCTTTCCACCTACACACAAAACATTGCCAGCATTTCCTCTCCCGTGTGCATTCAGGTGCCCAGGGGACCTGCGAGACTCTGTACTCTTCAGGTGGAACAAACCCGACTGCTCCTTGCGCATAAATCCTTTTAGTGTTCATTCATGCCTCGACATGTTGTGCAACTGCGATACATGCAACCTTTCTTTCAGCTTAGGATATGCTTGGAGAGCCAGCTTGACATGAATCAAAAGATTTTAATTCCTTTAAGCCACATATACATTTACAGTATACAACCACCCGAAGAATGTTGTCAAAGAGGACTGGAGTAAAATAGGGACAGTTACTAAGGGCACTAGATCATATTTATACACTGGCTTGTCAAGGAAATCAACAGGATGTAATCGCCTGAAGCCATGCAAGATTTTAGGAGACAAATTATCTTTCATAATGATGCTCAACTTCAAGAGAATATCAATGAACTGTCAAGCTGATGAGTGTATGGCTGTTGATATGAGAAACCATCGGGTCATCTTGGTGTGTAATTAGCATGTGACTTTA
Source organism: Onychostoma macrolepis (assembly GCF_012432095.1). Classification (NCBI taxonomy): domain Eukaryota; kingdom Metazoa; phylum Chordata; class Actinopteri; order Cypriniformes; family Cyprinidae; genus Onychostoma; species Onychostoma macrolepis. The sequence goes on from NC_081171.1 coordinate 7,349,506, forward strand.
TGACAGTGTGTTAAAGTTTAATGCCTATAATAAACTTAATGTATGGGATAATTTTCTTAATAAAATGAAAGAAAATTATGAAGATAAAGGCATCATATAATGATAAATCAAAATGTCCTTGGTTAGAAACTATGAATAATGAACAATAAAAATACTAAAAATATGCAGATAGATAGATAGATAGATAGATTTATTTGAAAGGTAAATTTATTCTATGACTTACATACAAGCATATGAATGTTTACATATTTAATTGCCCATATTTTAATTGAGGATAAGTCAAAATTGCAACATTGAATGCTTTCACTTAATTATCCTATAGGTTTGATGTCTGAAATGTATCTAATTCATGCAAATATTGAATAATAACCTCTTTAAATACATTACATATACAATATGCAACTTGGGGCCTTTGGGGATCTTATTTTACCTTTTTATTTCACAATAAAAATGTTTTTAAAAACTATAAATTTTACTACATAAATTTAAAACATTGATGTATCCACAAATCTCTCAATCACAATTAGACAAACAAAAAAACTTTGATATTCTATATAGTAGGCTACGATGTCAAAGAACCATATTTTCCAGATACACAAAATTAGATCAATTAACTTTAAAACAGTTTTGACTGACTAAATCCCACAAATGTTGATATTCAGATGAAATGACAAAAGTATTGAGTATTGAGATGCTTAAGGAAAAGCAAACTTTTCCGCAACAAGCTGCATTGCAGCATACGATTTGTTCTATAGTTTCATACGTTTCTAGCAAGCACCAATCAATAGTGTTGAAATTCGATGATAGGCATAAGTTTTATGTTCAGTATCTTAAACCCTTCGATCTTGAGTCGTCAAACAGTCTAACTCTGTCAGTTTTTACACAATTCTGGAAGTACTTTGTGACCTTTTCTAAGGCAGTTTTTTGAAAAGGACAGCTAGCATGCCACAAATTTCTCATGAAGGTGAACAGCGACAGGTGACACAGACTAGCAGAGCTTTCGACGGTGTGAGCGTGTAAGTGCTGAGAAACTCCCCAAAAACCTAAAGCACTGAAGTACACCTGCTGTCAGGCCAAATGCCAAACAGCCTGCCAACTTCAACCGCACTGCACTCGCGCTAACTCACACTTCAGCACGCTGAGAAAAGAAAAGCTAGACAATTTGGACCAAAATGTCACTTCAGAAAATAGTAAATATCCATTTATTTCTCCGAATATTTATGAGGTTATATCACATTAGATCTGATATATGACCTGCCGAGAGTTTGTAAGTGGATGCTATTAGCGTAAGGACGTCCTCGAACATAAAACAGCACAAAGAAAGATTAATTGAGCAGAAACAACAGGATACATAAACAGAAAAATTCAAACATGCTCAAGTCCTTTGACTATCAGACATCAGTTCCCCACCGTCACACACATGACAAATATTCCAAGGACATTTTAGTAGTTGTTTGACGGCATGTTAACAGAGGGTTGTGCGTCTGAAGAAACATCTTTGCTATGGTAATGCATCTCTCTTTTACAGAAACCTTCTGAATAATAAACATCACTACATTTGAAAGTCAACTACAAGGTAAACTCGAGTACAAGGCAACAAATAAATATGACAAATAATCAACGCAGTGATATATGCGAAAGTTGTCAATGCTACTAATAACTGCAGTTTTCCATAGAGTATCTACGCTGTTTTTGCTAAACATCCATCTGTGGAAATTCTGCAGTTGCTTTATGTTCCTAGTTTAAATGTTCATGATGTTAATGAATTTCTATCATTATTCCCTAAAGGAAGTGGGAATGTGATTTCATAAAAGAGCTTCACTGGTGGCCAACCAAGAAGCACTGCTTTGAAAGTGCAGCTTTTATGCAAACCATTAATGTGAATGTCTTTGCCAGCCATGCTGATTTCTCACTGATCTATTAAAAATCGGCATCAGTATTCAGCACCATATGTAAGCGAGTGAATTAAGTAAGTGCAAACAAATCAGACTGTCTATGCATCAGCTATCTGGGTCATGCAAGAAAAACGAGTGCCTTTTGCTGTTTGATAAGGTGATTTCTGAAGTCTATATATTATATGAGACAAAAGTGTTATTAATTGCAAGCTAAATTAAAACATTTGAATATACACAAATACGTCTACAAATATATATATATATATATATATATATATAGTTCACTCAAAAATGAGAATCAGGCCATCTAAACAGTTAATGAGTTTGTTTTTTAATCAGATTTGGAGAAATGTAGCATTACATCACTTGCTCACCAATGGATCCTCTACAGTCAATGGGTGCCGTCAGAATAAGAGTCCAAACAGCTGATAAAAACATCACAATAATCCACAAGTGATAACACTTCCTGAAGTTAAATATTGCATCCCCTATTACCCTCTTGCATCAAAACCCACCAACATATTCGTTTAGAAGTGTTCAGTGTAAACAGTGCTTTATCTGTGCATATTTCTCTCCGGATTCAGACTGATTAAAACATCTTAATGGCAGATTTCTTAATTACAAACAAACAGGTTTTTACTTTATTAGTGTTGTGTGGATTACTTTTGGGTTATGGTGATTTTATCAGCTGTTTGGACTCTCATTTTGACGGCACCCATTCACTGCAGAGGATCCATTAGTGAGATGCTGTGAAACACATTATAAGTACAACACATAAAAAGTTTTCCAAAAAGCATACAGAATATCTTCTAAGCATTTTGCCATTGCTTTAAGCCTAAATCCTAAGAGAAGTACACTGCCTTTGCTTTCCCAAAATGAATTAGCTCTTTCATCAAAACAAATTCACAGCGTGGCCACTGGGAGAGAAAGAGGCATGTGCTCTCAATGAGCTCTTTAATCGCCAAACTGAGTTGAACATTCAAACACTTAGTGCTACAAGTAGCCTCTGAAGTTGCTCTTGCCGTGTTTGTGTTGATTAAATGTGCCTCTCTGCCTCGGAGACGGAAGGGCCAGGACGGAGGTAACAGCGCCTCATCTCTCATTGTGAGAAGTTTACCGAAGTCGAGGTTGCTTTACCCGCTTGCCTGGATAATCCCAGCTCAATTATTCACTTTTGCAACCTGAGGCAGGTAATATCAATGACTTGCGGGGGATTAGATTTTCCAATAAACAAGATGGAAAAAAGCTTGACAAAAACACACCTGCTGTGAGCCCGAAAACAACAACAGAAAAACAGAGGTGTCTAAATTTAGCCCTACAAGTGTATCCTACAATGAAGATGCTGCTATGAAAAGACCACTTCATCTCACACAATGAAGTGTGGCAGAAATCTCAACTCATCGTTTTATTAACACGTGTCTAATATATATAAATGGAGTGTGTGTCTACTTAAAAGGATGGCTATTATGTCTGGATGTGGGAGGGACAGAAATGGAAATGGTTCACTTAGTATTTGTGTTTGTTTGTTTGTTGTGTTCATGTTGCCTTGATTCATTTAATTTTATTTTATTTTCTCCACCATGTAATCAGAATTCAGAGCTCAGAATTAATAAGGTAATAATTGTGAAATTAAAAGTTTCAATTACCTTTTTTTATATCTTAAACTTCTGACTTTGTTTTAGAATTACAAGATATAAATGCACAATTCTGAGAAAAAAGTCTGAATTGTGAGATATATCGTTAAAATTGCAAGATTAAAAAAGTAAGAATTATGAGATTAAAAAGTCACAATTACCTTTTTTATTTCTTATTCCATTACAGAAAGAAGAAAAAAAAAGAAGTCAGAGTTTATACTGATTTCTTTATGGAAGCCCGTTTAAAATAAAAAAATAAAGTCAGAATTGTGATTACCTTTTTTACTTTCATTATGCCGTAACGGAAACATGGATGAGCTGATATAATGAGCAGTAATTCAGATCGTGTGATCCAACATGTCAGCGCTCATGAGGTGACCTGCTCCATGTAAAGTCAAATTGCATTTCTTTGGGATATGATTGGAGTCAAACTGTAAACGTTTATCAAAAATATTATTCATTAATTTTAATTAATTCTCACAAATTACACCTGTACTTTTAAAGCAATATTCAGTCAAAGCTCTGAATATTAAAGTATTTAGTCAAAGCTGTGAACATAGTCTGCTAATTCAATAACGTTGTTTTAATCAAGATCTACAGAACCACTGGAGAACATTTTTAATGAACTGGACCTTGTTGGGGTGTAAGAGCTGTCTGAGAGGTCAAATGTGATGCTGATTACCCATAATTCTCCTTAGCAAGGAACCTTTTCTTACTTATTTGGATGGCGTAAATAATCAAGCTAATTAAACTGACTGAGCTTGACCAGGGAACATTTATGAAAGTCTCTTTTCTCTTTAATAACAATACATGCATATTCATTTCTTAGACATTGCAGAGGTCAAAAGGTACCAAAAGTGATGCTGATATACAGTATAGGTGTATCTGTCTTTACCACTATGCTTTATTTTTAGACCAATTAACTGCCTCTGTTGTGTTGTATTGTATTCGGATTTACATAGGAAAGGAGTTCTGCTCTGCACAAAGGAGTGATGCATTCCGGTACTGCAGGGGTCTGAGATAATAAAGTACTTTGTTCACAGATGTCAGCTGGGAACCATGTGTTACGCACATAATACAGCATTATTTACCGTTCCTGCAAGCTCTCATGCTCCACAGAAGAAATATACATGTCTACATTCTTCAGTTAAACACTTCAACGGTGACAGAAAATGTAAAACATTTACAATATATTGGCCATAATGTATTGCTGCACACCACAGTGAGCTGCTATGAATATTTTAGAGCATTTGCAGATAAAACAGAATGAACTAAATTTAGCATTGATGTTATTAAATTAATATTTTTGATATTCCATTTTCTACTACATTCTTTAAAAAAGTGGAAGAAAAAAAGTATTAACGGTTATTATAATGATAATGAAAACTTACATCACTTTATCCAGAAAAATATTATTCGTCCTCTCATAGGGATTACATTCTCCTAGTTTCTAAATGATTCAAGGCCTTATATGTGACAAACATATATGCAAATCCAGACAACATGATGGGAAGCTGTGTGCAGCAGAAGCTGTGTGTGCCCTCTCATGCATCCCTGAGTGTTTTAACTCCGTCGTTCTGGCTCCTTTGAACGCAGACATCTAATGTTAGCGTAAAAGACAGCAGATAAGCTGTGGCCATGTTTAAACGATTGTTTGCGTATTTTAATGAATTCTTGAGAGCCTCCCTCTGGCTGGTGATTGATTGCACAAATGCAGTGCTTAATTTAACATGGCTTAGTAATTGCATCAGGTTCCCTGTGCACCAGCAGGAAAACTACTGACAGAGCAAGTCAATGAATGGCACTGTACTGGATCCACTTTGAAAGGAAACTGGATGAAAAACACAGAAGAACTTTGGAAATACATGTTTACATTTTTTGCAAAGAATCAAATCTATCAAGGATGCATTTCAGGCTCTGGGAATGATAAGCTACAATGACCGAAGTATTTGCATGTGCATGTTATAACAAACTTTTGATTGTTCTTTAACAGCCGCACTACTATATTTCTGCTTGTCCAATCATCCTTTACTCTTTTATCAAACCATGCTCTACTTACAGAAATAATAAGAAGTTATGTAGCAAACATTTTATCCAAAAGCAACTTAACTTCACTCTTATTACAGGAAAAATCCTACTGGGGCAACATGGGATTAAGTGCCTCGCTCAAAGGCACAATAGTGTTAGGTCATGGATCAACTCTTGTGGGGCTCTAAACTACAACTATTACCTCTCAGAGTTTAACCCCACTACATGGGCAGTGAAAGCACTTTTGGAAAAGTCTGGCAAGAAAATAAAATAATCTTGTTCCCCATTTTAACTTTAGCAAATACCACCATTATAACACCTCTAATTAAAAGTCTGTACAATATACTGTACTATAAGAGAGAGAGAGAAATTCATTACAATTGTTTTAATAATTATAGTTATTATATAAAATATCTATAACACAAGGTATGCTGCAACTTACATTCAAACATTTGAATAAAAATTGGAAACATAGATTTGTAATATAGCCCCAAAAATCTAAAAACACCTGAAATTCAATGAAATATATATATATATATATATATATATATGTGTGTGTGTGTGTGTGCGTGTGTGTGCATCTCACAAGTGTTTTCTCATATTTTAAAAAAATATATTATAAACTCATATGTTTTCATAATCTAATATTTTAATCTTTACTTTTTACAATTCAGATTTTTTTCCTAATAATTGTAAATTTATATAATGCAATTCTGAGAGAGAGAAAAAAAATCAGAATCGTGAGATATGACGTCAGAATTGCATAACACAAAATTTAACTTTTTTTTTTTTACTTTTTTCTCTGAATTTTCTCTGAATGAGTTTATGTCTTGCAGTTCTGACTTTTTCTCCTCTGAATTTCTCAAGTTTATGTTTCACATTTCTGATTTTATATCTTAAAATGTGTCCAAAATAAATTCTGCATGTTCTTTGTTTTTATTTTACTTTGCTGTTAACTATCAAGAGGTCAAAGTTTAGTAAATGATATTGATGATATTACATCATATTAACTCTAAGAGTAATTGCATTTACAGAACTAATAATCTTTTCTAATAATCTAATAAACGCATCAATCTTCAGTGATAAAGTTTAACAAAGAGATGTGCAATCTTAACAGTACTTCAAAAAGTATGTGTACTTATAATGCTGGGTATATAAGGTGAAGGTGGAGACATTTTTCACAATATGCTAACAATATTCAGCACTTAACAGGCCGCAAAGCATGCCTGTACACAAAATCATCTGTTCAACTGCACAATGAAAGCATAATGGACCACCCCCAACCAAATTCTATTGAATGAAAGTGTCAAATGGATCATTTCTGTATGCTAATAGAATGCAAATTAGTTGGTTTTATGTATACATGTGTCATATGTGCGCAGTTTCATCCTGATGTGCATTATTTGCTGTTTAGGAGAGGAAGATGAATGTGCCAGTGCAGGTCCACAAAGCATTGATTAATGTGTCTCTTTTAAAAATGCAAATGACTTGGCGGGGGCAGATCCTGTTGGTTTGGGCAGGCGGTAATTTGGGCGTCTGAATACCGCTTGTCTTGTGTTGGGTCAAGAGCACCTGTGTCTTTGCCAGGAATTCATAACCAGCAGGACACGTACTGCAAGAGTCCCCGGAGAGAATTTAATCCGCAGGGTTGATTTATTTGATAAAAGGACATTCCATTCATTCTGAAGAAGGGGGAAATGAAAGAGCAGAACTGGCTCAATAGCCTCCAAAAAAGCAAGAGGAATGCAAATGGCCAATCCAGGGAAGTAATAGTTTTCATTTCTGCATTTCACAGCAGTTCAGACGTTTCCTCCACTAGAATGTGTGCGTAACTTTCAACATATTCCATTTTCATGCATGGTAAAACATACCATTCGTCCAATCTCATCTCAAACACCTTCTATGTGAACTGAAAAAAAAAGCAATAATGCGTCCTCCCGACTGGTAGATTAACGTTTGATTCTTATTCAAGGAAAGCACTGTGAGTTCCCTGGCAGATTCTGTTCTGTTTTTGCACCGCTTCATTTTCCCTGAAACATAGAAAATCAGTATGCAAGGGCCAGAACGTAACAACAGAGATAAATTGAAATGTCATTTTTTATTCATGTGAAGAGATTGTAGGTGTGGGCCGGCCCAGTGCAGGGAAACTGCTGCACAAATGAATGCTGACAGTACACGCCATCCCCAGCAGCCTGTTTTACTCTCACAACTCCTGCCTGATATTATATATAGTTGTTTTGCTGTGCGGTTGGGTCGAAGAGTTTGTATTTACAGCCAAGTTATCTCACGTATTCGCCGAGAGGCCATGAAGGACAGATCAATATAGACATATTCAATAAAAAACAGCCTTAATTGCACTTCCTTTTCTATTTAGGCTAAACCAGGGCTCTAATTTTACACTAGCTTAGCGTGGCGCATAAATATACTTCAAAATTAAATTTGAAGCAAGCTTATCCGTTTCTAAAATAAGCAGACATTTGACTGTAAAGCTCTGTTTCCTGTTGATCTTCTCGGTTAAGTTCCACTTTCCCGCCTTCTTTCAAAGCGCAAATGAGGGAAAGGAGTTGGATAATCCACTCACGTTCAGACCGGTAAAAGATTCTCAATATGCTTCAGCGTAATACTCCAGAATCAAATTTTAAAGATGATTTATTATTCATACGCCTCTTGATGAGGTGAAGGAAGGGATTTAAGTGAGTAATCGAGAGGGGAAGGTGAGCCGCTTCAGAGCTGGAACATAGAGTCTTCTGAATTTTCTGGAATCTGTAATACACAGAATAAGTCTAATTTTCAAAGTACAAGCATAAAAGAAGTGATGGACAAACCCATACTTAGAATCTGCATGGCCAATAAGGCCCAAGACAAAATAAATATGTGTTTGATGACTGGATTATTTGGATAATAATGGGGTCATAGCATATAAGGAATCAAATAAAAGAGCTTGAAAAACTTTTTATCAGTATAAAAACTTAAACTAAGCTGCAAGAACAATAACTTTTTGCCATCAGAAAAAAAAAGAAAGAAAACTATACAAAAAGACCTTACTATCCACATTTACATATAAATGCCTCATGGGTTTTCATAGACTTATTCTACCGGTTATAGTGTTACACCAAATTAATTAATTAAAAAATAAATAAATAAAAAGACTGCCAACTAATTTTTTCAAAAAACACAGATTCATTCGGAAAAGAAACAACTGACAGTCTTTATGAGTCATTGGATCATTTACTCAACCGAGTCATTCACTGAATTCTGCTGTTGAGTTCTATGGAACTATTACCGTTATGGAGCAAGAATTAGTAAGACCTTAAAATGTAAGACCTTGCAACCCTACCAAGAAGAATAACAAAAAGAATAAAATGTGTGAATATCTGGCAACCCTAGCAGCTTCCATTCTGAATATACTCTAGATCAGTGATTTTCAATCCTGTTCCTCGGGACCCACTGCTCTGCACATTTTGCATGTCTCCCTTATCTGACACACTCATTTGAGTTCATGGAGCTCTTTCCTAATGAGCTGATGATCTGAATCAGGTGTGTAAATTAGGGAGACATGCAAAATGTGCAGAGCTGTGGGTCCCCAGGAACAAGTTTGAAAACCACTGATATCCCAACTAAACAAAAGTTTATTTTGAAGTTTATTTTTAGTCCCCGATGAGTTCAGTCTAGTTTACACAGCACATCCAGCTTCCTATTTCTGCCTCTACTTCACATGTGAGCTATAACATTCTCACCTAAACCTTTTAGTCAGTCATTGCATTTAAAAATGGATGAAGCACCTAAATCTATCTGCTAGTCTTGTTTGATAGTTCAAGTAGCATCACTAAGGGCCTGAGCTTTCACCTCCCGCAGAGCTCGTCTCTCTGACAATTACCTGGAAGACGAGGGAGAGAAGGGAACGCCACTATCTGCATTTTCTTAAAAGAAGGAGTGATGAATGAGTGTCAATGCAGCAAACCTGGAGATTCACTCTATCTGCTCAACCACACAAGAAAAAGCACCAAGGAAAAAAGGCCTGTTACATCAATTAAATCATTAATATGTATGAGAACACTCAGAGGCTATTATTGTACAGTATGGTATATGAGGTGTTCTCAAGGTTGTGACAATAATACCATGTTGATTTTCTAATGACCTATTCTTGAGGCAATGAAAGAAAAGAATAGAGACAAACTGTTAAATTATTTATATACATATATATTTCATACAGTAAAATGCATTAAAAAAATAAGTGTAAAATATGAAAGCAGGATTACACCAGAAAAAAAAAGAGAAAAGTTTTCTTGAAGAAGTGGGTTTCTTGAATATTTCAAATCTTCCTAATTGAAAAGTCAAGGACAGGTTTGTCACCGAATGGCCCAAATACATTTTCTTGCTTAAATAAGGTATATTTGAATGTTTTCATGGTCTTGTGCTACTGTATTCATCCATGTCTGGTTTAATTTGAGATGCAGGCCAACTGTTGTAACCACACACTCGATGTCCATTCCATTCCAGCCATCTGATAATGTGCATGAGATAACCCAGCTCATGGCTTTACAGCACAAAGCCAGCACTGATAAGCTCCATTAATTAAACCGCATCCTGCTCAGGGATTCACCAGCCAGTGATCTGTACACTTTTGATTACTGACCTTTTCAAAGTTTGAGCTGTTTTCCCTCCCACTTTATTATTATTTTTTTTATTACCACAGATGTTTTACGTCGAGCCAATCCCTCCCTACTCTTTCTCTGCATCCCGAACCTACAGGCCTACAGAATTATCGCTGGTCTTGGCAGCATATTGGGCTTCTTGACTTCCCCGTCTGCCAGCCTCCACTATTAAACATAATTTGAGAATATCTATTTCAGGTTGGTGCCAGCGCGCTGTACATGGGATTTAATTAAAATTTGTAGCAATGCAAAGAAACCACAGTTGCTTCCTGGCAAAACTTGTACTTGCATCAACAAAGTTCCATGAAATGAGTGAACGTGACAAAGAAATCTTACAACTGCTAATTATCACATCTCAATTATGTTGCAAAGTGCTTTGTTATTGCACTAAGGGCGTAGAGATTCCATCAGGGAGTAAAAAACATGAATTCTGTGAGATGGAAGAGAGCTGAATTGTTGACCTTGATCAGCCAGTTTGATATAAAACGGTTCATGTAAAGAAGCTGAAGAAATATAAAAATAGTCTTTGTAAGTAAATTCCCAATGACAAAATTACATGCATTTAAATGTAGCTCACCTGCTCCAGGACATAAATTATTCATTTGGAATGGTTCTTCTTCAATAAAGTTGTCCCACCAATCGTTTACCCTGACATATTTGTTTCACTCCAACCCGGATTTGTTGTGATGGCTCCTTGAGCTATTATATTAATATTGATCTTGTATACTGAACAAATGCTCCCTAATGTGGCACGTCTTGAACATTTAGTTTTTCTTGGATGGATGAATCCCTGCTGCCAAACGAGTAGAATATGCAGATGATCGCATTCCCACATGTGACATTTGAGAGGAGATTCTACATTCTCCTTCATCTTCCTCAACCTCTCCGTCTCTCCCGAGAGTCATGTGATCACAGCAATAGCACAAAGAGTAAAATGATGCTTTTGAAGTCACTGATGGTGCTTTTTCCCTTCTTTGAGAACAAACAGATTATCTCATACCCTTCCTCTCCTTGGCAAAGATGTGTATGGAGCATAGAAGAGCTTTCATCTCAGGAAAGACATGTTTCAGACAGCTCAGCCCTCAGAGCTGATTCTGTCAGACCTTTCTGAAGGTAACACCTGAAACCACTGGCTTTGATTTCACTCCCACATCTCCATAAACTCAACCACACATTGATCCTTAAGTCTATATTCATAAAGTCTTGTGCAAACAGATTTTTAAACTAATGGCATAAAGTCTAGACCACAAAGATCAAAGAGTCACCATATGACCGACGTGCAAAGGCCAACCACTATTTGTTTTATGTGACATTAAATGGACATTCTAGTTCACCCAAGAAAAATGGGACACTAAGTAATGGCTGCTGGAAATTCTATTTTGCCATCACAGGAATACGTTACATTTTAAAATATATTAAAACAGAAATTAGAATAGAATAGAATAGAATAGAATAGAATAGAATAGAATAGAATAGAATAGAATAGAATAGAATAGAATAGAATAGAATAAAATAAAATAAAATAAAATAAAATAAAATAAAATAAAATAATAAACCCACCCACAAATATACATACACACACATACATATACACAAATAGGTTTGATGATTTTTTTTTTTTTTTTTTTTGGATGGAACAACTTATTGCTGTGGGCACATGCACATATGACAAGGCTTGACAGCAGTCATTGGACATCTCCTTCACATCTTTACTTATTAATTGTAATGTATCCCAGGGGTATGAGATGCCAAAACAGCTTGTCAGATAGATTTTTTTAACCGGCAAAAGCTTGTCCAAAAGGCACGTCCCCCCGCTTGGCAGATAAGCAGTGAGGGATGATGTGCGAGAAAGACAGAGGCGTATTGTCTCACTGGTGTTACTCACTCATCCCTCTCTGTCTCCACTTCTTCTGCCTCTCCTGCATGCTATTATGCTGCCCTTGGGTTTGCCCATCACATACATCAAATTCAGCTTGCCGGCTCCAAGATTGTACCATGTAAATTATTCAACCCAGAAAGCACTTGAGAAAGAGCAATCACAGTATAGCGCAGCATTTTCCAGCACTGCTGAGAAATAAAGAGAGAAAGAAAGAAAGAAAGGTTAATCTATTAGTTGCTCATGAAAGTTAAGTTATTACTATCAAACTAAAGCTACACATTGAATATAAATTATCAATCTCAGAAATGTATATTTACAATATTTACAAATGAAAAAGATTATAAATGCTAATCTAAATTGTTAAGACATACTGCAATTAACTTCATGCTGTGAGATAATTTACATTTTAATTTGCTAAATATATATATACACATATTCCGTGAATGGGGAAGACAACACAAGTGTACTTACAAGAAGTTGCTCTTCCTATTCCATTTTAAAAAAGCAATCTTGACTGCCCAAGAATAAGCTGAGTCAGGAAAAACAGCCTCTATATTTCCTGTCAGCGTTAATGACACCTGTGGAAGACTGATGTGTGTCAAACCTTCTGGAAACCCAACATGTCAATTTTAAAGTCACTGTAATATAAACTAACATGCAAATGAACACAATACCTTTATTTTTAAAGCTTAATAATTTAAATATCAACAATAACTCAAAACAATAATACATCAGAGCTAAAATAAAGTAAATTATTATTTTATAGGTCACCCAAAAAGTAACATTCTGTCGTCATTAACTTACCCTCATGATGTTTCTTCTATTGTAAAACACAAAAGAGTTTAACAAAGAAAGAAATATTCTCCTTCACATCCTGTATCTGTTTTTTTTTCTTCCATTGTAATGGTTAAATTAAATATTAGTAATAAAAAAGCACAACTAATTATATATAATAATATTTATAGTCCTTATTTATAGTCTCTTCCATCTTTATTTGACCCTCTAACTCTAGCACTCTCTATTCTAATTCTATTCTTATAAAAAAAAAAAAACTTTAGACTTGCACTCTATTCATTTACCGACTGCTTGTTTTCTGTAAAAAAAATAATAATAATAATAACACTAGCTTCTCTATTATTTTTCTATTCTATCTGTTTTCTTTTTATTTATTCTATATATATATATATATATATATATATATAATAATAATATACATGTATTGCATTAGGCTAACTGACACTTGTCATAGTGCTTGCATTTCAATGCTCTTTTGTTAATTTTGATTGCTTCCATTGTACTCATTTGTAAGTCGTTTTGGATAAAAGCATCTGGTAAATGAATGAATATAAATGTGCCTGTGTGTGTGTGTGTGTGTGTGTGTATATGTGCTGTATATGTATATGTATATTGTGACGAGTCGGTTGCCCTCCCCCTTATTGTCATCACCACCCCGTCCCTTATTCGCCGCCCTTGACCAGGCTCCCGACGGGAGTGGGTGTGTGAGAGAGGAGGGGCGTGGAAACAGCGAGGGCTGGCGGCGTGTGATGAGGCATAGCTGGACTGAATGAAGCCTCATCACCGCCACTGTTTAAATGCCAAGCGCTCCTCTCCTCGAGAGACCGGTCTCTTCCCCCGTGCATGTACGCTGGTGTCCTCGTGGGTCCAGGAAGGGAGCGTAGAGGGACTTGAATGAAGCCGCCGCCCCTCGCCCCTCGGACCCGAGCGGGAGCGCGTGCGGCCGCCGGACTCCGCCCCTTACCTGGACCCTCCCTTCCAGAACACTGCCCTCCTTCACAAGCCCCGCAGCACGACGAGGACACCAGACCCCCTGTTTCTTTTGGACACTTTTTTCCCCTTGGACACTTTATTTTATTGTTTTTGTTTAATAAATGTCTCTCCGAGGCCTAACGCCACACCCACTGTGTCTGTCGTTGGCTCCTCCCGTCACTATCTATATATATTACAATCTCATATCTTTATATCTTACAATTCAGATATGGCCAAAGAGAACGTAGTATAGTCCTCTTTTTCACCTAATTGGCTCAGCATGTGAAAAGGGAACTGTGATACATACAGTATAGTGACGAATCTGATGGTATTTTGCAAAAGGCCACGGAGGGTCACAGCATTACTGCGATGAAAGGGAAGTTCTGCTAGAGTTTCACTCTAGTCTTGAGCACTTAGCTGCGAGTAATACAGACAATGACTCATGTTAATGCATCAGAGGGAGTTCACACCTGAAATCTGCACATCGACTCTGTTTGACAATGTTCACATCCTAGATTGTGAGAAAAATCATAAGAGACGCTTTTATCATTAGGTGTTTTATTCGTTGTCAAAGCTGCTCTGAAGACCTTCTCCTTGAGGCTTTGTCTCTTTAAAGTGTTTGACTGCAAAACTGATGTGAAAGAATCTTTTTTTTTTTTTTTTCATCACAGCCAGTTTTCAGATGTATCTCACAGAGGAAGTCTTTCCCGATGTCTCATTATCTGGAGTGAAGTTTCAATCACGTACAGTGAACAGCTGGAGTTTTTCGCTGTTTCCAGGTAAACTTGAGCGCACTTTGTGACTTTAATTCTCCTGAAGGAGGAACTTACTTAGCTTGGGTTTCAGATACGGCAGGTGTTTATGTAGGAGTCAACATCCTGTTTAAGCATGAATGATTTTGTGTGTTGTAGGATTGTGTCTTAAGCATGTGGATTGGCTGTCAATGCCTATCAGCAGGCCTCTTTAACGTCCTAATTTAATCGGTGTGATTAGATTAGAGCAACAGGAATGGAAAACGCTCCCCTGTGGCCACTTTGATTGAGCTAGTGGTTACACCAGATATGACAGCTCTTTGGCACATGCAACTTTCTGGCATATAGTGTGCATATATGTGAGTCTAGCACTTATATAAATTCATTCATGGTAAATATGAAATGAAAGAGGTTCTGGTAACCAATAAATCAGATCGTGAACACCTCAAGTGAAGATGATTTTGTCAAGTAGGATGTACTCCTACAGATTTTCTTGATGCAAAAGCAACATTCCTGCAAAATAAACCCAGTTTTAACTACTGTTGCATCAATGCCACAATTACAGCAGTCAGTACCACTGAAATTTCGCTGTTCTCTATAACAATTTTACCCTCATGACTTTTTAATTCTGTAAAACTCAACATATTTTGAAATATTAAATGTTGAACATATCTGAAATATCCATATATTTAAGATAAAAAAAAAGGACACATTCAAGTTACAAATGACTATTTGGGGGTGTGAATGGTCTTTTTAGTTATTTTAACTCCATGAAAAAAAGTAATACATACATTATATATATATATATATATATATATACACATATACATTAAAAGAATGGCATGCAACCTTAAAATCTTTTATACAGTGATCAAGTCAACACTGTATTAAAACCTATTAAGCAGTCATAAAAGTCATAAAATTAAACAGTCATAAAAGAACAAGAGTGCTTGACATTTTCACTGTGTTCCTGTAGAGACTTTAAATCTACTGAAGTCATAAAGTTAAAAGAATAGTTCACGCAAAAATGACAATTTTCTGAAAATGTATTCTCCCTCAGACCATTCAAGGTGTAGATGAGTTTGCTGCATCATAGGAACAGATTTGGAGAAATGTAGCTTTACATTACTTGCTCACTAATGCATCCTCTGCAGTGAATGGGTGCCGTCAGAATGAGAGTCCAAACAGCTGATAAAAACATCACAATAATCCACAAGTAATCAACATGACTCCACTCCATCAATTAATGTCTTGAAGTGAAACGTTGTGTGTTTGTAAGAAAGAAACAAAAATACATTAAGATTTTTTTAACCTTAAAACCATAACTTCTGGCCAAAACATGAATCCATTGTTCATAACACTTCTACCAGAGTAAATTATCATTTTTGGTTGAACTGAATATTTCTGTTTGATTATTATTAAAGGCATAATATACAAAGGCAGAAAGTCATAGTTTCATTTTTACAATTTTAGTATTAAACTCTTTCATCTAACCTTCTCTTTCTATTTTGGTCACTCTTTATGAGCCAGACTTGAACTTGAGCCACCAACCAGTGCATCACGGCTCAATATGTCTGAGCACGTGTGCATCCTCTGCTTAACTTATCTATATTGACTCTCTCGTTTTAACTTGTTCCCCCCTTACAATTGTTCTTTGTCCATTTTCACACTACACACCTGAAAAACGATGTGTAATTATGACCTTTCAGAGTCCTTACATTAACGAAGTGGTTATTTGGCCCCCCAAGTGGCACAAAGTGACAGTAGGACTCTGCCCAGAATCCCCCGGTGACCCAGCTGCCCAGTCTGGCATCCATCCACACCAGCTGCTCCTGACCCACAGGTACAAGCTTGAGTTTCTCCTCATATCACCTCATAACCTAGATCATCTGCAGTGGCCCATTGTTATGCAAACAGATTGCTTTAGGCCAAACACAGCATTGGTTTAATTGCATCCAGTTAAGTGGGCAAGGGAGGTCTCAGCAGCACCGGCTGTTCAACAGATCAGACAAGCTCTCTACTATCTATTGGAACAACTATGCATGTGTTTGAATATATTTAAAGTAGGCAAAGGGGATAAACACATCCATAAAGAGCATGAGAGAATAATAGACAGTCACTAAAGGCCAAATCTCACTACACAAACAAGTCTAGCCATTCAAGCCCTGTTTGACTTGTTGCATTTGTGTCAAAATGTGTCCAAAACACAAATACACATTGCATGAATAATAATAACATACACTATTGTTGAAAAGATGATGGTGATTTCTATTTCAAATCATCATCACAAAACCCTGAAAAAAAAGGATCACAGAATTTTTAATGTAATGAATTTAAATTTATTTTATGATTTAAAATAAATTAAAGCGCAAAAAAATCATATTGTTTCAAACTGCAATATTAATGCTACTTTTTTTTTGGTTTTGTTTGTTTTTTCTCTAATGAATAGGGAACCTTGGATAGCAGTGACAATGTGTTCTAGTATTTCATAAAAAAAACTGTTCATATGAGTAATCACACCTTCTACAAAACAGAAACTTTGTCCAGAAGTCATCAAAACACCTACTTTGTATATTTTCAAAGGAAATAAAAACAGGAAAATTAAATTTCTAGAGAAGAAATATACAGACTGACTGTAAATGGACGCCGTATGAACCACCTTTGATAGTCATTAGCCTTATTCATTTCAGAGTCACGACTAACTAATGAGCTGGGCATTTCCATTCAGACAGCTCATATAGCTTGACAGAACTGATATCTGGCATAATGAAAGATTCCTGTTTGTTTTCAAAAGGTACCTTGTAACTACACTCTTAAAAAATAAAAGGTGCTTCACGATGCCATAGAAGAACCAACCTTTAACATCTGAAGAACCTTTCTGTTTCACAAAAGGTTCTTTGTGGTGAAAGAAGGTTTTTCAGATTATAAAAAGGTAAGGAAGAGATGGTTCTTTGACTGAATGGTTCTTTGTGGAACCAAAAATGGTTCTTCTATGGCATCGCTTGAAGCACCTTTATTTTTAAGAGTGTGTCATTAGCAGAATGTTCAATTATATATATTAAAAGAAAAAAAAAAAAAAAAAAAAAAAAATATATATATATATATATATATATATATATATATATATATATACAGTATATATATATATATATATATATATATATATATAGGCAGAGGAAACCAAGGTTAAAGTTCACGCACTGATGCTGCAGGTGTATATATTGCATCTTGTAAATATCATATTGACCAATTTAGTCTAGTGTATTAGAGCGATACTGAACAGCGCACAGCGAAATAATAATCTGATCTTTCGCAGCTCATTATGATGCATGGGTTCTTTTTGTAGAAGGTCACTGTTTCTTTATATCTCCCCGAATAATTTTCTGTTATGAGACAATCTTATTAAAATCAAAGTATTGTGTATAAGGTTTGAAATTCAAACTTAATTAGAAGCGCAACACAAGCCTCGAAGTGTCTCAAATATTGTAATCTTGGCAAAAGAACATTCATTTCTCAAACACAAAAGACATTTCAGGCAAGACCAGTTCGGCTGTGCTGTGGCTGTTCTTGCCGACAGTTTTCATTAAGTTGCTGTCTCTTACTTTGTTTCGGATACATCAACAGTTTACGCTTCTGAAAAGACAAAAAATACACCATCTCAAACAACAGAAAACACTCTTACAACTGCACAGACTGCCAATTCCAAACGAACCCTCAAAATATGCCTTTCTGTAGTCTAAAACTAGTCTTTGATCAAACCATAAATCTAATTCTGTTTATGAACAATCTTGTTTCAAAGCCGCACTTGTTTCTTTTCTAAAACCCACATTTTGTTTTGAAGGTCATGTAAGGATTGTATAAATACAGCTGTCACTTTGCACAAGCTCCCTGTAGACGCTAACAGTGCTATTTCTACTACTAGCAATGCTAATTAATTAATAATACTAGTAAAACATTTTTACGTCGGTCATAGCTGTAAAATAGCTGTCTAAATTCTATCCAGCACAGTATTTTTTATCTCAGTCTGTGCTTGCAGCTGATTTTTCTAAATAGACTATTTCTTTTCTGACCTCTATTAAGTCCACCGTGATATTACTTGGCCTCAGGCTCTCTAGCTTTAGGGTAGAGATGAGAACTTGGTCTGCATTTTCAACTGGACTCGTTTCTTTTTGCACCGGCCTACATGATGAGTCTTAGTAAATTACATGGTCCTGAGGTACGTTGTTGTTATCTAGCTAACAAACACGGTCGACGATGTGGGCAGCATGTTGTGCAGTTGCTCCCAAAGCAAGTGCATACAGCACGTCCTAATTAGGGTTCTATCTCGATATGTTGCAAATGGTCTGTCGTGGACCCCACAAAATCGTTGCGTGTGCTCCCAGAGGAGGCTATTAAGAAAACATGAGTCTGTGATTACCATGCTGATTTTTGGTTTAGACAACACCACGCGTTCACCACGAGCCCCCTTGAATGAGGTCCGTTCTCTGAGTGGGTTCAACATTATATTTAGGTCTGTCTGAGATATCTAATACAGTGGTTTTCAAATATGGTCATGTCTTGACTAGAAAAATGTAAAACAGTATTTTGTGAATATTTGTTTTCTACAATGTTTAATTTATAATTTCTGACATCTAACAAATGTAATATAGCTTTACCTAAGATTCTAGCGCTTTTTTGCCAGTGCGATGAAGACAATGAAAAGGTGTTGACAAGCAGCACATGTAGATCTGCGCATCACGGTTTTATCCAATGTGCTGAACAGAAAGCAAGAAAAAGAAGCTACAGTTCAACAAAAAGAGGAGAAATTATTAAATTATTTTGTTTGCACTCGGGGAAATATTCTAGATACTTGATTTCATGAAAAGTGGCTGACTGAGAAATACTGGATTCAGCACTGGACTTTCTTTCTTTCTTTCTTTGACAACGCATTAAAAAAATTAAACTTGAAAATGACAATAAAAAATAAAAGTGATGAATATAATAAAAATATTAAAATAATGAATATAATAGAAATATCACAACAAATAATAATAAACAATAGAAATATAAATTCTAAATAATATCTTTAATGTAAAAAATCTGATATAAATAAATAAATACAATGTTCTTAGGTTTGTTAAATATGTATGTATGTATATATATATATATATGTGTGTGTGTGTGTGTGTGTGTGTGTATATATATTCGGTAAGGATGCATTACACTGATCAAAAATGGCATTATCAATACTTTTAAAATACAAAATATTACAAAAGATTTCTATTTCAAATAAATGCTGTTCTTCTGATATGTTAAAAGAAAAATGTATCACAACTAGAGTTGCAAAAAGGTGGGAAATTTCCAGTAAATTTCGGAAACTTTCCAGGATTTTTTGGAATCTTTCAGGAATTTTTGGAAAGTTTCCAGAAATTTACCAGAAATGTTCCACCCCTTTGCAACCCTAATCACAACTTCTTGCAATATTGATAATAAAAAGAAGTGTCTCTTGAGAACCAAATCAAAAAATTAATATGATTTTTGAAGGATTATGTGACACAGAAAACTGGAGTAATGGCTACTGAAAATTCAGCTTTGCCATCACAGAAATAAACTACAATAAAAAACATATTAAAATAGGAAACAATTATTTTAAAATTGTAATAATATGTCACAATATTACAGTATTTTTGATCAAATAAATGAAACCTTGGTGAGCAGAAGAGACTTCTTTAAAAAAACATTACACAGTTTTCAAACTTTGAGCACTATTGCTCAATTTCACTGCTAAATGTATTGTTGTGACTAGGTGTTGCCTGGATGTTTGATCAGATCATACTCCATACTTGGCCTGAATAATCTGAAAACCACTGATCTAACACAGCCCACCCATGTACATAAAAACTCAGAAATCAACTCGCATACCCTCGACACACATCCACGCATCTGCACTCGAGCACAAGCTCGAAACCACATACTCTACATGACAAGCGCTCAGAGACAGATTGCGATTAAACGCTCCATTAGTTTCTATAATTCTCTCTCACCCTCGCTGTGAAAACAGACTGAGAAGGACATTGTGTTTTAGTTCAGAGCTGCGAACGCCCACACAGGCCAACAACATGACCTCATTTAACAATCCAATCACATTCAGATTGTTTCGCCCACTGTCATATAGACCTAACGCACAACGAAGAAGCATGGAAATTTGATTATAACAAAATAAAGCGGCAAGCTGCATAAAAACATGCTCGCTACAATATTCATTTGGTGTTTTAGCATGTAATCCTCTTGTGCTACCTGCTAAGCGGCACACAGAGAGGTCCGTTTGCTTTCTGTGGGTTGCCTTTGATGAACAGGCAAATGTGGGTGTGCAGACATATAAAATGCAAGTGTTGCCCTGCCTGGGCTCAGTGCCATGACAGACTGTGGAATCAGGGCAGCTCAAAGTGAACAGAAGACCAGGAAACATTAACCATCACAGACAGGCAGTCAGCGGCAAAGCATTCTGCTAAGGTTAGGGGGCCGTGGGCCGATCTGCAGGGGAGCTGACAGCACGTTTCAGATATATAAACAACAAAAACATCTAGTCGCTGCAGAAGAAGCTGACACCACACTGCTCTGAACCCTCACAAGTATGAGAAATAACTGTTTTCGTAGTACATGTGTACTGTGGAAAAAGAAGAATGGATGTTGCTCTCTTTTCTCTCTTGAACTGCAATATCCTGAGGATACTTGCTAAAAGAATGCTAAGAGAGATGACAGAGCTGCAGGAGCGAGATAAGCAGAACACGAAGCTTGTACATTATTAATGACCAAACAATGCTATAAGTGAATTACAAATGCAGGCATTGAAGTTGAGGGCTTCGTCCCATAGAGGGACAGGGTAGTTCAAATAGGGAAAAAAAAGCTGTGTTACAAAACCAAAAAAAAAAAAAAAAGACAGCATCCTAACTCAAATTATCATAAAAACATGGCCATTTAGATCCAGGGTGCTAATTAAAAACTTGCCAGGCTTGAAATTAGAATAAAAACTGGCTTGCATTAGTATGAACTGTGTCGTAACATATTTTAAATCATATTTTTGTGACCTTTCCTGATTTAACTGTGGAAAAAAAACTATCGCAATGCACATATCTTACTATCAGAGGTTAAAATGCCTCCGGAACTCCATATGGTAACACATATGTGAAATATTTCAGCATTAAATTGAGATGCTACTTTAAAATTATGGGAAATAAAGTCTTTACTGATAGTCAAAGACTGGCTCATCTTATATATGATGCTGCAAGTGACGCAATGACCTGCTGCTTGTCACAAATATGCGAGGGATAATATATTATTTGATATTATTTTTAAAATAATAAAAATGTTCATTAATAATAAATCAATATTAATTACACATTATTATTACACAATAATAATATTAGTACTAATACTACAATTATTTTGGTTATTCAGTTATTATTATTAAATATTATACAGTGACTTGCTCTATGTTAAAAATATGCAAGGGCTAATAATACTGAATCAAAAAAGCTGCAAAATAGAGCATTTTTGTTAAATTATAATAATGGTACATAATATTACAATAGTAATTAAATAATAATAATGATATAGACAAAGATTGGCTGATCTTAAATACAATTTTGCGACCAATTGTATGTCACAAATATGCAAAAAAATATTATTTATGAAAAATGTAGCAAAAAAAAGAAATATTTAAGAATATTTGGCTGTTAAGAAATATTTATAGCCAAAAAATATTATATTCACTCGTCATTGGCAGGTTCATTCTAAACACTGTTTAGACAACAATCATCTCACAAATACTGCTCCTTATATATCTGTAGCTGAACATGTTGGATCCACTGGAAAAATGTGCAAAAATAGTATCCTTAGGGTTTCAAAGCATGTGACTGGCATAGTAGCCTCAAAAGTAAACATATATGCCTAATCTACCCCTAAAGTGTGCATATATGTATATTAGATAAGGTATAATTATTCACCCTTTAAGGGCAGATAAAGTTTACTTTTGAGGAAACTGCCTCGGTGGCATGCTAAAAGGTATCATTTTTGCATTTTGGCAAAGGAAAACGAACTGTTTCAGTCACTGAAAGCCTGAAGTGTTCAAATCATTTCAAGAACCTGTTTATGTGGGTGGCTGGAATGCTCAACATAATATTTATTTTTTTAAATCTCACAAAAAATCTTTACGATAACTGCTTTGTTTTCTTCAAAGGACATAAAATCTTAAAAAGAGAGGGAGAGAGAGAGAAAGAGGGAAAAAACAGACGGCAGCCGACTCACTGAAAGTGGACAGTATGTGAGGCACCTCTGAGAGTCATTAGCGTTGTTCACTTGAGAGGCATGACTAACTAATGAGGCGGCCATTTCCATTCATGTCGACTTCCAATAGAGTCACTATTTGTGTTTTTCAAGCCATGATTAAGCTCACAGCATTATTAGATAAATATTAACCGTGCCGCTCATTAGAGGCCATTCAACTGCATGGTCCACTCTCGCTTAGTCTGTTCGAACTGTAGCCAGGAAGTAAGGAAAAGCTGCAGTTGTTGATAAGGTCACAGGGTGTGTTTAATCCTGGACGCTTGGCAGGAATCACACCACAATGTGCCAGCAGAGAAAGAGAGAGAGGGATGGTCGCGTTCGCCCCCAGCCCCCTACGGGCGGATCAGTGGAGCAGGTCGCCGCTTCTGCCCACAGATGGGCAGGATGCCACAGCACAGTCACCCCACACATTTTGTCCCCAGCTTGCCTTTGCGCAGCTGAACGGAGGCCATTTCTGAGAGCCCCTCTCTCTAGGAAACACAGAGCTAATGCACTTTAATTGAATTTCCCTGTGTCTACTCTAATCACAGCCTAATTATACAGATCCAGATCCTGGGTCACGGCACTGCTCTTTTAGAAAATTCCGAAGCACTTCCGTTGTCTTTCCAGGAACACAAAATTACCTTCTCATTAACACAAAGGTGAAGGATTGTTTTAATAATGCATATGGCAGTTATATTCAATAAGGTTTCATAAACAGTGGCCGGGAGTTTGTGTGGGAGATGTCTAAACAAATTTTGCATTGCATTAGGAAATGCATTGAGTGGGCCGTAACTGTATTAAATGCAACGTGTGCTTGATGACACGGTGTTGTTTTTACCTCAGCCCGAACAAAACCCAATCCAAATGTGCTTCCAGGCTTCATTCAGATCTGCTTCCCAAAGTACGTTTGGTTGTCCGTGTTGTTGTTCCAGCATTTCTGAAAAACACAAACGATCTGAAGCTTTAAGTTTAAACATGCATTCATTTCATTTCGTCCTTTAGAACCCATATTTGATCATTTTTAAGAGTGCAGATACAAGTTTTTGCAGATTAAAGGTGTAGTTAAGACCACATTTTAAAAAATAAACAGTGTCTTTTCCCATAAGAGTAGACGAAAGTGGCAGGAATGCATTATACACATGAGTCAGTGATCTCAGAGTGCCCCGGTAGCAGTTAATGGTCGGGATAACAGTGCACAGTCAAAGAAACCGTGCAAAAGTCTGACTGTTTCATTTATTCCCTTGCAAACGAGCCCTTGACATTTTGACCTCCAAAAAAAGGAGGTAAGAAACGCAAAGATGTTTTAATTATCTCTGCAAGCAATCCACTGACGAATTGTTGAGATATTCTTGCCTGCGAAGACATACTGACTCTGGCCTTTCATCATTGCTTTATTTCCCATAGCAGTTAAGGTGACATCCTCCGCAGACAACAGGTCCAAGGTCTGCTTCACTTAATTCTGCTAAAGTAACATCTCTTCCTGTTGTTATCTCTAAAGGCTGCGGCAAATGATCTTGCCATGGATGGCGTTTTCTGGAGTTGTTGCTTTCATTAAATTGCCATTTTCTCTTTCATGTCTTAGAATGAGCCCCTGGGCAAAGGTTCAAAAAAATTTATCAGAAAAGTTTTCCATTTTAAACATTCATAGTACAATTGTCCTATCTTGACAGAGAAAACTGTAGATGATGATTATGAATGTATGTGAGGTTGCTGGGCGGCACAGGTTATATTCTATATTTGTACAAATAAGCACTGAGGTCATTCCTGCCAAAGGAAGGTCAGCTGGTTATTAAAGCCAAGGGTTTTCTGTTGTGCACCATGAATATTTAAAAAGGTGTGTTCAATAAAAACATGAACACAATTTGTGTTATTTAAGCAGACATGTGACTTAGTAAACAATATGTTCATGATTTATACATTTGAGTACATCTAAGGGTTCACATACTTTTCCCCTGTAACTGTAAAAGGTCTATATTCTTATTTAGTACTTAAATAGTGATTAATTAGTTAAAAAAAAAAAAAAAAACATTTATATTTTACCAAATATTTGTGGTGCCAGCATCAAAATGTTAGCTTAGACACGTGTTTCAAACTTCAAAAGTAGTTCAAACCAAACTTTCAGTCATACAAACCTTGAATCTAATAGGCAGAGAAATGGTATCTTTTCACGATTCTTCACCATGGCTGAGCATCTAAATCAATCATATTTCATAATTAACACATACTGTACATAAATTTGAGTACATTTAAGGGTTCACATACTTTTTCCAGCAACTGTAAATAGGTCTATATTGTTATTTAGTACTTAATTATCAATACGGAAGTGATTAAATTGTTAATATTTTACCAAATGTTTGCAGTGCTATCATCAAAAAATGATTAATTAGTTAAATATATATATCACCAAATATTTGTGCTGCCAGGATCAAAATGTTAGTTTAGCCACATGTTTCAAACTTCAAAAAGTAGTTAAAACCAAACTTTCAGTCATACAAACCTCAAAACAAATAGGCAGAGACACAGTATCTTTTCACTATTCTTCACCATGGCTGAGCATTTAAATCAATCATATTTCATGACTAATTTATACATACATTTGAGTACATATTTCCATAAACTGTAAATTGGTCTGTATTGTTATTTTTAGTTCTTAATTATCATTACGAAAGTTATTAAATTGTTAATATTTTACCAAACGTTGGTGGATCTATCATCAAAAAGTGATTGATTAGTTAAAAATTGTATATTTTACCAAATATTTGTGGTGCTCGCATCAAAATGTTAGCTTAGCCACATGTTTCAATCCTCAAAAGTTGTTAAAACCAAACTTTCAGTCATAAAAACCTCAATTCTAATAGGCAGAAACATGGTACCTTTTCACTTTTCTTCGCAAGGCTGCACACAAGAAGTGATAGTTGAAAAATTTTATATTTTATATTGTATATCAAAATGCCAGCATAGCCACGTTTCAAACTTAAAAAGTAGTTAGAACCAAACTTTTTGTCATACAACCCTCAAATATTCCAATAGGCAGGTACCAAAATTTGAGTAAATAAAAGGTTCACATACTTTTCCTAGCAACTGTAAATAGGTCTATATTTACAGTTAGCATATAGCTTACCACATTTCAAACTTCAAACATACAGTAGTTAAAACTAAACTTTGATCTTGTAATAGGCAAGTACTTGGCATCTTTTCACTATTCTTGACCACAGTTGAGCATTTAAATCCCTGTGTATTAGATTTCAAGCAGAAGTACTACCATAGACAGCCTGTCAACAGCAGTGCACACAGCATTCTGCTGAGGTTAGAGGGCTGCAAGCTGATCTGCAAGTGAGGTAGCAGTGTATTTTAGATATATAAACAAAAAACTGTCACTGCAGAGGACACTCACACCACATAACCCTCTCTAAATGTTCATGAACCCCTTTAGCATATGATTTTACAATAAATTTTTCCTCATAGACATGTGTAGTCCAAATATAGATGCATTCATGAGTCAGCTAAGAGATGCTTGTTTGTTTTCCAATATCCTGAGGATACTTGAACAAATGTGCGGAATGCTAAAATAGTTCACAGAACTGCAGGAATGAGATAAGTGAAACGCAAGACTTCTACATTATTAATGAGCAAACAATGTCATAAATGAATTATGAATTAGGGCATTTAAGATACCTCAGAAGGGTTGGGTAACTCACAGAGATCGAGCCACACACAATGAGGTCAAGAGATGATGCACATTCCATGAAGAATGAGGGAAAAAGAGATGTAAAGATCTCATTAAAGTTGTACACGTCTATAAAGCATTAGACCATCCTGAGGGGAAATAAGGACAAAGGGAAAATAAGGACAAATAATGAATTTAAATATAGTCATCAGAAGCAACGAGTTTTAACTGTTTTAATGCTAAGTGAATTGCAATTATCCTCTAAAAAGTCCTATTTTAAATAAATGCTGTTCTTGAAAGAATGCGAGATATATATTAGGGGTGTAACAAACCGAACGATTCGTTGGACTAATCCTATTACGTTTGGAAAATAAAAGAGCTTAAAGTGTGTGAAATATAATGTGCCCAGTGCCACTGCGCTCAACAAGGCAGCCCAAACGACGTAACAGGCAACGTGCTGTCTGCCCAGTGATAACCTCCCCTTGCTGGGGTGCGTCAAAATACTATGATCTTGTATCGACGATAGCCGGAGATATTGTCAAAAACATCAATTATTGGCAATAGTAAGAGTATTTGGCATTTCCAATTAATGTAGGCCTGTTACATTCTTATTTTTATTAGACCTATTATTATTAGGAAGTTACTTTTATTATTAAATTAAAATTACAATTAATTTTCCCCGCACCACATAGGCTAACTGACACGCTGCGAGGATAAGATTTGGCTATTTACTCCTCAATTAAAATGATTTTAAAACAGGTCTTTTAAAACAGGTCTATTAGGCTATACAATAAGTTATAGTCCTATAATTAAAATATTAACACTGCAGTCATCAATAAAAATCAATGAAATAAAAAGCTTTTATTTCAAGCACCGACTTTCAAAAACAACCTGTTAAACACGACATACGATTTTTCTTTTATGCCAAAAATCATTAGTATATTAAGTAAAGATCATATTCCATGAAGATATTTTGTAAATTTACTACTGTAAATATATCAAATCGTCGTTTTTGATTAGTAATATGCATTGCTAAGAATTCATTTGGACAACTTTAAAGGTGATTTTCTCAATATTTTGATTTTGTTGCACCCTCAGATTCCAGATTTTCAAATAGTTGTATCTCGGCCAAATATTGTCCGATCCTAACAACCCATACATCAATGGAAAGCTTATTTATTCAGCTTTCAGTTTATGTGTAAATCCCAATTTCAAAAAATTGACACTTAAGACTGGTTTTGTGGTCCAGGTCACATATCGTTATCAGCATGTTGAAGTAGATTCGTCTCTCTCTGTCTCTGAGATAATAAGCGGCGTCAGATGCCGAAAACTCCTCATTACTCTGTCACTCCGTTTTTACTTTCACTTTCTGCTTATAGTGAATTTACTGAGATTAAGGTGTTCACCGGCATAAATATGGTGCAAAAGTGCTTGAGTGATATCCATTGGCTTACCTTAATGGTTTAAAACAGAAATATTTCCAACATTGCGACATAACCAATTCTCTGACTCATATATATATATAGGCTATGTAAGTGCTGTCAAATGATTAATCATGATTAATCGCATCCAAAATAAAAGTTTTTTGTTTACATATTATGTGCGTGTGCGGTGTATATTTATTATGTATATATATAAATATATACATATATGCATGTGTGTGTGTTTCAGAAAAATATGTTATGTTTATATATTAAATAGATTTTTATATAATATAAATTATAATATAAATATATACATGTAAATACATGTAAATATTTTCGAAATATATAATGTATGTGTGTATATTTATATATACATAATAAATATTAACACACATATATATTATGTAAACAAAAACTTTTATTTTGGATGCGATTAATCGCTTGACAGCACTAACATACTATGGCAGTGCCTCCTCGAAAAATTGGATGAGAAAAAAAAAAAAATCATAATACAAAAATAAAACAACACAAATATTACAAAATATTACAAAAACAGCGACACCAGCAAGTAAAGTCCACGTCTTCTTGCCTCCCCTCAGGCCATAGAGTTTTTAACACACAAAGCGCCCCAAAGCGTGCCGTGAGTTTGCTGGGGGGTAATTGAGAATTATGATTGCCATATGATTGGTTATTTTGGCTGTGATTGTTTCATGCAATAAATTCTGCCTCTTGTGTTCGTGCACGTTCACGAATCAGTCTGAATGAACAATATAGTGGTGTTTATGGGAAGACTAATTTAAAAAAGTAAGTAAACAACACATTTCTGCATCAAAATAATACTTAAAATGGCATGAAAACATGATCTGTGGGAGATTTTAGTGAGTAGCCTAATCAGCTTGGTAAAATTTAAAGTAAATCTCCACATCTATGACCAATATTTACTCGAGCTTTGTTGACTGATGACCCATAAAACTTAAAAAAATAGTTCAAAGTTAAATATCAAAAAGAAGAGCTAAACATTTTAGCTTGCCTTGCCTCCTTAGCTTAAAGTTCACAAATAAAAACATTAAAAAAATAATAAAATAAAAAAAAAATATATATATATATATAATTTTTTTATTATTATTTTTTATTTTTTTAATTATTTATTTATTTATTTATTTTTACTGCCTTGAGTTATTTTTGAATAAATATAAAGAGACTATGAGAGACTTCTTTCAAAAACTTATTTCAAAATCTGATCCCAATTCAGAAGTTGTATTTGAGATAAAATTGAGGTGCAAACAGCATTGTGTCCCAGCTGAACACTTGGATCAATGGATCGCTTCAACAGAGATGGAGGTGGATGAGAAGTTAAAACACCCCAAGGCATCTGTGTTGTTGAAACCCAAACCAGAACTGGCTTATTTTCTCGATTTTGATAGCAATACTCAAACAGAACTTGCGGACAGCAACATTTGCATGGGCGTACAGAAACAATTCATTTGCATAAAATCCTGTCAAAATATCAGGCCTCTGCTCAACAGCAGACGAGAATGAACAAAAAAAAAAAAAAAATTCCATCATGCATCATGGCACTTGTTTGTTCAGTCTCTGAAAACATTTGCTGGGACACAGATTCTTCTGCGAGCTAGTAAATAGGAACATTACTCTATTAAGCAGTGATAAATTGCTTTATTCTTCTCCTCGATTTGTGCTGTCCCACAGAAACGCCGGTTATTCCACACTGAAGGGCTTGGAACACTGATGTACACACTTCAGCTCCGTTACCTTGGAAACATAGCCCGAAGTGAAGAAGGCATCTGAAAACGGACAGACACTGTCAGTGAGGATTTCAGCTGGTATTGCTGTAAACATCCGAGCCATACGCGGCTAATATGACCAAATGGGATCGGAGAGCAGGGCTCCTTGTATCTGGTGAAATGCCAATCTAATTTTCCAAAAAACTGTTTGCACTTCACACATGGTTTGGCTTTACACATAGTTCATTTCTCCTTGCTCATCTCCGGGCTCGATCTTCAGATTTTACCATTTGACTGAACTAATGAATGAATATAGAAAATTCTGAGAAACATAATGAACCTATATTTACATAAACAATCACACCAAATCTTTATCATAGCCCAGTGATTCCCAACACGGCCCCATCGCATTAAAATACCATTTATTCTTCCAGAATATCCAATTTATGTTTAACATAAGTGAGGGTGCGGTTGTTTAACTTAAATGTGCAGTGCTTCCAGTTATTTTAGCTGTATAAAACAGTTGGCTATACCGAATTTCTTAAGTGATGCAAAAATGCAGTTTATATCAAGCATGCAAAACATGTGCAATGCATAAAAATTTGGATTTGTCTTGAATGAGAGAAGTACATGAGCTCAAGTTTATCTGTACAGTACATTTACCGCATGCTGGTAGTATTGGCAGATTTGCTTTAAATATATAGGCTCTATATAAATTAAGCTTTGCTTTTATAATAATTGTTGTTTATAATGAATGTCTTATGTTTGTTTTATACTGAGATTTTTCCCATTCTTGTTCTGTTCTAAATAAAATTTAAAGGAATTGTTGTGGAGTGAGGAGAAATAAAATACTAATAAAACATTATTTCTAAAATCAATAATAAAATGTAACATACACCAATGCGGCTCATCTTTTTATTACTCTCAACAATTAAATTTTGACCCGGTGAAAAATACGGTACCCCTTTACTGACACGTTTGACTCCTATTACACTGCATATTATTAGCATTATAATTCAATCATTTTAAATTGGTAATTATTATGATGATTCACTTTTTAAAATTAAAAACTGTGGGACTCAATTAACTTCCTCTCTTTGTAACGAGACAAAGGAGCTTGTTTGTCCATCACAAATTTTGAATTCCAGGTGGTATGTCATTTGCACTCTAATATGGCAGAATTTAAATACTTTAAGCTTTATGCTTAAGTATAAAATATCTCTTATGAGAAATCTCAGAAGTGCTGACATCTGCAGTGGACAGATCTTTAGCTTGCTTCATGGGGCTTGGAGGTTAACAGAAATACAACAACACGAGCATAGTTAATTTTCATCATATTTAAAAATGTATGAAATGCACAAGAAATAATATATATGTGACCCTGGACCACAAAACCAGTCTTAAGTCGCCGGAGTATATTTGTAGCAATAGCGAAAAAATACATTGTATGGGTCAAAATGATCAATTTTTCTTTTATGCCAAAAATCATTAGGATATTAAGTAAACATCATGTTCCATGAAGATATTTAGTAAATTTCTTACTGTAAATATATCAAAACTTAATTTTTGATTAGTAATATGCATTGCTAAGGACTTCATTTGGACAACTTTAAAGGCAATTTTCTCAATATTTAGATTTTTTTGCACCCTCACATTTCAGATTTTCAAATAGTTGAATCTCAGCCAAAACATTCTCTGATCCTAACAAACCATACATCAATGGAAAGCTCATTTATTCAGCTTTCAGATGATGTATAAATCTCAATTTCAAATTTACACTTAAGACTGGTTTTGTGGTCCAGGGTCACATATTACCATATATGTATGTCAGCACACAGGCAACATGTTTGCAGCAAAGCTAAACAGCTTCAGATTTTGTGTTTCTGGCTGCAAATAAGAATTGAGACCTGTATCTATAAGGTGGCCTGGACCTGCCCTCCATCTGCTCACCCTCTTTGCACTTTTGGCCTTCTGTTAACAAGGATTTTGAGGATCATTTTCACTCCAAAGATGTTTCAATCACATCACTGCTGCAGTTATACAGCACAAATATGGAGGGAATGCATTACTGTATGTGTGTGTGAGCAGAACCAACCCTCTACTGCCTCTAATGGCCATAGTAAGTATTACAGATCTCTTTCACTGCTACAAACCAGACTAATCTCTCCCTGTACATTTTATAAGAACTTCAGTATATGAGAGCATGCATTCGGATGTTACAATTTTGTGACAGAGCCTTATTGTGACCCAGAAACAAACTCTGTCTCAACCAACCCAGCCCCAGGTCTCCCCTAGCTGCCTCAATTAGGCTTCTTAGTTTTATTTTATTTATTTATTTTTTTTAAAAATGGTTATGTCACCACTGACAAAACAGCACTCAAAGGCCATCACTAGACCAGATGAGGTTAAGTGTCCTGTTTACAAGCACAGCGCCAGCAGCCAGCAGAAGTTCCCAAAGACAGATCGGAACACACATCTTCAAACTCATAGTGACTTCATCCTTTGAGGGACTGTATCCTTTCTCAAGAAATCAGCATAATGAGGCTGTCAGTCTAAATACCAGCCATCTTTCTTTTCTGATGTCAGCAGGTTGAGTTTGAAAACTGATTACTAGTACATTTTGCCTTAAAGCATGTGTTTTAAAAAAACTGAGTTGTTATAGGAATATTATGTATCCGGTCAAAGTATGAAGAATGACATGTTTCTTTCAAGTCCATATCCTAATGTACCAAACAAACACAGCAACATAATTGTAGTATGTAAATTCATACACAACAGTAATCGCAGCGTTAAGGCCACACCAAGAACGATAACCGTAAAGATAATTATGATGGCAACTGAAACTACACTAGCATTCACAACAATGCACAATAATAAGTTCTGTTTATAATAAGTGCATTCTGCAGTTCTGTCAGATGCTGTTTTGCATGTTCGAGCTTTGTAAACCAGGACTATTTCTGATTAGCTGTCAGTGTTTTTACTGTTCATCGGCTGAAAAAAAAAAAAAAAAAAGGAATGATATTGTTAGAATCACTTGCACAACTTTGCCATTATCATTATAGTTGTGGTGTGGACTCTGCTTTTACATTGAAAACTATATTGTTATTATGTTTATTGTTATAGTTATCATCCTTAGTGCAAACAGGCTTTTTATCTTGTCAACAAAATTACTGATGTTTTTGTTAAATGTCGACATTTCATTTTCATTTTGCATTTTGCACTCTGATCAATTTAAATGTGTTTTTGTTGAGTAAAATTAGATGCCATTTTAGTCAGAGAAAAGCTGATTAAAAGTATTGAACATTACATAAATGCTGACTGAATTACATTAAAAGGAACAATTACTTTTCTTTTTTATTTCAATTACTTTTTAAAATTCCTTCAAAATCCATTTATCCATTTACAATTAAATGAAAAAAAAAATCTAAATTTATTTTAAGGTGTCTTTGTTACAGTGTAATTAAACATTTAAGTACTAAGTAATATTAATTAACTACTATATGGTTAGGGTTATGATTAGGGTTTGGCTTAGGGTTACTTACATGTAATTATGCATAATTTATTGTTATTATAATAGTTAGTGCATGTGTAACAAGGACACCTTAAAATAAAAGGTTACCAAAAAAAGTTTAAATTAATATTGACAGTACACTAAATTGTAATATATTTGGCCTGTACAGGTTATAATACAAAACTAACTTTACACAAAAACAGCGGGACGCACTGATCCTGAAACGGGCGTGAAACCAGCGTTACAGTCTCAGAAGTAACTGACTAATTGACTGGTCAGTGTAACCCCTAACATGAAGTATAGACGGTTTGAACGGCAACAACATAAACAAACATCACTGTGCATGGCGCTTTTGTGGCCCTAACTTAACTTCCGGTTGACATCCAAATAGAATCAATAACAACAGCTAAGTCCCTCCAGAGTAGATTATTTTTTGATAACAAGCAAAATATCTTTGCTGCGTAAATCAGATGGACTTATTAAAAATACAAATTCATTATCTGCCAGCAGAAGGCGCTTTAAAGCTGGAGAACTAGAGGTTTCCACGGTAACTGAGCTTACAAACACTTCTTTATCAGGCATTACATGCAAGATTAAATGAAAATGGCATCGAACATTTTCTAAAGACAGTATTCCTTCAGAAATACAGTGATATAAAAACACCCGCGCCTCGTTTTGATTTTTTTAAATGTGCATTACATGCTCATGCTTATTCAAGGAAGTCTTTCAGAAAATCGGTCAGTTTTGATATCGTGGCGGGTCACAACAAATAAACAAATGTATGGGAAACACATCCCACAGCACAACAACCTGAGCCCAACTTAATTACTCATCACTTTAACTTTAACTGCGTTTGTAGCTGGCGACACTCCACTAACCAGACAATAAACAAACACAGACCGGAAGTTAATTTCGGTCCAGGCACGTGCGCCTGATGAAACCGTCTATACTATCTTCATCCATAACTAAACAGAATAACAACTTCCACCACCTACAGTATGCTTGCAATAATTTAGAGTCTTCCCATAGTTCATGCTAAAGTTTCAACACAAGCAGACCAGATTTTGACGAGTCACGGTTTCCTAATAATATTAACCATGTTTATGGTTGTGGTGTCCCAGATGTATTTTTGACTAAGCCATTCCTGAGCAGCACCTGTTTTCAGAGCAGTCAGAGTTGTGACAAAAGCTGTAATTACACCACAGTCCTCATTATCCTATGAGAACTATTGAATTCCTCATGTTTGCCATTCACAATGCCGCACTGCCACAGCCTTCCTCCGGACAGCAATTAAGACGCTACTCCAATGCAAGGAACGCGCTTGCTGTGCCGTTTAATGACTAGCTCTGCATCCATATAACCTTGGCTTAATGTAGCGCTTTTACAGATAAGACTTCTTTTCAGGGGACGTGCAAGCATTCAATCCTGCCGAGCAATGGCAAAAAGAAGCTTTAATGTTTGCTCTTCAAGGGATTAGTGAGTTTGATATACAGAGCTAAGCCCCCTCCCTTTAGACAAATTTCCATCCATGTTTTATTCATCAAATCCATTAAACAAGGCCTCACAACAGTAAAGGGGATTTGGGAGCAGTATTTATGTAGCTATAGTGTCTGGTGATCTGATCACTTTTCTGGTGTCAGCATTCCCAGATGTACCCTTCTGCTTTTCCACACTTTTTGTACAGTTCATTAATTTGCACATTGCCGGATCTGTTTGTTTTCTTTTCAGTCTGTGAAGCCACGGGGAGTTGTGAATCACAGTTTGACCATTTGGACAGTACAAAGAAGCAGACCACATTAAACCAAACACACCAAAACCATGGAACATGCAATAGTATGTACATGCAGTGATGTTATGAGAAGTTTGAGGCAAGAGTGAAATGGTGGCATTGAAGAAATCTGCTCAGGCACCTTTCTATAGTTGGTCTTGGCTGGTCTAATTGGTTTCTTTACAAGACTAAACTGGTATACTGTATACTAAATGGCTCAAAAAACAGCAAAACAGACCAGATTAATGTAGGTCACAATGGAAGCCCAACTAACCACCTTAACTTTTCTATTTAAATGTGCCACATTCCAGTAGTATACTGAATGCAGAGACTGTACTGTAGGAGGCAGAGACAGAGAACAAAAAAAGAAACATACAGTATATTGACAATTTGTTCAATCCATTCATGCATGCTACAGTCTAGTTTTTGTTTGATTTATGAAGCATTATTCTTCCCTCTAGTCATTCGCTTAACTTTTTTACTTCACTTGGATAAGAATTTGATGGTAAAGCAGTTCCCCTAGCAAAATCCTATCCAAGATACACTAAAAGATGATCTTAAAGGAACACTCCACTTTTTTTGGAAATAGGCTGATTCTCCAACTCCCCCAGAGTTAATAAATTGAGTTTTACCGTTTTTGAATCCATTCAGCTGATCTCTGGATCTGGCGATAGCACTTTTAGCATAGCTTAGCATAGATCATTGAATCCGATTAGACCACTAGCATCGCGTTCAAAAATGACCAAAGAGTTTCTATATTTGTCCTATTTAAAACTTAACTCTTCTGTAGTTATATCGTGTACTAAGACCGGCGGAAAATGAAAAGTTGCGATTTTCTAGGCTGATATGATTAAGAACTATACTCTCATTCCGGCGTAATAATAATAAAATAACAACTTTGCTGCTGTAACATGACGCAGTGATATTACGTAGCGCCTGAAAGTAGTCCCCAGCTATATTATAACTAGGTACCTAGCTGGGGACTACTTTCAGGCACTGCGTAATATCACTGCACCTGCTGCGGCCATGGTACGGCAGCAAAGTTCCTTGATTATTACGCCGTATGGCACGATATAACTACAGAAGAGTCAAGTGTTAAATAGGACAAATATCGAAACTCTTTGGTCATTTTTTAACGCGATGCTAGTGGTCTAATCGGATTCAATGATCTATGCTAAGCTATGCTAAAAGTGCTATCGCCAGACCCGGAGATCGGCTGAATGGATTCCAAAACGGTAAAACTCAACTTATTAACTCTGGGGGAGTTGGAGAATGAGGCTATTTCCAAAAAAAGTGGAGTGTTCCTTTAAGCTTTGTGGAAACTGCAAGGCCATTTCATATGACAATGTACTCACATGCCTCTTAACAAACACCAAAACAGAGATATAAATTTCACAGTTCATGACCATTACAATCAGCCCCATATCAGTATTTAAGAGTCCCAAATGAGAAATTAACTGAATGCCATTTCCCGAGTTTCAATAAACATTCAATTGTGTCCATTTCTGGCCTGATAATAGCATGAAGCTGTCACCACAGAAGCATTGTGGGTAATATGGAACGCTCTCCAGACTGCAGTTAACAGTGGCTTCCACTCCCACGGACAAAAGACTCTTCCACTGCATATTCATTATGACCTTGGGTGAGCTCTTAAATCAGAAGCAAACACGAGGGTCAGATAAACACCCACTCTGTTTTGCTTTCCCCACAAAGGTGCAGGTTTATAGCGGAATACCGTGTAGAATACAGATTACACAATTATCAGATGACAAGATGGAGTGACTAGGGCCCTCCTCGGGTGTACGAGGAGAGAGATTGCTGCCGTGCTAATTAGTCACAGCGTTGAGGTAATTACTTAGCTTTCTTCGGCTGTGGACTTCCTCTCCACCATCGTAAATCAGCCCAACTGCGTGGGTCTTGGCAAGTGTTTGTCAGTGTTGGAAATGTAACGCCTGGCCAGCGCATCAACACCTCATGACGCAAAATAACAGGCCGTGTAGATAGTGATTTGAACAAATAACCTTGGAATGAGGCACAGCACTATACTACACCTACTCCACCCACTAACAATAGATAACAAGTAATCAGGTTAAGTCCTCAATTACTTGGTTTGCCAGAC
Organism: Onychostoma macrolepis; assembly: GCF_012432095.1. NCBI lineage: Eukaryota > Metazoa > Chordata > Actinopteri > Cypriniformes > Cyprinidae > Onychostoma > Onychostoma macrolepis. The sequence continues at coordinate 7,386,654 of NC_081171.1, forward strand.
CTTCTAGATTTTGTCACCCCAAAGCAGTCTGGTAAGAAGCTAGGGTTGTTATTGTTAATTAAAACTATTAAAAACTGAAATAAAGCTGACATAAAATAAAATACAAAATATAGATGAAAATTGAAAATTGAAAATGAAAATTTTAGTAAAACTACAATGTATATTACAATTCATATATAATAATTAAATTTATATGTAATATTTTATATATAATAATAATATAAAATACAATAAATTATATACATATTTATCATTTATATATGAAACTGAAAACATTTTGAAAAATTACTAAAACTATAATTAAACTGAAAACTGAAAATATAAAAATATAAGTTTAGTATTTATATTTTGTCAAATGCAAAAATATTATATGAAAAGCTTAAAGAAAATCAGAAATGTTCCCTTGGCAACTAATTAGAATAAATCTATGTTGACGTTCTAAAATTACTAAAACTAAAATTGAAATAAAATAAAGCTAAACAGAAATATAAGAAACTAAACAAAAGCACATAACATTACTACAACAAACTAGAATTAAAATGAAATATATAAAAAGTTTAATATTTATATTTTACAAAATAAAATATTAGATGAAACTCTTAAACATAAAAAATGAATGAAAATTAGAAATGTTAATTGAAATAAAATTTTAAGCTTAAATATTAAATTTACTAAAATGAAAACTGAAATAATAATAAAATAAATAATAAAAACTAAATGAACAAAAATTAATAAAAATGACAAAAGCACATAAAATTACTAAAACGAAAATGAAAACTGAAAATGTTTTAGAAAAACCATTTCTAAATTTTAACAAATACTATAAAAGTATATAAATAATGCTGAAATCACACTGCAAGATCCAGGTAAGCAGCAATAGCACTGCAGAAGTTAAAATTCATGGATTCCCCTGAAAGCCACAACACCTGTTAGTGTAGCAAGACCAGTCTAATTGCTCAGTAAACAATGCCCAAAATGTGCCATGGATGCTTTGCCAGGAGGAACGGACACAGCGTGCGCAGTTGGAGAAAAGTCTGTGAGTGGAACTGACAGGCGAGTTCTATAACCTTCTGCCACAGCAAACTTTGTGAGTGGCAGTAGAGCAAGAGGGCCCTGCTATTTATGTCAGGAAGTATATGAATCTAGTCTGCAAATGTCATACTTAGACGTGTATTTATTCATGCAGAATGTGTCACCTTTAGCCAAACGCATTCATTCAATGTCTTCCTCTGAAAGGGTATGAATATATCATCACAAATTATAGCAGCTTTGAGGGAAAAAAGGCAAAAAATGAAGATATGCTTTAATACAACTGTAAGATGAAGATGGCAATCAAATGCCATGAACTGTGATAAGGAGAAAACAGAAAGTCTTAAGCTTAAAGAAAGACATGAATGCTAGGAATTAAATGACGTCTATTTGAGAGAAAGAGAGACCGACAGACAGACAGAAAGACAGACAGACTGATTGACAGAAACAATGATAGAATGACAGATAGATAGAATGATAGAGAGATTGACAGAACGAAAGATAGATAGATAGATAGATAGATAGATAGATAGATAGATAGATAGATAGATAGATAGATAGATAGATAGATAGATAGATAGATAGATAGATAGATAGATAGATAGATAGATAGATAGATAGATAGATATAAAAGAATGATAGAACAATACAATGATAGAGCTTTAAATAAACAGAGACAGGAAGAACAATAGACAGAATAACAAAGATATACGGACAAACAAATAGACAGAAATATATAGATAGAGATAGAACAATATAGAAAGCAATCCGGTTTGACATGAGGGTGAGTAAATAATGACAGAAATATTATTTTTGTGTGAACTATCCCTTTAAAAATCGTATGGCTCTGTGTTGCAGGACCTTGGATGCGAGTAGCCAGTCTCTCTCTCTCTCTCTGCTGCTGGTGAATATGGCCTTTTCGTCCAACGAGCAAGAGTGCACGCAATAACACAATCTAATACTGACCTTAGCCTTGACTTCTGCAATCCTTTCTGGGAGAGAGGCCACCAACCCTGTGATTTAAACCATTCTCGTATCACAAGATGCTGTTGAGTCATGCTGTAAGGCCTGGCCGTGTCAGAACTGTTCCAATCTCACGAATGCATATCACAATAAGTTTTCTGAAGCAGCGAAAGTATGATTCTCAAAGTAGAGAAAATTTACTTCCTCCAATTGAGCTTATGATTGTGTGAGATGCTGTTTATTTGGCAGACCGGACGGTGCCGGATGCGTTTATGAGAGTAATGTGTCTAAAATTAAACATCAGTGAGAACAGGATCCACGTGGCCTGAGCCTTGTATTGCATGATTTCAGGACTCCCTCTGATTAATTTTTACTGTTAGTCCCTCGATACAGCAGCCCCTGCATAAACATGCTAACTGATGACTTCACAAAAAACAAGTTCACAAAATTATACTGTGCATTATACAAGGCTTGTTTTGCTTAATAAGACTCTCAAAATGCAGTTTCCACACAACTTGCCAATTCAAGCGTATATTGTACAGCTACAGCAAAAAAGTCAGACACTGAATGAGCAAGGTCACTGCGACATCCGCATTCTTACAGTGTCAATGTCTGCTGGAGAGAGAATATTATTCAATAAATGTCATCTGTCGGATCTGTCTGTATTTTCATTCTAACAAAAAAAAAATATTTGGATAGGCTAGCTGCCAATATCACAAAATCCTGATAAGAAAAAAACTACTTTATTACTACTTTATATTACTTTATTTATTGTTGATTATTCGCACTTATGCCATGCCTCTGTGCATCTGGTGACTGCATTTCTTGCTTAGTTTTTTTTATGCATTTAAATGTTGCCATCATATAATAATGCATTTTAGTGGCAAATGCTTAAATAAACGTTACTTGATCACAACTGGATCCTCTGCAGTGAATGGGTGCCGTCAGAATGAGAGTTCAAACAGCTGATAAAAACATCACAATAATCTACATGACTCCAGTTCATCGGTTAAAGTTTTGGTAAGTGAAACAAATTCATTATTTTTTTATGTTTTTAAGAAACAAATTCATTATTGAGACATTTTTAATTAGTTTTTGACCAAAATACAAGTCCTCTATCCATAATATTCTCCGGTGAAAAAGTCATCTTGTCTGAATCAAGAGAGAAACATGCACAGATCAAGAACCGTTTACAAGCAAAAACAGTCCAAAACAGTTCTAAACAAACATGTCTGTGGAGTTAGAGGACAACAGGGGATGGACTTTTTAACCAAAGGAAGCATTATTATGGTTTATGGACTGATATTTTGGCCAGAATCAATGGTTTAAAATTAAAACACCTCAATGATGGATTTGTTTCTTACAAACATACAGCTTTTCACCACACAAGAAATTAACTGATGGACTGGAGTCATGTGGATTATATCTGTTTCATTGTGATGTTTTTATCAGCTGTTTAGACTTTCATTCTGACGGCACCCATTCACTGCAGAGGATCCATTGGTGAACAAGTAACGTAATGCTAAATTTCTCCAAATCTGTTCTGATGAAGAAACAAACTCATCTACATCTCCCATGCCCTGAGGCAAATTTCCTTTTGGGAGTGAACTATTCCTTTAATGCTAATCAATATATAAAATAATTCACATTTAGGACTTTTTCAGTTCAGGAAATAAAAAAAAAAACTTGAAATGTTTTGTAGTTTGTCTGCTGTGAAGGCAAAGACTTGCGGTTGAGCGGTTAGATTCAGTTGACTGGTCAGAGTCCATTTTACCTGCCAATTTCAGGCCAGACAAAACATCCTTTCAAACAGCGTGCTGCCAAAACAACTGTGAAATAGAGTTGCGAGAACGAGGAAGGTGTGTTGAAAACATCTAACCATCTTTGCTTTCCTCTTTGAGATTCTTTAAAAACACTGAATGTAGCTTAATATAGCATCTGCACATCCATTACAATACTTTTGTAAGACCTGATGTAGTACACCTTTTAAGTGTGGCAGAAACTTTTGCTATTTTGGCTTGTTTGTTTATATGCATGCATTGCGTTCGAGATAAAACGGGACAGAGAAAAACATCTGAACAACGCAAGCTGCTTTGTATGTGAACGTTCCCATGGAAACCAGGTTGTGGAGTTGTTGCGCTATCCTGCTATGTTTGTTCTGAGAGATGTTCATGTAATTCCTTTTGAGCTGCATAATTTAGTTCTTCTTAGGCAAGGATAAATAGCTGTGTTTTCTTCCACACTAATTGGACTGCTAAAGCACTGAGGAGCGATTACAGTTTGAGAAATTACACATGGTTAATTAGAGCACATAGGTGATGTTATATGTTTAGAAAGGGAGATAATCGAATCTGAACTGCTTTATTTAGAATTACTCAATTAAAAAAATATTTCAAATAACATGGATTAAGGTAAGAGATCATGCAGGCGTTGTAAAATGAATCCTGATATCCCGACCACAACTAAATACTAACTTAACTTACGTGAGTAGCAACTAAAATCCAAAACAGATTTAGCTGGTTACTTCATATATTGCACAACCCCTAAAAAGGACATGGATGACTTTCTCAAGTTGAAAAGGTGGTATTTTTTAAAGATTTTTATTTTATTTTTCTCTAAGACTAGATATTCTATTAGAAAAGAAAAAAAAAAAAAAAAACCTTTAGTGTCATAATAAATTATATATATATATATATATATATATATATATATATATATATATATATTGTTGTTGTTTGTTTGTTTGTTTGTTTGTTTGTTTTTGTTTTTTAATAGTATGCCCACCAAAATCTAAATAAATAATATATAAGAAATCGATCCTCATAGATTTGCCTTTATAAATAATACCAGTAATAATAATAATAGTTGTTGTTGTTGTTATAATATTGTAATTTGTAATTGTAAATAATAACATTTCTGTTCATGTTACTTTTAAGTATCTTTTATTATTTTTATTGTATTTTATTTTATTTTATTCTTTATTGTATATATACTGTATAATTATATGTGTGTGTACACACACACACACACACACCTGTAATTGATAATATAAATAATAAGCCAATAATAATAATATGTAATAATTGTTATAATAATAATAATAATAATAATAGACATACAAATCATGTGAAAATACAAAATAAAAAAATAACAAAAAAGTAATGGCATCAAGCTTACATTTATATTTAAAATATATATGCAATAAAACAAAATAAGCAAATAAAAGTTGCTTATTGTATATAGACAGATTTTAACTGCTAAACACAATCTGCCAGTATTTAACAGCATAATGGGGTTTCATAACATTAGCTGTCGAACATCTGTGTGTGGCACATGATGCAACAAAAAAAGGCAGCAGATAGTTAATACCTTCAGCCTACTCTCCTGCCTATTTTGTAGAAAAGGGTAGGCGGTGAAAACTTTGTTTGTTGTGCTATTAGGCCTAAACTTTTGGAGAGCAGGTGTTTCCTGCCAGGCGGAGACAACAGTTTGAGTGATGTGCAGTGAGAGATAAAAAAAGGGGAAAAAAATAAAAATACCCAGAAGAAAGAAAAAAAATCAATTCTCTGACCATGCCTGTGTGAACAATATGGGCAATGCAGGCCGCTTTCTCAGATGTAAAAAGTAACAGACAGTCCTGCTGCAGAATAAACTGGCAGAATAAAGCCGTGCTCTCTCAAGTTACGATGTCCTTTCCATCATAAAACAGCAACACCCTTTAGCATCATAAAAATGCTACCAGGTTCCCCATGTTTTGCAAGCAGAATATTGTGTTGATTTACTGTGTTTATTCTGCATTTCCCATCAGGTTGGTGTGAAATGAACACTGCATTGGTATAGTTGATTATTCTAACAGCAGGGGTGTGAGACGTCATTGTAAAACCTGTCATGCGAGGTTGCTTTAAAAAGTGGTGGAGTCTCGCCTCCAAACAAGATAGCTGAGCAGTATCGTAAAGTGCTGAATAATTTGATTCTAATTAGAATTTTTTTTTATATATGAACAAACACAATTAGTGCTGAACTAGTTTGACATATACAACATTCTGCCCTGGGCCGAAGCTTAGCATGGCAAATATTCAATCAAACTGTTTTCATTGTGTCGGAGCCATAGCCTTGTGGGTAAAGATCTGACATACGGCGCATTTGCACCTCAGGCAACCGGAGTTCAAGTCCTGGTTTCTCCAGTTTTGTTCCCCTTTCTGCTTTTTCATTGTTTCCTGTGTATCTCTATATATGATCCTATCAAAATAAATACTACTGTGTGCATGCTATGTAGTGAGATGGTGACCTTGTGATTAAGGTTAACCAGGTCACACTTAAATGTTGACCCGTGGACTGAAGAATTATTAATATCCCCTCTTACCAATATGTAGACTCTAGAAATCTCTAATTTCCTTGGTGCACCCCAGGGTGCCTTGTTTTAGTGCAAGGCACCCTGGGGTGCACCAATGAAACGTCCCCTGTAATTAATGAACCGCAATTTGAACTGATTACATAATATCTTCCACACTACCAGTCAAAAGTGCACTTGAATTTGACTGAAAAAATCAAAAAAACAAAACTGAATCTAAAAGCTTGGCCTTAAATGAAAACTGACTTTAACTGAAAAATTGACTGTTTACTATTGTCCTCTTGCATTATCGACACACTATTTTCCTGTTTTAAAGCTACTTTGACAATCTGTATTGTATAAAGCGCTATATAAATAAAGGTGACTTTACTTCAATGATTGAAATTAGTTTTGTACACCAACTCATATTACATTCACAATTGTGCAGTTTACAGATGTTTTATATTACATTCAAGGTTTACATTTTCCCTGGGAATGATCTTGGTGTCAGTAGCACCATGTCTTACTGTTTAAACTACAGGAACATACATAAAAAAATAATGTTTTTTTTTTTTTATTATTATTATTGGGACCAGATCAAAAGCCAATGGCTGGGAATTTTGAACAAGCACAAATATAGATTTTGATTTGTCAGTTTCAGTACTTTGATGACTTTTTATTAAGATGTGGACACTATCAAAGAGTTTGAGTGGTAATGTAGGCCTATATTATAGAAATAATCAAAGAATGAGAAGTTTGACTATAAACGAGTAACTGAGTTTTAAAAGCCCTATCTGTGAATTTCAGCAGATTAAAGATCTTGAAATCTTTTTCTCTGTGCCATTTTAGCAACACTGACAAAACAGACCATAACAGATGATGTAAGTTCATTCATGTTTTCTTGTTATTGAATAGATACACAAATGGCAAAGAGCCAATGTTGGTACTGCAGCCAACAACTAAAATGAAAAGAAACTTCTAAAATGCAAAGAATTAAACCTGATTTGTGTGAGTTGGTCGTTAGCCAAGCAAAGCTTTTGGGCAGGTTGACTACGGTCATTAACCTTTATTTCAGCATTTAATTTTGTTTCAAAGTGTGTCAGACATGAAAGCTTTTCAGTTCCAGTTAATGACCTGTCACTCAAGCTCAGCCTTCCCCAAATATTATTCTGAGCTCCATGCAGGCCAAACCAGGAAGAGAATGAAGCTGAACAATATTCCTAACCTGACTTCAATTTTACTCTGTTCTAGTCTGAATGTTGCCAATCAATAAAAATAAATTAATAAATAAATAATTTTAAAAATAAGTTGGCATTAAAGCTTACTCTAACTATTGTCAACTTTGACAGGAAGAGACAGATTTTTTTTTTTTTTTTTTTTTTTAAGAGGACAATCATGCTGAGCAGAATATAAGAAATCAATGAAACCACAATAATATACCGGAATATAGAGTTGAGCTCAAGGATATCCCGTTTATGTAGGACCAAGTGCTTGAAGCTAAATTGAAGTACCAGGCTGATGCGTCATGATTCTTTTTAAACAAAGACTTCAATAATCCCTGATGAAAATGTTCCTACAGACCTCTGGTATATGAAATAAAAATAACAACAATCAAATGCAATGAATACTCATGCTAATATTTTTTTATTGGCAGTATAATACACTGTACAAGCACAATCCTACTATTTAATTACTTGATTTGTCTGATTATAATACTTGATTTCTTGATTTTTAAGAGTTAATCCACTCTTTACAGTACAACAGGCGGGTAAAGACTCAACATCAATCTGCTGCATTTTGATTAGGTCACACAAACATATCATTAGAATATGAAAGGAAAATATGTGCATTTAAATATGTGCATTCGTAGTAGTATTTTTTACACATACAGGATCTCAAACATTAGAAAAATATGTGAATTTCAATAGAAATGTCAGGTTTAATTAACTCCTTTCTATACAAACACAAATTGCATGCAAATTAGTTTATTATAGAAAAGGCCTTGATCACAAAAGTTATTGCTATCACTGCCAGTGCGAAGCAGACAATGTTTGTGCATATTTTCTAGTAATAATAGCAATAATATTTTATCAAATTATGGAAAAAGAACATTATATACAGTACCATTTCTGTAGTAGAGACTAGACTTGTTATGAGAACCAAACGATGCAGACCAGCTTCATACTTCTGCTCCTACTAACCCAGTACCACTGAAATGACACAAAATTCATGAGATTTAAATATAAACTTGCATATTTTGTGCCAGACAAATGGCCCTACAGCAATAGCCATCATCTTTTTAAAACAGCACTATTAATTTTGACAAAAACGAAAGCCGAGGAGAGTAAAATTGGCTTGCGGAGGACCAATATCGAAGGCTGTTCTCTGACAGACATTTTGACAAAGTTTAAGAGCCTGTAGTTTAAGACTGTGGGAATGTGGTGTCACGCAGCAGTTCCCATCCACCCTGTGTGAACCTGGCCTGTCACATCCTCTCATTGAAATCACAGTACTTTCAGCTCAGCGCCGGTAACTTATGTAAGGCTAAATGAGGTCTTTCGGTTCTGCTCTTTCCCGAGAGGGTAAAAATAATCTGCTACATCAAATTGTACCTTAAGCGCAGACACCTATGAGAGTACAGTATGTAGTCAGCTTATGGTCGCTTCTAATTATACAGCTTTACCTTCAGATATATGTGCAAAAGGGTAATTTTGCGTGCTAAAGGGCTGTCCTTGCTGCCAGATTGTAAGTTTATTTTTATATATATATATTTAATTCGTTTTCATTTTCTGTTTGAGATTGTTTTTTAAAGGCTTTTCTCTGTGGGAAGGCCACAGCAGGGAGACTATAACGCTACAAAAGCACAAAAGGCCTTCTGATTAGTCTATCACAGCCCTTTCAGCTTCAGCTTCATCTTGTTTGCCTTTTTCTTGTGGTGTCAGAAGAAAGCCCGGCGTGTTTCCGTTAAATGAACTGTATAAATTAGCTTAATTTATGCTCTCTCTCATCTGCTAACAGAACAACTAAAACCAATCAGTGACAGAAAGCGTTATCAAACTTGCACTGAATGAAATCCCATGGGGGAATTTGTCTCTGTGGACAAGATTAACAAGGGTCACAGATGGCAGGAATTGAAAACCTGAGCACATAATTGAATATAGGAGACTGTCAGTCACTGTGAACTGTATCTGAGACCTTGAGGATCATCCATCACAGAGGAGACCACTGAATGAGCAATCAAAGGTTTGAATTCAACATCACATCATTGTGTTATAAAAACTCATCAGGTCAGAGGTCATAACTGATAATCATGGAAATGAGAGCTGGTTATGATCTGCTCACACTATCATGATAATCACAGATCAGTGATGAAGGCCATGTGAGACATGTATAGACATAGTATAGATGTATCTATACTTAAATATATATTTAACATTTACACATGCATTTCCATTCATTACTGCAAGTGTTACATTATTATTATTATTTTTATTATTTTATTTTTTTGGCTGTGCAATGTATACACACCCACATATAGTTTGAAATTCCACAGAAATAATAATAATAATAATAACAACAACATCAACAACAGTTATATTTATATTTTGCCATTATGAATGGAAATTATAAATCTATAAATGTATACATAAATGTATAATATAAAAAAATACATAATAAATGAAATATATTATTTTATACATTGTAAAATAATATTATTTAAATAATATATTATTATCATACCCACATAATATTTACACATATTTTTAAAATATGTATTATTATCCTTATTATACTTTATATTATATATTATTCCAGCTGTGTAATTTCTGTGCGTGTGTGTGTGTGGGGGGGGGGGGACAACAGCATAATAATAATAATAATAACAACAACAACAATTATTAGATTTATCATTTGCAATAATGAATGGAAATTATAAGGCCATGAATGTATACATAACAAATGTATAATATGTACGTATATATTATTTTTATATGTTTACATCAATATCAGCAGGGTAATTACAAATGTGTTGCAGCATAAAACAATCTTTTTTCAGCTCTGATAATGTTTATTTCTATAAATGCATGCCTAGGCCTACAATAACTGTGACTGAAGAGGATAGCATTGATTATGGGGGAGACTCTTGAAGTAAGAGCTTTATATCCTGCTAAAATGGAAAATAGTGAGACTAAAAAGAGGAACAGAAAAAAATTAGGTAGGGAGAAAGAAAACGAGAAAAACAGACGAGAGCATTAAAATACTTGCATGAATAATGCAGAAGGAATTTCCATGCTGTTTTTAATGCCTTGCAGCGACTTGTGCTTCAACTACAATCAGCACCTGTCTGGCACATAGGATACAGGACACTTTGATATATTACCCTTCCATAACACAGCAACAAAGAAAAATCAGCTCCCTAGGCAGACACATGTTTGCTGTGCACATGCAAAATCTCCATATTGCAAACACTTACACACATTTCCACATAGAAACCACAGATCAAACAGCATGTCTATTAAAATTAATGCAATAAAATATGCATTTCCCTTAATCTCGTTGCTCTCTTTGAATGCTTGTGTGGTTTGAACAGGATCAGTGCAGGAATAATAAGTTTTCACCTGTCAGTGGATTCACTGGACACAGCATCACTGCACAGTTGTTTATCCATGCACTACCCATATGTTGCTCTGTGGGATGCTTGAATTACATAAGATTGTCTGCTGTGTTCAGGTATATAACACTAAGCAAAGGCATTGATCTAATTACAATTTCTCAAGAAAAATAGACAGTCCTCCAGAAGGAATAAACAGTCAGTACAGTCAATCTGAACCAACTTTTTTCCATCTTAATACCAATTCCTAGTCATCTTGTGCATGATCTTAAGGACCAAATTTTGTCTGTGTATGTAAATTTTGCATATGAACTCTCCAACTGAACCATGAAGGTATGCACAAATGTGCACTTAAACATGCATCAAGAATGCAAAAGCACCAGTGAAATCTTCTGACATTTGATCAATTTTAGATATTTTTGGCTGGTATGTGTTACCAAACAAAGCTAATGCAATGCAATGACAATACAGCTTAATTGCCATCTGTATTGTCATCATCATTCAGCTCAGCCTGAGACATAAACAAAGCTGCTTGTGCAAGACATTTCTCTTCATGTGTATATTCAGCCTTTACATGTGTATGCTCTAGTTAATGATCTCATTAATTTTCTTGTGGATTCTTTTTATTATTATTTCTGGTACTCTCAAAAAAAAGTGAGAAAGTATAACACAGTAGCTTTAAGTGAAGACTTTGAAAGTTGAAAACTGGAAGTTACTCAAGAACATAATAATGGCTGTCATTTTTACATGCATTCAGTTGCATAATCTTCATACTATTAATAAATGAATTATTGAAAAGTGAGAGTATTAATAATGCTACAAAAGATTTGTATTTCAAATAAATGCTGTTCTTTTGAACTTTCTATTAATCAAATAATCCCAGGGGGAAACAGTATCCCCAAAAATATTAAGCAGCACAACAAATTAATAATAAGAAGAAATGTTTCTTAAGCAGCAAATCAGCATATTAGAATGATTTCTGAAGGATCATGATGTGACACTTGAAGACTGGAGTTATGATGCTGAAAATTCAGCTTTGCATCACAGGAATTTAAAATATATTAAAATAGAAAATAGCTATTTTATATTGTAAGAATGTCACAATGTTACTGTTTCACTGCATTTTTGATCAAATAAATTCTGCCTAATATAAATGATGTATTTTAAAATTTAAAAAATGAAAAAGAAAAAGAAATTAAAAAAAAGGGCTAAAAAGTTCATTTTAACCTGTTGACTTTATGAAAGCATACATCAGGGGACAGACAGATGGCAGCAGCTTTTCTTTTCTTTCGCATCGCCATATTACACATCTAAAGGTCGGAAGGTCTTTATATTATCCTCAAATTACTTATATAATGCCTTCTTAATTCCAGCCACCTGTGTGTGTCCTTTGAAGGCGAACTAGTGGGATGAGGTTGATCCAGCCAAAGAATCAAGCTCTGATTGAACAGACTGGACAATTAGAGCATCTGTGGCACACACACACACACACACAGAGGGAGAGAGAGAGAGAGAGACGGTAGTACAGAGGGAAGTGCAGAGAATGTGCCCTGTGATTACTAATCAGACAGCGGCTCAATGACTGACGATTGTGACCTTCCTCTTCAGAAAGCTTCTCCTCATCCTGGGTCTGGACTCCTCTGCTTAATGCTGAGCACACAGAGGGGAAATCTAATGGTCTCTGGCAGAGCTCCAGGACGGCATGTAAAACACAGTGGAGCTCCACATCCACAGCTGGTATTTGCCCACGTCCAACAAAAGACAGGCTTTTTGACAGCAGAGATACCGCAGCAACATGTCATTATCTAATTAAATCTCTTGTTGTCCCTGCTCACCATTTTTCCCCTCACTCTCTCTCTCTCTATCTAGCTCTCCCTCCAAGCAGATGCAGAGTTGATTTTTCTTCTTTCTCTCCGGCTGAGTAGCGGCATATTGATGGACAGGGACACAATCCACACAGAAATGTCCTCGCATCATGGTTGATTGAGATGCAAATGCATTCATAAAGTCGGGAGCGCACTGCATCAGCCTCATCTAAAATCATCACACTAGATCCACTTCTCATTTAAAGTTGGAGAGGGTGTTTGTTCAGTGGCAGCGTAAAAAACTTTTGATAGTAAGAAAATAACAAGGCTGGATCTAAAAATATTTGGAGTCATAAATCTCAGCAAAATGCATATCCATAAGAGCAACGCTCAGCAACACTTTACTAGAAGTGTTTTACGGTATGTATAATCCATTAATTTTTAAGGCACTTCAAGCACTTAATGTATTCTCAGTATAAACAAAGTATGATGCATAAAACATGGTCTTCACGTGTTGTTTTAACATATATGTGTGAATATTTTTTTTTATATTATATTACATTAAGTTTGAAGTTGGTATGTATGTGTGTATGCATGTTTGTACAGCATGTATTTATTTGTTTGTTTGTTTGTTTGTCTGTCTGTCTATCTATCTATCTAGAAAGACGCCTCTCCATGACTACATATACTTAAACATTTTTTTAATAAAATAAAACAAAAATAACAAAAACAACTATTTTCTATTTTAATATATTTTAAAATGTAAGTTATTTATTTGACGCAAAGCTGAATTTTCAGCATCATTACTCCAGTCTTAAGTGTCACATGATCATTCAGAAATCATTCTATGTTGATTTGTTGCTCAAAAAAACATTTCTTATTATTATAATGTGGAAAACAGTTGTACCACTTACTATTTTTGGGGGGGAACACCATAATGCATTTTTTTATTTTTTATTTTTCAGGATTCTTTGATGAATAGAGAGTTCATAAGAACAGCATTTATTTAAAATATATATATTTTTTGTAAGATTATAAATGCTTTCACTGATCAATTTAATATGTTCTTGCTAAATAAAAGTATTAATCTCTTTTAATTTTGTATATTTTTATGTTTTTCAAATATATTTAAATTCATTGCAATACTTACATTTTCCAGCAAAGTTCACAGCAAAACCTCTAAAAATTATTTAATCACAGTCACTGTGCACAGCCTCAAGTTCAATAAAAATTTCAATTAATAAGTAATATTTAGAATGAACAACTCTTAATACATTCATTAGACTAATAAGATGGCTCATCAAATAAGAGTTTAAATTAAAATTATATAAACCGAGTTCAACTAAAGTGCTACTCAAATCCAAAGCTTCTCATGAAATGACCGATATGTTAATGCAAGGAGACTCAGAGCCACAGGGTTTTGGCACCAAACACAACAAATCTCAACATTAATTTATTTTCAAAAGGTTGTCATGGAGAAAGGGGAGGATTTACTCATCTTCGGGTGAGTTCAACCCTGTACGGTCACACTGACACATGGTACATGAGGGTCAGAGCGACTTCAACAGAGAGAGAGAGAGAGAGAGAGAGAGCAGATCAATGGAGTGTGAAAGTGATTAGAGGAAAGAATGCCACCCTGAGACAAGAGCAGAGAATGAGACCTAAAAGTAGGAAAGGTGGAAGGATGGAATATGAAATGAGGGGCCATAAGGAATGAAAACAAAGAAATCTCGTGAGGGCCAGAAGGATGGATAGAAATAGGCACACTAAAAATGAACGGAAAATGAAAAGAGGAAAAAAATAAGAAAAATGAAAGTTGCATTATGAATAGGGGTGAGGAGGAAATGAGACGAGCAGATGAGAAAAGGGAGAGGACGAGGACGATTTGAGAAATAAGAGATGAGGCGAAAGGAGAGCAGTATTAATGTAGGACAACCAGGGAGGAGAGAGCAATTTGAGGAGAACAGAGAAAGAAGGGGATCTAATATGGGGAAAAGGACAGAAAGGAGATCGGGAAGACATGAGAAAGCAGGAGGAGGAAGAAAAACTAAACAAATGGACATTATTAAATGTTTTACATTTAATTTTAAACAAATGAAAAGGTGTTTATATGGGTACTTTTGGCCATGTTGAGTAGAAATAAAACTCCCTTAAAACACACCTTCACTAGTTTATGTATTTGTTTACTAAAAAATTTTATTTTAGGAAATTTTAGGAAAAGCCTCATTTGTATCTTAAATAGACAAATACTTTTCTCACACTTATTGCATAGATTGATGAAATACAGCAACAAAAAAAATGGGCATAATAATATATATATATTTTTTATACACATACAATTCTGTTTATTTCTAACAGCTTTAACAAAAAAAAAGAAATATTTTTATTATTTTTCATATTGTATTATTATAAGTCAATTTCTAGAATGATTTCTGAAGGATCATGTGAGTATTGGAGCAATGGCTGCTGAAAATTAAGCTTTGCATCGCAGGAATAAATTAAAAAATATATTTACAATCATTTAAACTGTAATATTTCACAATCCTACTGTTGTA
Organism: Onychostoma macrolepis; assembly: GCF_012432095.1. NCBI lineage: Eukaryota > Metazoa > Chordata > Actinopteri > Cypriniformes > Cyprinidae > Onychostoma > Onychostoma macrolepis. The sequence goes on from NC_081171.1 coordinate 7,401,948, forward strand.
TTTTTTACAAAAAATTTTACAAAAAAAAGAAAGTGTTTTTCATCAAATAAATAAAGAATTTATTTAGCATTAGAGAGTTCTTTCAAAAACATATTAAAAATCTAAATCTAATTTAAATCTAATTAAATCTAATAAAAAAAATTTAACTGCTCCAGTAAGATAGAGTAGAAACAGTAAGAAAAGGAAATAAATGAATACATGGTAAAAAAAAAAAAGAAAAAAAAAAGTGATAAGGTACGGAGCCCTTTAAGGGACATGGTGGTGGGAAAAATTCGGGATGAGTGGAAAAAATTAGGGGTGGGAAGAAAAAATATTTTTCAAATGTTTTGCGTGCTCTCGCAAAAGTTTTGCGTTCCCTCGCAAAATGTTTGCGTTTTCTCGCAAAGATATTTGCGTTCTCTCGCAAAACTTTTGCATTCCCTTGAGAAACTTTGCGTTCCCTCACAAAACTTTTGCGTTCTCTCGCAAAGATATTTTCGTTCTCTCTCAAAACTTTTGCATTCTCTCAAAGATATTTGCATTCTCTTGCAAAGATATTTGCATTCTCTCGCAAAACCATATGATTTCGGACAAACTCTTCCTGTTTACTTTACAGCTTGCAGTGGTTACAGCTCGTATGTTCAGAATGGAGCAGTTCATAGAGTTTTATTTTGAACTTGGACTCAAATAAATTAATAAGTCAGTGCTTAGTTCAAGGCACGGTTTTGGGATATAATAAAACGCTTAATGTGGCTTAATGTTTTAAAACAGTAACATTGGAGGACCAAATTCGATAATAAAAGCTGATAAAATTATTAGGCTAATATTAATATCCTTATTAAAAATATTACTAAGCAGAATAGCCCAGAATATGAACGCAACACCCTGCACGTAAGCTTTTTTCTCCCCAATAAAACGCTTAAGGTAGGCTAATGACTGAAAACAGTGATTTAAAAATATCAAATCCCTTGCTTTCATATTCTGGGCTATTCTGCTTTATTAATGGCAATATTATTAAATGTTATGAATAACAATTTTATTAGTATTTTATTGCGAGGGAACGCAAAACATTTGAAAAATATTTTTCCTCCCACCCTGAATTTTTTCCACTCACCCCAAATTTTTCCCACCACCATGTCCCTCAAAGGGCTCCGTAATAAGGTGATATTCAAATAAATAAATACATTTTAAAACAAAAGCTGAAAATAAGTTGCATTGTAAATATGTCTTTCCAACAGTGATAAATAAACAAAACAACGTGTCGCCTCTGGCTTGCTCAGTTGGGGACACTTAATTTCTAGCGATTATCGCCGATTTGATTGCACAGATACTATTTAAACTAAACTGAGCTAGACAATGACATCTCTGAATTCACTAATGAAATGCCTTTAACTGAAAATTGAAAATTGAGTGTTTAATCTTATCATTATACATTACTGACACTCTATCCTCCAATTTGATACTGTTAAGTGCTTTGACACAATCTGTATTGTAAAAGCGCTATATAAATAAAGGTGACTTGACTTGACTTGACAACAAATTTTGAAAAACGTATTGGAACTATCTCATTACAAACCATCCACCTTTTCATGCATCAGATTAAATATGCCTTCTACCCTCAATAACGTCTTTGGAGAGAGAAAATAGCAGCAGTGAAGAAGATGCAGTGACTAGAGGAGAGATGTTGAGGCAGTTCTCTAGAGAGACGAGAAGGGTAGAGGGCAGAAAGTGAGAGTGAAAATAAGAGAGAGAGTGTCTGTGAGGGAGAGAGATAGGAATGGCTCGAGGATGTTCTATACAACTCATTGACCTCTCAACATCAGCAGCACAAACACACGATTCCCTCTGTACAAGCACATATGATTGAGAGCTAGCCCTGTAGTAGGACAAGAGGCTAGATAGAACTCAAATGTCAACCAAAATCATTTGTTCTGGTACCAGCAGCAGACAGATCACTCGATTCTGTCCTTCATTATATCTGTTCCACCCTTGAGCAAGATCTTCTGGCTATTCGTTATGATGGTTGGATCTTACTTTTGGGCAGTGTACATAAGTACATGATTAGATTAGGAAAAGTGAGAATCAAATAATCTGGTGTAGGGTTTGACCTGGGTTGGTTACATTATGTTTGGAAGTTTGAGCTCTGCAAGTTTTGATCCATGAACTAAATCACCACTGCATTTTCAAGCAAGATCCCAGGTTTCTCTATGGAGGCTGACAAAGGCTGTGTTTATTTTAACAAATGTATATTTAACAAAACTACTAAATACACACAAAAAAAACCTGCTAAAAATCTAAATAAAATTAAAACGCAAAAACAACAACAATAATAATAATAATAATATAAACTGATTCAAAACTATAATTGTATTTCAATGGTACTAAAATAACACTGGTATACATACTGCATACTACAGAAAAGCAGTATGCCTTTTTATAACAGCATCTTATTCTTAACTAAGCAAAATGAAAACAAACAGCCATTGTTGTTTTATAATTTAAGGGTGACACCATAAACAAACACATTTGATTGCAGTTGATAGTTGTACTTCAAAAGACAGGAAATGCCAGTCTGATAATGACAACGATTACAGCACTTTGCTTTTAGCATGCTAGAGAATGTCTTTCATGATTAACCTCATGTGACTGTAAATTTGTAAATAAGACAAAAAACAGATGCCTGAACAGATGAAAGCGCTTAGCACAAAGACTGAGGAGCGAACCAAAGGAATAACATGCCTAACCATGCTTTTACTGGATGACACTTCAATCTTGTTGTTTTCTACAGCCCATTTTCTACATAAATAATGTGCATGTGATGGAAAGCAGTTCACACAGACAGCGTACCCACACAGAGAACAAAGGCTTTCAAATCAAAACAACAGTTTGAAGCGGGATTACGTGTTTTCCAAATAAAGGTGTTTGAAATACCTGTTTGGAAACAACCATTATGTTTGAAGTTATTTTGTTTGTTAAAACACAAAATTAACTTCAAAACTTCAATTACACATTTCGCAACAAGTCCTGGCAACAAAAACTATCCACTGCCTCTTATTTATTTAATACACAATGAAATTGTAGAAGTGCAATAACTACCGCAAAAGAAAAACTGATTTACTTTTAGTGAATCAAGATCAAGCAATTTAATACAGCCATAACTATGAGTCAATACTTCATATGAAACTTCATATGTAGTAATAATTCTAAGCTTTTAATGGATAAGTGGGTAACTAGGGATTTTAAGGGCCCACAAAGGGCTATTTTTAATAAGAATTTTCATAAATGTGCATGTGTGATTATTGCCTGCATAATATTACCTTCTTCTTAAAGAAAGCCTACTGGATGTGATATTTGAGCTTTAGATAAGAAGACATACAGCTTAAATGTTTATCCTGAAATTACAAGCATATTTTACTCGAAGAATGTCTCACAAATGCATTTGATGAAATAAACTCTTCTAAGACATATAGAGGAAACATAGGATAAACCTGAAAAGCCATTCAGCAGTCTTACAAGTACTGCAAAGCATGATAAATCTGGACAAATTGAAAGTGAATTAGCATTACAAAAACAGCTGTGTGGTCTGCCTGTACAAATGTCTGCAGAGCCGGTGTTCATGGTTGGGTAGTTTGCCACTGTTTCATAGTCACAATAACAAACACTCTTAAATGTGAAATGCACAATATTTGGCCTTTAATTTGTATTTCTCGCTCGTTCGTAACAGCAGTTTGTCTCCAGGCTGCTGGGAGACTCTTTTAGGACATCACCTTAAATGTTGTCTTCATGATTTATACTCATCCTCCTCCTTGCAATCTCTTTCTCACTCACCTTCACTAAACAAACCTTATAAAACATGCTACTTGATGTTGTTGGAATGTCTCCAGCTCACAACGATTTCAAACACCATAAAACATAATAAACGGAAATTAAATTGCATGTGCTCAGTAAAGGCAGAATTTACTACAAAGCAGAAAACTTTTTACTTTCCACTAGGATTTGCAGGTAAACATGTTACTATGAGTAATGAAAAAGGCCAGCCTAAATAAAGACATCATTAATTATTACGGACAAGGTGATCTTTGCTCCAAACATTAATCCACATAGAAACGCATGAAGAAATGCAATGGGGGCTTGAAACCTGTCAAGATGTCCTGGTAATTCTTTTTTACTCAAACAATGTATTTAAAATGTATTTAAATATTAAAGCAGAAACTTAAAGCAGGCTTAAAGAAAATTAAGCCTAATTTAAATTTTTGTTAAAAGCAATGAATTACTATGTTTAAATATTGATGTACAGTGCCGTGAAAAGGTTTTTGCCCCCTTCCTGTTTTTCAAAATTTTTGCATATTTGTCACACTTAAAAGATTCAGATCATCAAACAAATGTTTACACAAATTATTATACAAAGATAATGCAAGTTAACAAAATAAGCAGTTTTTAAATGATGATTTCATTTATTAAGGGGAAAAAAGCTGTCCACACCTACCTGGCCCTATGTGAAAAATTAATTGCCCTCTCCTGTTAAATCATGAAAGAACTGCAATTAACCACATTATTTTAGAAAGCTGAGTTAAATTTCCCTAGCCAAACCCAGGCCTGATTACTGCCAGACCTGTTGAATCAAGAAATCACTTAAATAGAAGCTGTCTGACAAAGTGAAGCATTCTTAAAGGACATAAAATAACCCAGAACAACATCTAAAGAACTGCAGGCCTCACTCGCCTCAATTAAGGTCAGTGTTCATGATTCAACAATAAGAAAGAGACTGGGCAAAAACGGCATCCATGGGAGAGTTCCGAGGCAAAAGCCACTTCTGACCAAAAAGAACACAATGGTTTGTCTCACATTTGCCAAAAAGTAGCTTGATTATGCCCAAGACATTTTGGCAAATATTCTGTGATGCAACAAAATATTCAAGATGCAACAAAAGTTGAACTTTTTGGAAGGTGTGTGTCCTGTTACATCTGGTTGCAAAACCAACACAGCATTTCATAAAAAGAACATCGTACCAACAGTCAAACATGGTGGTGGTAGTGTGATGATCTGGGGCTGCTTTGCAGCTTCGGGACCTGGATGACTTGCCATAATTGATGGAACCATGAATTATGCAGGAGAAAATCCTGAAGGAGAATGTTCAGCCATCAGTTTGTGACCTCAAGCTCAAGCGCACTTAAGTTATGCAGCAGGACAATGATCCCAAACACACCAGAAAGTCCACCTCTGAATGGCTCAAGAAAAACAAAATTAAGGTTTTGGACTGCCCAAGTCAAAGTCTGGACTTAAATCCAATTGAGATGCTGTGGCATGACCTTAAACAGTCCATTCATGCTCGAAAACCCTCCAATGTGGCTGAATTAAAACAATTCTGCAAAGAATAGTGGGCCTAATATTCCTCCACAGCGATGTGAAAGACTCATTGCCAGCTATCGCAAACGCTTGATTGCAGTTGTTGCTGCAAAGGGTGGCACAACCAGTTATTAGATTTAGGGGGCAATTGCTTTTTCACGTAGTGCCAGGCAGGTTTGGACAGATTTTTTCCATTAATAAATGAAATCATTATTTCAAAACTGCATTTTGTGTTTACTCGGGTTATCTTTGTGTAATATTAAAATTTTTTTGATGATCTGAATCATTCAAGTGTGACAAATATGCAAAAAATTAAAAGGGGAAAAAAAAACAGGAAGGGGGCAAAAACTTTTTCACACCACTGTATTTATACATCATAGCAGTGGCTTTCCGTCCATATAAGCTGCAAATGCGCCGCATACCCAGGCCATCTGAGAGAAGGAGTTCACGGGCTAATTAATACTGAGCTAATTACTAATTAATAATAACTGAGCTTCTGAAACCGTACGAAACAGGGAGATGTCTTAGATCCTCTTTTAATGAATTACTGGCAGCTCCAAGAACTAGATTTAAAACAAAAGGAGATAGGGCATTTGCAGTGAGGGCTCCAAAACTATGGAATAGTTTGCCAGCGGATATTAGATCATCTGATTTTCTGTCTGTTTTTAAAGGTCGATTGAATAGTATAGATGTGCCTATAATATTTTGTGTTTTTTTTTTCTCAATATATTTATCACATTGTGTATAGCTCTTCATAAATGTTTCGTTTATGATTGTGTTTTTATATAGTGTAAAGCACTTTGTGTGCTGAAGCTTTAAAAGTGCTATATAAATAAAATTTTACAGGTGGGGGTTAATCTTAGCACTCAGCATACCCGGTTTAAAAAGTCACCGCTCGCCAATGCATCATAGTAGTACTTTGTTGATTATTGTACAAAAGCATTATTTTTTTTGCAGTACTTACTATTGCTGTAGTACAATATCCAATGACTGCTGTTGAGAATAATAGAAAATACACAAAAAGTAAAGGTTTAAAATGCACTATGATAATGAGAATTTGGGGTAAAATGTGATTAATTTTCATTCAAATAATTTTTGTTTTTTCCCTCTTAATTCTTGGGTATAATGTGATGTAGGCTTGTGAAAGTTACCCACAGAGCTCAATAAAAGTCTTCAGATTGTATCTGAACTTCAAATAGTTGTGAAAACAATAGCCTTGAGGTAAAACCTTAGGAATAGCACCTAGCCCCTTTTCCACCACAGGAACTTTACCCAGGAACTAGGGACTTTGGGCCGGTACTCGGTGTGTTTCCACCGCAGGAACCAGGATCTAAATAAAGTTCCGGGTACAAATTTACCCCTCAGAATGATCCCTGCTCATGAGGTAGTAGTTTTTCAAAGGTCCGGAACTTTCGGGGGTGGGACTTGGACGCTGAGCATGCTGATTGGTTGAGTTCACGCAGCACTGTATTTCAACCACCATATTCGTATAATTTTTTTAAAAAATATTACTGTTATTGTGTCATGAAATGTAGTTTTAAAAGTAATTCAGGCGAGAATGTAGTTGTTTAAAACTAAAATCTGCGGTTTATTTATAAAGACAGCGCCTATTTGAAAATGTGCTTCGCTGATTTCGGAGACGTGAGCTCCAAGTCAGAACTACCGAGGACGCAAGTCCGAAATTTGCGTACTTGATATTGAGAAACATGCACAGACCTATGAAACCAGACTATTTGCCTATTCTTTTCTGTACTTTAGACCGCAATGGAAACGCAGACAGCAACAGGTCTGGGGTAAAAAAAAAGTTCCTGGGACAAATTGTTCCAGGTAATTTCAGTGGAAAAGCGAATTTCGCGAATTCGCGAAAGCGAATCACCTCACAAAAGTACTTCACAAGCCCTTCCATACAACAAAACACACCCCTAAAAGATCACCTCTCTGCATCTTTGTTGCTTTCCGTGAAGCTTCCCAGCTCTACAAAACAAGTGACCAGTCCTGGCCACCTCTGTTGCCTGTTAACAAACTGTTGCAAACACCTGTTAGCTGCTAACAAACATCTCCTTCGACTGCCTTCACCTTCCTTCTCTTTCCTGTCCCTACAACCACTGCAAACAACTCCAGCCTGTCTCCAATCACACCTGCAGTTGTTTTCATCTATGAACTTTTCATAGGTCAGGCGTAAATCATATCACACACATTGTGTACGTCAAGATTCAGCACCTTGACAGATGCCACAGCTGGAAATGAACATGTCATGCACTGTAATGATCTGGCAAGAGAGAAAACTATAGACTACTGAATATATATATTGTTATGCATTTACCTTAAACTAAATACACTTCTATTTAAAAAATAAAATACATATTTAATGTCATAATTCTAATAAGGATGGAACTATCTGTGTGGTGTGTTACTATACTGTTCCATAACAATTAAAATGCTACCTTAAAAGACAGCTGCCTATGTAGGCAGTGAGGCAGCTCACTAGATTCTGAATAGAGCTAACATTTAAGCTATTTTTATTTAGAATAAGATAATAGTAACATCAGTGTAGCTCATTTCAGCCAATAAAGCCTAAAGGATTTTTAAAAATTCCAAAGAAAAGTATTTCACTAGCTGTTTCTAATCATAACAAAAATCACTCTTGTAGAGTTTCACTTGTGGGATTTACTGCTGATAAAAAAAATCTTGAAAAACTGAGGAGGTAATAAACATCCTTGCCACATCTGAGACACATAGTACAACATTTGTCAGACCCACCTGCGTTTGTTTTTTGTTTTGTCTGCGGATGTGCGTGTACAGAATAAACTCTTTGATGTTATTTATTCTGTTCTCCTTTATTCATTGTCAATTAATTACACATCAGTCACTGTTCTGGGTCTCAAGCAGGAACGTCTAGACAACATGAAAAGCACAGCAACAAAACATCTTTATTCTCAAATTAAGAAATGATAAGAATACCATCTAAATTCGTTTTTATGGGGGGGGGGGTTCCTCAGCAAACGCCCCTGATTATCCATTCAAACCACTGTTTCTTTTCAAATCAATGTACGTGGAAAGGTTTATTCACCTTCAGACATACAAAAATCAATGCAAGATTTCCACCCTTGTTATCCATTTCTTCCTGTACTTGCAAAACCTCTCCGGACTATAATCAAGTCACATCAGTAAATATGCATGCGCGCATAAAACTTTTATGAATCACAGTACTGTGCTCTGAATACCCTATTAACACGGTAGAAACAAGACTTTTTATATTTCAGACATGTTCATATTTATAGTTCTTTCAATTCCAAGAAATGTACTTTTGCAAACGAGAAATAATTAAAACATTTTATTGTGAATTCATTGTTATTCCACCAGAGGTAAATAAGCCTAAAAATTAATTAAGGCTTAAACAGCTTGAAGTTGTTGCTTTGGGCAAAATCGAAGAATTATTCTGCTTCTTAATACTGTTGTTTAAACCTGGCCAGCAGTGACCAGGAAAGCAAAGCTGACACTCAGAAATGTCACCTAGTCTTGTTTCTCTCAGGAAAATTTGTGGCCACATTATCTCAGCAGGCCCAGCTTCAGCAGACCCTCTCCTGTCTGACAACCTGTTTTATTCTTGACATTTTTTCTTCACTTTGTTCCATGCTGCTTAATTTTTCGATTACAACAAAGGGTTTTAATGCTCCCTGTGGCTACAAGGTACTAAAAGAAACATGGATAGCTGTAGAATCTGCTCCAATAAAACTAAAGAGACAAAAACTCTGTAGTCACAATTTAAAACACTGTAACCACCTCCTTCCTATTTATTTTTAGCCATTATAAATAAATTTTTAATGAATGAATGTTGCTCTAATGTTACTCAAATGGTCCAACCAGCATCATTAAGGTAACAGGTTCAAATACCAGAGAATGCATGAAATTAACAAATGTATACTTTGAATACAATTTAAGTTGTTTTGAATAAAACTGCATGCCAATGTTATTTATTTAATTTTATTTTTTTGATAGAAGTTTATTATGGTCACCAAGGCTGCATTTACTTGGTCAAAAATACAGTAAAACAAAAAAAGTAAAAAGTAACATTGTGAACTATTATTTCAATTTTAAATAACTGTTTACTATTTTAATATACTGTATATAAAACTATAACTAACTATACAACTATTTTATATACTTATATAACTATAACTAATTTATTCCTGTGGTAGAAAAGCTGAATTTCCAGCAGTTATCAATGTCACATGATGAAATAATTTTAATATGCCGATTTGCTCAAGAAACATTTCATATCGTTTTTGAAAACGGTTGTGCTGCTTAATATTTTTGTGAAAACTGTGATATATTTTTAAAGATTCTTTAATAACTAGAAAGTTCAAAAGAACAGCATTTATTTGACATTGAAATCTATTGTAACATTATAAATGTCTTTACTATCATTTTTTTATTCATTGAATGCATCCTTGCTAATTAGAAGTCATTTAAGTCTATTATAAACGACTATCTAAAGAATAAACCCACTACAAGGTGTTGAATGGCTCCAAGCATCATGAACTTACTGGTAGACCTCCATAGAGCCCAATAGGGTTCAATAGTGCACCTTCATCCTAAGTGTCCTTTCAACCCGTGCGATGGTGTAGTGACGTGTGTCTGAATCAGGTACACCTATTATATCTAACGTAAAGCATTGCTACAAAAGCATCTTGTTGGTTTTTATATTCATTCAGAGTCACTGACCCTGAGCTGAAGATATCTGCGAGAAGAGTTCTTCGAACGCAGTTCACAGAACCACTGATCTATAGACTAGAATCTCGTGGTCATGAAAAAGCTGATTTCTGCAGGTTTCTGAAAGTACTGTGAAGGTATAACTTTAACCTGAAGATCTTTTTCAGTAGTTCCTTAAATGTTTGTTCAGAAAGCAGTAAACACAACCTTTGCCCAAGAGCCCCCACGGTTAGACAGAAGGTGAAAGCATTTATGATTCTGTTTATAGATGAATGTCTAAAAGTCCTAAGTAATTCAGTTGCTGAATATATCATTCATCCAGGGGTTCACAATGATACTCATATTCGATTCTGGTTATGCCCTGTTAAAATAGGGAGCATATCAGAAGATGACCTTTTGGGCTCACGCTAAACAGGATAAGCAACAACAGAGCGCAGAGGTTAGAAAGGGCACCAGAATCACATTTAGAGTCAATCCAAGACAGTACTGGAGGTAATGTTATGTAATTTGAATATTTATTGCTTTCAAGTAATAAGTAAAGCAACATGATACTTTTCTCCATAATATATTATAACATAATATATTTATGTTATTAAGTCCAAAAATCCACATATGCTTCTTCAAAAAGTAAAATCAGAATAACTTTTTGACAAACAAACAAACAAAAACTTTCAATAAATAAATAAATAGCAAGTACATGTATGTTGCCATAAAAACTCAAATCAGAATAAACATTTTTTGGCAGACAAACAAACAAACAAACAAAAACACGTTTTTTAAAAGCAAAATACACCTATGCTGCTTTAAAAAGTCAGAAAAACTTTGGTTGAATCGATAAATCAATCAATAAATAAATGTATTTTTAGATCATTGCAAAAAAATCTATTAAATTAAATGTGTTTGTTTGTTTTTTGTTTTTGTTTTTTAGTAGACATTCAAAGAAAATGTAACTATAGTGTTATGATATTGTAACATGGATCTTTTAAAAAGTAACCCCCACCAACACTGTGCTTAAAAAATAAAAGTACACACATAGAGAGAGACAGAGTGACACAGGGGCACAATTTAATAGGTGCAATTCATGAGCTAACAAAGGGAGAGCTGTGTGGTTTACTAGCCTAACCCGCTGGGGTAAAAGCATTTGCTTGAGCATCATCAGAGCGATAAATTACCCACAAGGCTCGCAAAGTACTCTGCTCCATCACACTTACACAAACTGTCCTCGTCTGCGGCATCCAGCCCCCTGTGCCCAAGCAACCCTCTTCCTTTAATTGCAGCAACACTCAAGCTTCTTTTTTATCTCTCATTTTTTCCTAACCTATCCCTCTCCTTCTGTCTCCCTCGTTCTCTTTGTTTCTCTCTCTCGCTCCCTCCAGCTCTCATTCTATCTCCTCTGGCGGTGTCGCTCTGGGGTAATGCATTCCGCTGTGCTCTGACTCCGAGAAAACACTCATCTGTTTAGATTGAGTTCTGACACCCGACTCTCCATCTACATTAACACCTGCACCACTCCCAGCAGAGCCTGAGTGTACACGGCTACAGCACAACAGCGACTCCAGCCCCGGCCTGAGCCTGCCCAACAGCAGGACAGCTTTAGCGCAGCAAAAACCCGCGCTTACATTAACACCTTGAGCCGACTGAACAGCCCAGGCCTGTAATCGCCTCGCTGCTGTTATCTAATGTGGGTCATTAACTTCCTGCTGTCAGAAGAAACGAGGGAATTCACTCAACTGCACACTGTGCTCCACTTCTCATCTCCCCCCGAGTCAATCAGTCTTGGAGAAAGATGTAGATGAGAAGAAAAACTACAAATGACAAAAAGCAAAAGAACAAATACAGAAAAGATCCCACTTTTAAGGCAATTACGCAGAACACAAGCAAGACAAAAGAAAAACAAAACAAAGTGATGAATGATTGATGAAAGAAAGTGAAAGAAAAAAACAAAAACAATGAAAAGAACAAAAACAATGAATGTCTCAAACATAAGAACTTTGAATTAAAAAAGAAAAAACAAAACATCAACAATGTTCTTTACAACAAACAGAATGATAAACAAAAGAAATGAACAAAGAAAAGAACAAATGAACGAAAAAAAGAACAAAAGAAAGAAATGCGCAAACAGACTAGAATGTGACAAAAAACAATGAAAGCAGAACAAAAAAATAAAATGAATGCTTCAAACAAAAATTAAACAAAAAAGAAAGCCACCAAAAAGAAAGGAACAAGTTTTAAAAAGTATCAAAAGAATGAATGAAGATAAATCAGAATGAAAGAAAGAAAGAAAGAAAAATTTTAAAAGTAAAACAAAAGAAAGAAAACTCATTTTAAAAAGTAAAACAAGAATGACTGAAGGATGAATCAAACATGAAAGAGTGAAATAAATAAAAAATCATTTTTTTTTAAATTAGCAAAAGAACAAATTAAACAAAAGGAATGAAGAAAGTGTTTACCTACATGAATAAACACATGAAACAAACAAAAAAGGGAGGAAATGGTCAAAAAATAAAATCATTAAGATTTGCAGCATGTTCTGTTTCATAAATAATAATTGAAAACTTGTCTTACTGATAAAACACTGATTTTTATAGGTTTAAGGGGAAAATTGATACTACAGAATCATTATTCTATTAAACACATCTCCCACAGCCAGCTTTACAGCCATTTCCACAGAATATGAGCTGAAACTGAAGTATTTCTGAACATAACAGAGGTAATGGAGAAACATCCCACCTCAGAACAGCACATTTCACATGCAGCTTAGACATGAGGATCAGCTCCTTTCTTAATCGAACAGGCCTGACAACAGCATCTACCACACGGTTTTCTCCAGACCAGGGATTTCACACCCCACAACACCTCCAGCGCTCATGTGGATGATTTAAGTGGCAGCTCCACCAGCAGATGCTGAGGCAGATAATGGAGGCTGTGTGGCCGTGGCTGTGTGAATGTCTCATGCACACATGTGAAGCACATGTCTGATTCCCCCATACGAACAGGACTCAATGATCCTCCCTTGTGCGATTTCAACCCAAGACCCCCTTAAGAGCTTACAACAAACATATGCCTTAGTATTTTCAGCTTTTCTGCACAATGGGTTTAAACACAATCTGCTGGGTTAATTTTATTTTCATTAAAGCAAACATGGGTAAACCGTGAATCCTGTTGTCAGGTGGCGTTATCTGACTGAGATCTCAGATTAACGGTGTTACCATAACAGCATGTCACCTGATTCTCTTCCTTTTTAATAACGCTACATGCCTGCAATATTAATTTTTAAAATGGTGAAAATGCATACAGACAGTCTGTCTTAGTGATCAAAATCTGAGCTGGTAACTAAAGCTTGTAAATGTCCATGTATATACATTTACATATTATGTATATGTCTGTGTCTGTGTTTTATGTATAATAATGTATATGTATATGTATACAATAAACACTAAGATGGGATTTTGATTGTTTTTGAAACATAAAAACCAAGGCTGCATTTATTTAATCAAAAATACAGTAAAAACAGTCATGTTTTCTTAAAAAAATTGTATTTAAAATGTAATTTATTTAATACAAAAACCTCATGCATTTTATTTTATTTCATTTCATTTTATTTTATCAGAAATCTTTCCAGATTGGAAACCATTCAAACGTTTTGTGTCGCTAATATTATCTACCATAAAAATATACCAAAGCAAACTTATCCAGATAACAATAAAACAATATTGCACAGTTTGCCTTAAGGGGTTATCACCGCTTATCACACTCTCGTAAATCGCTTTGCATAAAAACACCTTATAAAAAACAACTTGCTAAATTCACAGCTTTCATATGGTTCAACCTGTGCAGCTGTTGTTTCACCTAATAAGGGTAATCCATTAATTTATTACATCTGTCATATGAACTGCACAATCTTTGTCTGGAAGCACTGTGCAGATTTAACCAGCAGCATGATCACCTCATGCACAAATCAGGCTTCCATTCAGGAAAACCACTTGGCGACATCCATTATAAGGGAAAGTCCATTACAGAAATAACCACACAAGCTATTTTTACATTACATTTAATGTAATCCACAAGCTACATTTCTAGTTGAACTCACAAATTGCTTAATACAACAACTAACAAGGAGCACAAGACACGCTCCCGCAGCGCAAAGCCATCGCTATCAGAGGGTTGCAAAAATAGCTCTTTAGCAATATTGCCTTGTTCCTCTGCCTCTCTCTATGGCTGGTTAAGCAAAAGCCGAGTAAATGAACGTATTTATCAATGAATAATTGATGACGTATCTCCCATTGCAGTGAGCAAAGCAAAGCAATCTAATGCGTTCCTCATATAGATGGTGCACAGAGGAAACTGGTATTAAAAGCACTGTAGCAAGAGTGCGTCTTTTAAGTAACAGCAGCAGAGTGCAGGTAAAATCGAGACGGGAGAATGTCGCCATTCAACACTCCATAAAGCCTGTCTCCTGTAGTGCTCGCCAGATGCCCGCATCCACCGCCCGGGGTAGATGAGAGGAACGAGGAATGATGCTGGATCAGTCGTGGTTCTGTATTAAGCGAAGGGTGAAGACAAGCAGACAGCTCTCCTCCCATGAGCCCTCTGGGCCGCAGAACTCGGCAGCTGATTGGCCGCCGCAGCTGCGCACCGTTTGAGAGGACACATGAAAGAAATGCTGTGATTAAAAACGAAGACTGCCACTTCTCACTGAAAGAGAGAAATAAGAGAGGAAAGAAAAAAAGAAACTTTGATCTCGCGAGTCGGTTTCATTGAAATTCCTTGTCTCGTCTCCTCCACACCCTTGGTTCTCCTCGGTCGAGCTCTTTTCCTCTGTCTTTTAGGGATAACAAGCTCACGCTGCTTGAAGTAACATGCCTCACAGACTACGGTGCCAATGCTGGGAATGGAACAGGAAGTGAGCGTTGAATGGTAATGAGCATTCTGTTGACACTTTGGGGAACAACGCTGGACCACTCATGTGTGTCTCACGTCTTGTAATTGTTCTCTGGGCAGATATGAGAATGGCAAGAGACCCAGCCAGACTTAGGGCCCTTTTCCCGCCAGTTTAGCCATGGAAAAAAATTAACATTCTCTCGCTCGACCTCTCGGTTTGTCTCTGTCTGCAATTATCTCTCTCGATCTCTCCCTCCTTCTACAGATGGCACGACCAGCATGGCTCCCGCTACCAAAGGAGCAGGCAGCACTAATGAGAAGTCTGTCCCTTAACAGGCCATGCTATAGAGACTCAGCTGTGTCACACCACAGGCGTCTGGCTCTCTGAACCCGGGCCATCGGGCGAAGAGCAGTTTTGTAATACATATATATTCAAGAACGCCATTTAAACGTGAACAAACCCAAATGTGACCACCGTTTCATTACCCACAATGCATCACTGAAGCGAATGTGAGATAATTTGAACCTGAGGGTTTATGCATCATTAGCGCAGGTGCTCGTGAAAGTTTTTTCCGAGGAACCTGACACCGTGATTTTTACGAGAATGGAGAAAGCATTTAAAGATGCAGGAGTTATCGGAGAATGACTTGGAAGTGGAGGAGAGTAGCAGCTGTTTGCTCATGAAAAATGTAGAAGGGACAGATGGTTCATAATTGCAGCATTAAAAGGCACTGTAAAGAATTGATGTTAATTATTTTGCACTTCTCACATACTAAGGATCTCTGGCACGTAGACGTGCACGTCTTTCCAAGAACAGCATGGCACTATGTTGAACCATCAGACATGGCAGTACATGACATCCCAGTTCAAAGCTGCAAGGACATTTGGAAATTCACAAGAGTTACAGATTTCAGATGGCGCATGACTGTACAGAAACTTTTTTCAGACTGAATATTTGTGGTCTTAAAAATTATTTTGCATGCCAGTGAAGAAATACAATCTAAAATCATACACTTTCCCTTTTTATAATATACTGTACACTAAAAGCTCTAAACCCTGAAATAACACATAATAAATATTATTATTATTATTATTATTATTATAACCAAACTGAATTCATATATGAATAAAATCAAGTCCTAACTTTTTTGCAATCAATCAATGAATATTATTATTATTATTATTATCCATTGCCAAATTGAACCAGTTCCCTAACTATATGGATAAATTCTAAATACATACATACATAATGTGGTAAAAATGAAAGAAGCACATTATAAAGTAAATCAAACTACACTTATTATCTGATTCTAATACTAATTAGAAATGCAACCCTTTTTATTATAAAATTAAATATGCTATTATAATTTGGTTCATATGGTGCATATACAGTAGACATAAAATAACTCTGAATAGTTAGAAATAAATAAACATAATTAAGAAGGGTGCACATTTTAAGCATATATCAAAAAGTGTGAAAAAGTCAAGAACCACCTCAAATCACCCATGCCATGATCAGGGGCAGACTGGGACACAATTTCAGGCCAGGAAACCTCACACTCATCCGGGCCGTTCTATACCCCTACAGCAAATCCTGAAACCACAGACAACCCTATTATTTGCATGGTCATCATCACATAAAATAAGATCTAAATCCTTAGGCTGGGGCTGGGGCTGTGCAAAATAATTAAAGGTTTTCTCTTGAACAGCACCTTTGCTTCCCTTTTCCTTTTCTTAAAGGGGTGGTTTACTGCGATTTAAATTTTTCATTTTAAATAGTGTGTAATGTTGCTGTTGGTGCATGAACAGTATCTGCAAAGTTGCTGTGCTGAAAGTTCAAGGTAAGCGGAGATATCGTCTTTTAAAAATCAGGATGTTTAAAGCCTACAAAAACGACTCATATGGGACTACAACGAGATACTTCCCGGGTTGCATATGTAAAAAACCCATAAATTTGCATCAACCCCTCCCTCCGGAACATGCCAAAGAGGGGGCAAGGCCATGTTCTGCGGCTTTGTCGAAGAGGAAGAGTTATAGTGGAGAGTTGTAGCCATGCTGTCGAAACGGTGTTATTTTCACCCAGCTGTCAGGTCTTCTGTGTTCGGGCTTCCTACGGACGCTGTAGTTCATCAACAATGGTTAAAATTTATGTTTGATTATGTTCCTGACAATTACAATCCTAATTTAGCTCTCTGTGCTGCGCATTTTACGGAAGACAGCTTCCAGAATCTACATGAGTTCAATGCCGGATTCACACAGAAACTATTACTAAAACATGGAGCGGTTCCAACTTTAAAACCAGAGGCAGCAGTTGTTGGGCCACAACCTGTAAGTAAGATTTCATAATTTTAAATGTATTTGCATGTATAAATTCAGACGTAATGTTTTAGTTTTATCAAGGTCGTAAACAAATGCCAACGCTGGCTTTAGTAGCCAGTTAGTTAAATGCTATTTCGTGTGTCTATGACAAACGCGTGCAAACATTTTGGACCCGAATTTGTAATTATTTACTAATTTTGTAAATGTATTTTCTATGTATACTTTATGACGTAATTTTTCGATTTGATCAAGAACGTAAACACAAGCCAACGCTGTTTGGTTATAGTAGCCAGTTAGTTCGATGCTATTTTGTGTGTATAAGACAAACGTGTACAAACTTCAAAAAATGATATGTAATCACAACAGCAAACTTCCATTCAGAAACATTTTGTAAGACCCGTGCTTGCGGAAGTTCTGCTTGACTCTCTTCATTACCGCTTTCTGGGTCTGATTCTGGCTCAAACTGATACGACAATATTGACACCATTATTTACATTTGACCGGAGCACATGCGACTGTCGCCCGTGAAGGTAATGGGCGTGAAGTTTCCGGACAATGTGCAGTACGCAGTTTAGCCAATCACAACACAACTAACCAATCTGAGCCGATTGCCTGTTTCTGAGGGAGTGGTTTCAGAGAATCAGGAAGTCAACAGGTCGTTCAAATGACAGAGGAGAAAGCGGCTTACAATAAAGGTGAAATATATGAAAAACAAGGCGTTTTTTAACAAACGAAACACGAAGACATGTTATATTGCACCCCATAAACACAATCAAGCAAAGAAAAAAAGCAGTAAACCACCCCTTTAATTTCTCTCAGTGTCTCTGTCTCTCCCTTGTGTGAATGGGTGTGTATTTGTTTTCTTGTACCTGTCACTTCTTCACCAGCAGGTCTACTGATATGAACAGGACTGTGTCCACCTTGTTGCAAAACAACCACCTCATTGTAATTTTGTTTGCACATAATGCTGATATTTATCTTAAAATGACTTAAGTACCTAAGCTTTAAACTTGTATTTCATACAAATATATAAAAAATTCTAAAGTGCCTAAATGTCAAAATTAGTACAATATCTTAATTGAAAAACCAGAGTTATGACTCATGGGTTATTTTTGTGTTGCTGTTGGCTCTAGCTCCTTCCATACCTAAACCATAAATCCATGTAAATATCTGTTTGCTGAATTTATCAATGTAACTTTACGATAGATAATAATGATGTCCCTTAGCATGTATACAGTATTCTGACAGATGATAATAATGGAATGCTACTGATAGCCTAACAGCAGCTAGGAGTTTAATACTCTAATAAGTTAATAACGACAAAACTACTGGCTATTTACAGATGAAACTGACCTGCATTTAAAGCTCTTAGCAGGTCAGCAATTTTGCTATACATTTCACTGCTTTTTCTGGCAGCTTCCTTTTCTTCCTCGAAACCGGAAGAGCGGAACAGATGTGAACTGCTGCCAGTCAAGTCTAACCAAGATTTATTACCAATTTATTGTTGAATGACATAATCAGAAATGATCACTTTGGTAGATTGGGAAGGAAATAGTAGGCTATAAAATAATAATAATTTATTTTAAAAAAAAAATTGTTTTAATACAACACAGGGCAGCGGGCCCAAGCTGCCAGGCCATCGGGAATTGTCTCTGTGCTCGCGATGGCGGTTTCGCCCTTGCCCATGATGTTCACAAGTTCGTTCTTTAATCGAATTTTATCTTTTGGCTCGTTTAATTTTCCACCTGGAAAATCCTAAGTCTAAGATTGTTTAGAAAGTAATATAATTGCTTTCTTTAAGACGCACAATTTGAGGTTCATGACCATAATACAAGTGAAGCAGAACAAGTTATAGGCTGTGCTGAGGTTTATTACTTTAGGCTAAAACCTAAAAGTAATAATAAAGTTAGTTTGAAAAGCAAAAAGAGAACATCACTACAGAGAACAGAATGTGAAGAGTTTCTTTAAGGGAAAGTGTGTAAGTTCTATAGAAATAGAAAGTTTCGTGTGATTTCCTCTCTGACGCAACCTCTACACTCAAGTTGGGTTTTCTGTCTGTTCTATCCTCTTGTGGTTAAAGCATCTTTAAGGGAGTCTCCCTGTTTCTACGTTATAATTTTCACTCTGTCTCCAGGATGGGGTACACGACCCAGATGACTGCAGAGAGCTGATGTGCACTGCCTCTCTTCAGGGAAAGAAAGAGTCCCAGTGGGGCCAAAAGCCTAACCTGGAGAGCTTCACTGCTGATTTAAACAGGCCACAGAGATGGAGGAAAAAAAGAAAAAGAGAGAGCCTGCAAAGAGACGGCTGAAGCGGGAAGGTTCAGTGAAAAGCGCTGAGCAGCAGTACAGTGCAGCGCTGAAAACAGTGTAAGCAGGAATCCACAGCAGGGCCTGCAGTTCCTTAATAACAGCTGGGCTTTGGCACTCGGATGGTGGGAGCTGCTCAGGCCTTTCAAGCATTCTGCTGAGGGTGTAGAGCTCAGCATCCACTGTCAGCTGTCAGAAGAATACGTATGAACACCCATACACATTCAAACACGCACACACACTCGGCAGAACTGCCCACGCTGGCATTTACTTCAGTACTTCTTCAGCCACGGCTTGAGTGTTTGCTGAAATAATTGAGAGTGATTGTAGAACCCTGAGAACGATGGGTAATGAATTTTGAAGTTATTGCCTATTTTACCATATCTCAAGGGCATCATATCAAGTCTAATGCAAACTGAATTTAAGTAAACCGAATCCTAAATCATATTTGCCCAAACTGAGCCCTTACCGTTGAATTTCTCTAACATTCACGCAAGTAAAACAAAGTCTTTGGGTTGCTTGAGTTAAACAAAAACAACGAAAAAGTTCACAAAGGTGAATCCCTACAAATCACGTAATAATAATAATAATAATAATAATAATATATTTATACAATATTATTATAGCGTTAATATTATTCTATTAATTCTTTAATCTTTGTTTTAATTAAAAATTGTTGTGGATTTTATTTTTTTTTTAATTTAAAAAAGAAGTCATTTGTAATTTGAAAATATGAAACTGTAAAGGCCAGATTACAACCTGAGTTATCCCGATTTTTTTTTAATAATGTGTGGAAAGGCCTTTTTATAAAGTCTTTCATTAAATCAAAACTGATCAAATCCATTGCCAAACTTAATCCATTCCTGATGAATAAAATCAAATGAAGTCCCACACTGTTTTGCTAATATATATACTGTATATATATATATATATACACACACACACACACACACGGCATTACAGATATAAAATGGTTTGTGAAAACTTTTTCCTGATATTTTATCTAAAAAATCTGTGCCCAAGTACACAACAGCATCATAATTTGAACAGACTGTACTTCCCTTAAGTAAATAATATTGAAAACAGCCTAAATCACTATTGTAACCTGATCTTAGCAAGTTTAAATTGGTCCTCTAACCTGACAAGCTACAAAATATCCAAAACCTCTCTAAAACCAGTCAACAGACCAGGCTTTGACCAGTTAAAGCCAGCAAACCAGCATAGGCTCACAGACCTACTTTCATTCACATCAAATTACATATGCCATCTACTCTGACTAAGGTCTATATCATCATGAAGGGAAAGACCTCCTCTTTGCTTGAACTTTATCTAGCTATATCACCTCTTCATCAGTTCACATGCTAGTTCAGCCTTACTGTCTCATTGATATAAGACCTCAGAGCCTCAGAGCAGAACCGTAAGAGAGCATGGCGGCATCGGCAAAGGAAGGTCAGAGGCCTCTACACAGCATGACCTATTTAGCATGGTGCTAATGAGCCTCGCTGACACCAAATGAATAATTCTAGGTGGTGTGATGGGCCTCTTAGCACTATACTTCCTACTTTATACATAGAAACAGCACCTGGTTGAAAATTAGTGGTCTTTCCCATCTACTGCCCTTGTTCCCTAGGCCTCTCCATGCCTGAAATTTCATTAGAGTTGGGCCTGTACCTGCCCTTCTCATCCCTGACCAGGAAACCGTATACCATGACCCATACAGCCCCCAAAGGCTCCGTCTAGCCCAATGACGATAATGTCAGGCATTACTGGAGAACGCAAAGAAGAGGCCATTAATTCATATGAGATTGCTTTAAGTATCCCTTTCAATAGTCTAGAGAGCACTATCCAACATGAAGGTCAATTTAGAAGTGTCTAGCTATAAGAGACTGAATAAAGCATGTAAATGAACTCCAAAAGCAGGAAATCAGACTGGAAAAAGGTCACTCCTATTGCTTAACTAGTGAGTTCAAGTAGCAACATATTTACCCTGCATCTAGCTTTGCTACGCTCAACTCAGTTTGGATATTGTTGCCAACTCAAAAAGTTTACACTGCAAATATTAAAATGTAAAATTTTGTCTTGTTTTCCAGTACAAATATCTAAATATTCTTAAATTAAGATATATTTACTTGAGAAGCATAATGACTTATATAAAGTTAAATAGAAGTTAGAATCAAAACAGAATCAAAATTAAGTGAGTTTATGCTGCAAACAAGAAAAATATTTGCAAAAAAAGAACGGGAGAGATTATTTTTCATACTTTTATAAGACTATTTTTCATACTTTATAGGTTGATTTTGAATTTGTTTTGTTTTTGTGAGCAAAAACTAATAATGATACATATTTTTCAGAAAAGAAGACTTAACGTCTTAAGTCATTTTGCGTTATGTGAATGTATATTTAAGCAGGCTTAGATATTTGTTCTGGACAAGGAGACAAAAATACAGAGTAAGAATTTTTTTTTTTTTCAATGCATGCAGAAATTTAAAGTCAACTGAAAAGAAATCTTTATTTGAAACTGTTCCTAATGATTCTTCAAAACACTCACTGTGTGGCACTATGTGAACTCAAAGTGCAGCTCCATCATCTCTACTTATATCTGAATCAACACTTATCTGAAATGTTTTTATGTTATTATCATAGATTCATCTTGGAGCAAATGTAAGTAGTTTAATTTACAGCATTTACATCTCTTGATTTATTTATAGGTTAGGAAAAGGGAAAACATGGTACCTTGTGTCGCAACTTATTAGGAAATAAAGCACATCTGCCTACATTTTTGCAAAACCTCAAAACATACCTATATATACAGTTCACTGCAATTTCCAGCTGAAATGAACATGCAGTAAAATATCAACAACTTTTGTTTTTGATAACACAAATTATGATAGTGGGGCAGATTATAGATTAAAGACTTATTTTTGCCCAATTCCTTGCACAATACTATGTTATGACCTCAAAACACTTTTATCAGAGTGTATGATTTGTAAACCTACACAATTTGGTGTTGCATCACATAATCAGGTCCATATGTATGGCTTTTTTGACATAGTAAAGTTGCTCAGTAGCGCACCTGGTACAGCATTGCACATGCATTGCAGAGTTCAAAGATTTGCTTCAGCTGTTGTTAACACTATCAGTTGGGTTTAGGGAAGTGTGTAGTGATGGTGGTACATTATACTTCAACATGATAAATCATTAACCTGAGAGCGCCACTAACCAGACATTTCAATTCCCAACTGTCCTGCTACGTACAAAAGATAAACCTTGTCAGATTCACGTTCATCTGTTTCAGACAAAACTGAACATGATTTTAGCACCACTCACTGGATATTTCACTTTAAAAGTGTTGCGAAACATGCAAGAAGTGACCTAATATAATTTTGCATAAATTCTGTTTTGATATATTTGACATTTATATAAATAAGCATTCTGTAAACTTCACCAAACACACAGATCCTGTATATTTGAAAAAGAGCTGAGAAAATAAAAAATGGTAACAGCTGCATTGCAAGTAAGATATGAAGACTAATTTTCAGATTTAAAGGTATATTTTAACTTATGGCACTGTCGACTTTTATGCTTGCTTTAAGTATAAACAAATTAAAAACAAGTGAAACAATATGACAGCAAAGTAAGACAAATTAAAGTTATATTCAAGACAGAATCTGTGAAAACAAGTCTTAATAATGCACCATTTCTTATCAAGTAAATTGAACCTGTTTTAAGAATTGTATTATTTTTTTACTTAAAAAACAAGTTAAAAAAAGATTAATTAAGAGGTTGTTTTTTAGCGAGCTAAATCTAGGATTAATCAGTGATGTTTTCAAGATGGGCCTTAAAGAATAATTGAATTTTGTGTACTTTCCCCTCAGTGTTACCATGCTAATTGCTATGCTAGTCAAAGAACGTCAGAGCAGACTCATCTAAACTTAATGCTTACTTGCCTGTTTGTCACAAACACACATTTGAGAGCAGACATTGCGCTGTTAGCAAGATAACAGCTTAGCCTATTAAAAAAAAAAAAAAAAGATTCCAGCTAACGCTTTAAAGGATTGGGGTCAAAACGGATCAGTACTGCCCCGAGACGAAGCATTGCACCAGCTCTAACCATTTCATATACATCCCGTGTCCTTTAGCAGTTTACTATAGTGACTTTGCTTTCAATAATTGATGAGGAGTTTGAATGAGCCAACTTCCTTTTCCCTTCCTCTTTATTTTCTCTCTCTCTCTCTCCTCGTCCCTCACACCGCTAAAAGCAGAGTGCCAGAGCGCCCATTTTGGCATGCGGTGTCGAGTGAGGAAAGTTTGCTTATACTGATGCTCTGATATCTCCATTACTGAGACAGTGATGACTTAGAGATATGTGATGTAAACAGAGCTGGCGAGGGAGCAAACGCACACATTTTTCCGCAGCCATTTATAATGTGGGTGCCGGGAATAGCCGAAGGCACTTTAACAGTGCCTGTCATTCCCGCTCCATCCCCGAGTTTTGCTTTATGATTAAGATGCAATCACGGCTCTTTTGGCAGACTGTGAAAGTGAAGTAAGCAGGCTGAAATGGATGGTGAGATAAGCAGCGTTCAGTGCCCGGAGTCAGCGGGGTGCACCGTGCACCTAATAGCCCCCTCTTACAGACACAGATCATATCATGAGCGTATGCTCGGGCCAATGAGGTATGGCCAATTTGGCCATGCTGCATCACTTGGTTGCAAGGTTTGCTGAAAATGTATCCGAGCTGCAATTTTTGCAGACTGTGAATCTCTGATCTGAATCAGCACAGGTCAGGTATGACCATCATGGTCAAATGCTGGGGCAATAGGCAACAAACAAATAGAAAAAACTGTTTTATATCAGAGCAAACACTTTTCTCAGTATTATGAAAGGAAAATATATATTGTTCTAAATCCATATGACTACACAAACCTATATGACGCTATATTCCAAGCTATATTCCAAATTCAAATGGGATTTGAGCTGTGGTAGAAGGATTCTAAGCCAATAATATTTCTCAAACAAAGCTATATTTTGTAGCCATCTTTCTTTATTCAATGGTTTGGAACAATATGAAGGCGAGTAAATAATGACAGAATATAACTTTTGGGGGTGAACTATCCCTTCAAAGACATTGTGAAACCAAAACGGATTTACTCTCTTGTCTAATATATTACTGTTTAAAATTCATCGGTACATATTTATCTATAGACTTTTGACATGAGCAAGACCACAAAAAATATAAACAAACAAACAAATAAATAGAATTATTAAAGGAAAGTAATAACGTTGTAATTGTTTAAATATCATTGCCTAATCCAAAATAATTATAAAACAAACAAAAACAATCAGTAATCAATAATATTATAACAGTATAAATGTTATATTTCTTAAATCACAAAATAAGTATTTTAATAATATTATATTTGTTTAAATATAATATCTGCCCTATCACAAAATAAACAAAATAATAACAACATCAATAAATAATGATCAGAAATATTATAACTGTATAAATTTAAAATATTCTCCAAACAAATAAATAAATACAATTAATTAATAGTATTATAATTGTATACATATCATATTATTGCCTAATAAAAAAGAATATAAAATAAACAAAAGCAATCAGTATCCATAATATTCTAACTCTATAAATTTCTTAATCACAAAATAAATAAATATAAATACAGCTATTTAGTAATCAATAATGTTATAATTATATAAATATTATTGCTTAATCACAAAATAAATAAAATTATAACAAGAACAATATAAAATAAAATAAAATAAAATACTAATTAAATACTTGTCATAGTCTAATTAATACCCAATGGATAAATTATGTTCCGTTCAAATATGTCTCAATCTGAAATACATCACAACATGGCAAACACTGAAGACAACCTAAAAAAACATTGTTGACATGTTAAATCAACCCCAATGAGGACAAATGCCATCCTCTCTAGGTATCAAACACTTGTAGCCTATTTAACAATGTCTTAACAATACACATGATTATAAGACGGATCTCTCACATCAACATGAAACATACCACTGCTGACTAACCCTGCTGCCAACACACACCAAAGACACCGCTGAAGATTACAGGTGACATTCCAGTATGTGTCCTTTCCAACTCACTTCCCCCGCTTGTAATCCAGAGAACAACAAAGGAAATCTTTGATGCTTCATTTGATGCAAACTCTTTTGATCAGCACTCACTTGTAAAAGTCAGAGCCAAAGGACACAAATTAAGTAGCGAGAAAATTAGCAATGGGTATTTTATGCACGTTTTTTATATCCACTCCATCGCTATATTTTGTGAAAAATTCACACATTAGTGCATGAAAAATCAGTCCATTTTCCTCTGAAAGCTTTCACGAGCCATTTTAGCGAAATTCCTTTACCAACACACAGCGAGAAATCTACACAAAAGGAGCAGACCCATAATCCTCCATTTACTGTGAATTAACTACACATAATAGCTCTCTAATAAGAATAATATATCATCGCAATTAGACTATAATCATCTCATTTTAGGCTCTACCTTGGTGTTTAGTTGAGCCTCCATACTAATTGCTCTTAACTGTTGATGTTTAATGGGAGTAAAGCAACTGAGGCAGCACCGTTTCATCTGAGGAAGGTGCTGTATCCTCAACATCTGTTCTCCTCTCTTCACTGTGCACCAGCCCATGATAAGCACTGTGTCAGAATGAACTACATGGTTAACCACGTCATATTTATCGGCAGCACAGCACATTTTTGCATGAAACACCTCCCCACTTATTTAGTGGACCATATGTTGCTCTGGCTCACATTTTCTTGTGGTCCTAGTGGAGACGCGATGCAAGGAATACCAAAACAAGCTTTAGAAGATTGACAGGGGAGGGAAAATGGAGCCTTCTGGATGAGAAAACGAAACCGCGGCTGGTTTCTTTTCCCAGAAGTCTCAGTAGACGTGATCAAACCAGAAAAAAACACTCTGACATATTACTCCTCGTGCATGGGAGCATCAAACAAGTCACTGTTTCTGGTCAATTTCAGAATGCACCACATAACAGTTAAAAATGCATTAGCAGAGCTGGAAAAATGTTTTTGTTTTTGCCATGTCAGGCAACCAGCCAACAAACAAGTAAAAAGTGTCTGGCATATCTAAGAGTTCAACTAATAGTAATGTTTTAGTCTTGCCAAACACAAGCAATATGCACAATCACAAAAGTTTTTGGCTAGATTTATTTTTGGACTCGCAAAACAAATCAATATTTAATACAGCGCATTTTCATCAAAGCAGTCTATGCCAGGTTTATCGTGGCAATAGGTCAAAAGCTGCAATTGCAAATCAGCAAAGTCTGAAAAAAACTATCCAGGCATAAAAAAAAGGTCAAGATATCCAGAATTAGTAG